>NC_041385.1:204692300-204859059 GCF_002162155.2 Triticum dicoccoides
GGCGGCGTTCAGGTCGGGGCGGGGGCGGCGTTGAATCCGGGGTCGGGGGCGGCGTAGAGGGTGTGCGGAGAGGGCGCGGTGACCGACGGGCAACGGCGGCGGAGAGAGCGGAGGAGTTCGATTTGGGGGAAGTGGTTGTGGGGAAGGACGAACTCGGTGGTTAAGTCAGAAGTAGCAGTAGCGTGTTACAGAAAGCGCGCTACTGCTACGTTAGCTACAGCGCATTCTGGGATACGCGCTACTGCTAATCCTTTCTCTTTTTTCCCCTTTTTCATTTATTTTTCTTCACATTTTTTTTTCTTTCACCTTCTTCTATTTCTTTCATTTTCAATTACCTTTCTATTTGCTTTCCATTTAATGTTATATCCTTTAGCAGTAGCGAGTTTAGAATAAAATGCGCTGCTACAAAAAAAGTAGCGGTAGCGCGGTTCGATATAAATCGCTACTACTATGTGTAGCCTATTGGCTAAGCCCTGGGAATTTTAGTAGTAACGTGTTTAGAGCAAGGCGCGCTACTGCTAGGAAATTATCTACAGCGCGGTTTGCACAGGCGCGCTACTGCTACTTAGCACCAGCGTGCTTTTTGACCCACGCTACAGCTAAAGTTCTGTGTATAAGGTTTTCTCTAGTAGTGATGTGCTACAGCCAACTATAATCTTACAGCCCGCTTCTGCTCCCACTCCTCTTCTCTCTCCTCCATCTATAAAAAAGTCTAATGTGCCATCTCTTATAGCCCGTCTATGTCATCCTATTGTACTTGCTCTTACACAGTTCAACAGTCAACCATGAACCATGCATTCGTGAAAAAGAGAGTCTAGAATATTTGCACGCGTGCATATGGTAATTAATCTATACTTGCATCATCCATAGATAAAATTCATGCATACATACCAGTACTACCATTAGCAAGCATCGAGTATTACCATTACCATATACAACAAAAAGAAGATAGAAACCACATATTGTACATTGCTCATAGTTTTTTTGTCGTGAACTCGCCTTGCGCGCTGCTGCCACCCCTCGCCGCTGTCAACAAGTGGCCTCACCCTTGAATTCTCGCAGTCGGTGAGCCCTACATTCGTAGATTCAAGTCACCAACGCCTTCCCTGCCTCATGGGGAAAAAGATGAGTCGGCATCATGTGCATGCTACTTACTAGGGTTGGCTATGCCACACAATGCTGAGATCGAGCCGGGATGGCACACACTCACTAGATTGAGATTGAGGGCTACAAGAGATTCTTCCAGAAAGTTAATCTTTGGTCGTTCTTTGTGACCTGCTTGCCCTAGGCGCCACTGTTCGCCCATCGCTGGCTCTGTGAATGCTAACGAACAAAGATTCTAAATGCTAGATAATGCAACTGCACTATTTGAGTAAGCCAAGTGCACAAACGCAGACCGCACAATCTAGTATAAATCGATCCCAGGGGACCTTGAAATCTGAGCGCATGGTGGAAATGGTCTGCTGGGAACACAGTGGATGGTCACAATGGTGGGGACTGTGCCTGCGCACATGTGGATAGGCAGCACATGTGCACATGAATGTGCTGATGTCACCCATCTATTACGTTTCATTTTTTCAAAAAACTACAACTTTTGAATTGTGTGTTAAAACGAAGAATTGTTTTCATCGTTGGATTCCTCGTAACGAGCTCTTGAAAACTAGATCCCATATGGATATGTTTATTTTATTTTATTTCAAAAGCAATTTATGCTAGATGATGCAACTTCGATACTAAAATAGAGCAACTATGATGCTAGATGAATTTCCTAGTAGCGTCCAAATTAGTTGTTTGAAGTAGTGTAATAAGTGGTTACCATGGTTGCTAAGTTGCATACATTGGAAACTAAGTTGTAGATAGTTTAGTTTCCTACCATACTGTAGAAGTTGTTTACCGTAGAATGGGAAGTTGCCTAACATGGTTTCGAAATTGTCTACATCAGAAACCAAGTTCCCTACAAGTGATCCTCAATGGCCTAGAACACTATGAAAGTTGTCCGTCAAGTTTTTGTGGGATCTAAGTTCTCTGCATGATTCCTAATTTGGAAACTACATGGGATGGATTGTATGAGATCCTTCTGCTTTCCTTTTCTACGGGAGTCTGGCCGGCAATGCTACCATGACTATCAAGTTAACTAGCTTCACCTCTAAATATTCTACCATAACTAGCTTCACCTCCAAGTTGATAGTATTTTAGGTAATTTAGTTTTCAAGGTGGCCTAAATATTATCCTAAGTTGCCTGGCCTGACGAGTGACCTAACATCATCCTAAGTTGCATACAACACTTTTTAATGTATTGTAGGCAACTAAAAAAGTAATGGCAGACAACTAAGCATCACTGGTAGGCAACTTCAATAAACAATGGTAAGCAACTTTAAAATATTGTAGGTAACTAATTTGCAGAGTAAGGCAACTAAGCAACAATGATATGCAACGAATACCAATAATAGACAACTGGGCAGCAATGGTAGGCAATTTCATAGTATTTGTAGGTAACTGAGCATCAACGTAGGAAACTCACCATCAATGATAGGCAATTGAGCAACCACAATAGGCAAGTTGGGATAATGTTAGCAAAATTCATAGATACACATACTGCAGTGAAGTTGCTTGTATGTAGAACTAAAGGTGCTTCTTGTCTTGTCTGATTTTTCTTGTTTTTACATAAACCAACCTAATATAGAAGTCCTACTAGGCGAAAAAGAAGAAGTAGCTTCCCTACAACACTAAAGTTGCCTTGGTTGCACCCAAAGTTGCGCAAGAAAAAAATCCGACCAAACCTATCCATATGGGATCTAGTTTTGAAGAACTCGTCATGAGAAACCCAACCGTGAAAACGATTCTGAATTCTGACACTCGAATCAAAATTTAAGGATTTAAAAAACCCAAATTAATGCACATGGGACAAGATCCGACTGGTTGTCCCAGAATCACGTGGGCTCGGGGACGATGGCGTGGAGGGACCAAAGTGATAACTTTCTTCATTTCTCCCGTTTTTGTTCTTTCATCTTTTTACTTTTTCTTTTTCCTTTTATTTTGCTTTTTGTTTTTTGTTTTTTATCTTCTTAAAATCATAAAAAAATTAAAGCTATGAACTTTTTCCAAAATAATTGAACTTATTTTAAATTTGTGAACTCTTTACAGAATTGATGATTTTTTTTCAAAATCAATTAACTTTTTTCTAATTGGTGAATTTTTTTCATAGTCGACCGAAATTTTCAAATTCGTTAACTTTTTTGAATACATGTATTTTTTTTCTAATTCATGGTGTTTTTTTTTCAAATCTGTGGATATTCAAATTTTATTCACATTCTTTTTCAAAAGAAATCATGTTTTTCTAAATGGCGGGGCTACAATTTAGTTCTTAAGCTGTTCGCGTTGCAATGTTTCACTAGGGCCTAGTAGTTCTAGTGGTTAGGTTCTAATCCTAACCAGAGCGACTTTTTTGGGGGGTTTTCACGCCACAAATACATTTTTGCACTGCCCTGTGTATTCATGGGCCGGCATACTAGCGTGCTGCAGTGGGCGCCAGTTGTGTGAACTGGCGCATAAGGCACCCTATAGGAGCTCCCGCATAGAGCGCATTGCCAATCAAATCAAAATCAGGGAATGCCATCGGAGTTATAGAACAAATTTTATTTTTATCATTTGAAATTTATATATAAAACTTTTGAATGAGAGCCCGGTTGTCAAGTGTGGTTCTCAACCAAGCCCTTAAATAGGGGCCCAAAGCAGATGGTTGTTGCTATATCTCTACTATTATTAAAGGGAGGTTGGTAGGTTCACCTCACCGTCTCCCTCGGTATTTTTGCCCAACACTCACTCCCCAGCTTTGATTTGTCTGTTGATTTTTTTAATAGTCTCAATTGATGCCACACAAAATAGAAATCAACGTAAATAGAGTAGCTTGGAATAATCTAGCAAAGCAGTACTTTATGAAAACTACGTCATGGCTTAACTCTATCAAATAAAACTAAATCATAACAAAATCCCAACCAAATCAAAACTTTCCTTACCTTCCCCAATGTGTACCAAGACCAAATCAAATCGTACCTAAACCTCATTTATATCAAAACTTTCATTGGCTCCCTTACCCGTACTCAAATCAAATTAAATCTTTCCAAAATATAGATATGTGGCCGTAAAGTCTATGTCGGACAAAATTGATGTTCAACCACTAGAATATGTATGCCCCCCTTGCAACGCGGGGGCAATTAGCTAGTATTTCTATTTTATTTATTTTTGAAAAATATATATTTCAAATATGTTGTTTCAAAAATATGTTTTTAAAAAGAATTTAAAGCTATAAGTGTATTTTAAAATTCCATGCAATTTTGAAAAATATTAGCTTCAAGTAGTAATTAGTAATTGTTCACATTTTTTTCAAAAGGGTATTGTAATTAAATTTTTTAGAGCATTTTCTAAAAAACATATAATTAATTAGTGTTTAATTTGTTTTAATATTATATAAAAAGTGTACCATCTGTTTAAAAATGTTCATGTGTAATTTTGAAAGTGTTGACATCTTTTAAAACTGTTCATGTACTTTTAAAAATACATTCATGTAATTTTAAAAAGTTTGCACGTCTTTAAAATTGTTCCCTTATATTAACAAATTGTATATGCAAAATACTAAATGGACATATAATTTTATAAATTCTATGTATTTTGAAAAAAGTAATAATAATAATAATAATAATAATAATTATTATTATTATTATTATTATTATTAATAATAATAATAATAATAATAATAATAATAATAATAATAATAATAAGAGAGTAGAAGAAACCTAATAAGAAAACAGAAAAAATGAGAAAATGAAATGAAAGAAGAAAGACCCGAAGAATGCGCAACCAAAAACCATAACAAACTTAAATGGAAAAAAAGAAGAGAAAAAGCGACTACCAAAAACCATAACAAACTTAAATGGAAAAAAAGAAGAGAAAAAGCGACTACAAATGGTTTGGCTATGTGCGTGTATCCCATGTGCGTTTGATTGTCACTTTGACGCGGAGAGCTTCTTATAGGAAATCCCCTTAAAACCTCAGTCGGAATTGCTCATATTCAACTTGAATCAATAAAGCTTCCCGGGTCCTAAAATAAATCAACCGTCCGTTACAAAGTAGATACACATATTCCGTAGAAAAAGGTACTACATGCATACACAACAGGTGGAGAGCAGCAGTCTGTGTGTATATTGTGTGTGCATACATGCATGTATTGCATAGCATCATGAGCAATCACTCTTGCACATAGAATGACTGCTCCTGATGATATGTGTTTCCAAATACCTCAACAACTATATATGTAGTATATCAACAATGGATACATGAATGCTAATCAATGGTATATATTTACGCACGCAAGCGCGCGGTGAGTAGACAATTTGATGATCCTATCGCAGGATGATGCCGGTGAGCGGCGGCGCCGGCTGCCAGAAGTCGGAGGCGCTGTCGGCGCCCAGACGCGAGGTAATGCACGACACCGGCACCAGGCACATCCCTCTGCTCCTCAGATCTGACTTCTTGCCCTCGCCATCTTGTGCATCCTACATATGTACCAATCGAGTAGTTCAATTAGTATTTGGAGATGTGATCGATATCAACGTATACGAAGCAAACAAATGCAAATCCGTCTACACATGTTTGTACAAACCTGCTGGGGACGGGCTGCTTCTGCCGAGGCATTTATGTGATCGCCATGGTTCAGCTGCTGCACGCACAAACCAAAGACCAGTTATAGTTAAGGTTGATCATATTCGGAGCAAAGTTGGATAGAAGTACGTGCGCTCTTGCGTTTTAGAAATGGAAAGGGGCATACATCATTATCGAAAACGATTTTATATTATGGAACGGATGGAGTAGTAGGCAGTTGTTCACCTACTATCTCCTCCGACACATCAGAAACAGGCATACATTTTCTAACAAGTTCTTGCAATCAAACTTACTTTTGCACTATTCATGTATACGTATGGTTTATTTCGCAATTCTTAGAAATGTGCACATGCTCTCTTTTAAAGCTAGCCAACAGAAGCATGTGCACAATCCGCATTTCAGCATTGCACGTACAGGCGTGCAAAAAGTTTGCCTGAAATGATATAGGCATCTAGCGGACGTGCATACATCATTGGATCACATGCGGTAGCCAGCACATGCTTGCATGTCCCTACCTTATTTGCTCCGGCAATATGCGCCTGTGGTATCTTGTCACCGGTCAATCACTGTTACCCGCTAAAAATCTGGACGCCAAGTTGGCGCCCTAAAACGAAGATGACAACTGGTGGGAATTCCGTGAAAATCCAACTTAAACACTCTAAATATATTATAAAAATGAGATATTGGGTATGGTATGTTATATTTTATATCAGGTTTAAATTTTTAATTGATAAATTTCATTGCATCTTTGGTAGATAAAAATACAAACCTCCGGCAGTGTGATATCAAGTTTATAGGGGGTGCATAGGGCGTACACATGCTTCAAGATCGGTAGTTTGACTAATCAAATATGCATTACATGTGAAGAGAACTATATATTTAAAAACATTATCCATATATCAATCCAATGGTATGCTACTGGTGACACATGCCACATATTTAGGTAGCCAATGGTATAACCACACACATTGCCCTATGCACCCGACCAGAGGAGTACCCTTTCTGCTTATTATTTTGTGTTTTATCAGATTATGAACTTTGGGTTTGTGGATAGCGAAATTGTCAATGAATCCAGATTTTCACTACTCTGATCAGTAGGTATTTTTCATAAACATGACCATGTTTACAAATAATGTACATTTGGCATTTAATTTGGGCTGAAATAGGTGGCATGTGCGCTACCTAGTGGAGAGGCGTCCACCCTGGCTAGGTGCACCCAGTGTCCATTTTGAAGTGGCTAGGTGCATCCAGCAATTTGTACCCTCTAAATTCAAACGTTCTGTTAATTGTAAAATACTCATACCTTTTCTCTAAGTCTATTTACCCATTTTTATATTTCTAAAACCATTTGGCCTTATCCACGACCCATTTCACAAATTGGATAGTAGAATTGGGCTTGGATCATCATCACAGCTGTAGGTACTCCCTCCGGTCCATATTAACTGTCGCTGAATTAATATGGATCGGAGGGAGTATTAAATATGTAAAGCTTCTTTGGTTCACAAGATTCTCAAGGACAAACACCAGATTGGAGTGACATGTCCTCTTGAACCTTATAGGATTAGAAAGCCACATGAATTTTGGAGAGAGAGAGAGAGAGAGAGAGAGAGAGAGAGAGATTCGTAGGAAAAATAAAGGAACTATACTAAGGTGTTTTAATGGATGGAAAATTCCAAAAACTTGGGTGCAAAAGCAATCCAAGGACAGTTTTTTCTAAAGATATCAAATGATTCATATAGGAAAAATCCCTAAGAGCACAAATCCTCCAAAATTTCTATGACATTGCTTTGGAAAAAAATTAAATTAGGCTATGTTAGATGGAATGGGTCAGCTAATTTTGTGATGAAATTGGTTATCACCATTATTTTTCGTGTAGGGTGTATGGTTTGATGTGGGTACCACGTCACTGAGTCCATACAGTGAGTCCACGTGGCATCTAGTCCATGATGAAAAAAACTGTAACAACATTTTTGATGGTAAAAAAGTTATAGCAAATTAATAACAAATATTATTTGTTGTTAACTTTATGATAAACATTCATTTGTGATGTTCATTTGGTTACCAGTGCACCTCTAGGCTTCACAAGCAATGTCCGCCCTTGAGCCATCCTTTCATGAAGAAACAAGATGTTTTCTTCTACAACTTAACAACTAAACACACTTCGCCATCTACATTGACGATTTGACATTTTGCGCCATCGACAAAATGTGAATGCAGATATTTGTTAGTACTAAAGGACACAATACGCGCGCCAATGGTGACTAAGTGCATAAGAAAACTCATGGATCAGGTTTCCAACCATGCCAAGGGGGTGCTTCATCCATCACCTTGTGTTGCCACTATCCGCCACCATCGCCTGCCGAAGGAGGTCAAGCCTCTGCTCAATCGAAGCCACTCTATATGTGAGGCCAACGTCACTCAAGAAAACATCATTGTCTTAGCCACCCATTGTAGTATCCGAGGAGGATATTGGAGATGTTAAATTTGGTTGGTGGAGTCATGGACATTTGGTGTAGGTCGTCGACATTGAAGAGTAGGCCAAATGCAAAGGACTCCTCAACCTTGGTGACGATCCCATGACTCTTAGGCCACCATGGTGCATGACACATTGCATGCGACTACGCACGTTCCTCCTTTCGTGCTTCAGCCAACCATCCCTCAACACACGACGTTGATCTCGTCGTGGAAGAAGAAGTTGTGGCAGTGGAGCGTGATCTTGACCTTGGCATAAAGGAAGTCGATGTAGTGGCGTTGATGAGAGGTAGATGAGAGATAAGTAATGGAGGAAGGAAATAGGAGCGGAGGCATTGTCAAATGTCATAGAGGAAGGGAGATCATGAGGAGTGGTGGTGGAGAGGGATCATTTCAATGGATAGGCTAGGGTTAGTTAGGCTTGTATAAAAAGGCAACTAGATGGGAGGATCATTCTCGAACAGGCTTTTTCAGTTGGACGAAGTTGCTACTAACATGTCTTATTATGCGTGATGGCCCCTACTAAGTTGAACAATAGTGACAAGCCAGCCAATGTTGCTACCGGCGGCCCCTTCTATTGGTGCCCGTCAATGATGACTGTTTCGTTGAATCTTGGTCATCATTAGAGTACGTCATGCTTGTGGTCCGCGGCTGCCCATAATTAGTGAAATCTAGCATATATTGTGACTATGATGCCCAACAAGTTATTACTTCCTCTTGCAGCCATGTCTCATGCACGTAAACCTATGTGTGGGCAACCCGTCTAATACTTGAGCCCAAATGCCGGACATCTGGCTGGACTCAAGCTCTAGTTTTTGGCCGAGGGTTCTTTTTTTAACAAGGATCTAGGGTTCTATTAATTGAGTTACCTGGGATCTAGGGTTCTTTTTTTAACAAGGTAAAATCTAGAGTTTTAGTAAAATATAGATGCAGCAATGTATTTTATATTCAGAATATGATTGTTATTAATATATTTTAATTGAGTAAAGCTCCCGTTTGTTTGTTTTGAGCTGAGCTCGGCCGAGCTTGACATTTCAGGACCGCTATTAAAGAGAACATATCTAGTGAAATGGAGCAATCGGTGCACACTATGCTCCAAAGCTTTTGAGACCATTGAATGGAAATCTAAGAGACATAGTCGGGCTCGAACATGGATTGCTGTCATTTTGCGAAACATACCTCATACTATATGAAATTTAACCCACACTCCACGCTTTTCCCAATCCCATTAGTAAATGTACGCCTTTATTTCTAGCTCCAAACACAAAAAGAGTATTATATTTTAAACCACAAGCCCAAATTCAGATCTGATTTGACCATCCTTTTTGTTTTGTATTGATGAAATGTTCGAAACAAGACCAATATAGAATATGTTTTGAAACATTTTCAAAATATTTTTTTGACACTTGACCGAAATATTTACGAAACAACTACAAAATGTAGGATAGTGTTTCATTAAATTTACTAAAACATGTTGTTCTTATTAAGTTCTTGTGTAAGCTCCCCGTTTACAAAACTGACCCATCAAGTTTCAAAATGCAAGAGAAATAATTCAAAAATGTATTCAACACCAATCTTGTTTCTATGAGCTTGTCAAGATGAACATGTTAGTGGAAACGGATCAAAAAATATGGCATATATGACCCACACCTTTTATAGTTAGAACAATTAAACACATGGAATTGTTAATGGAGAGGGACGTGGAGTGTGGGTCAATTCAACAAAACAGAAGGACTATTTTGCAAATAGGCCATCTACCCATTTTCCAACTTGATCCTCTCCCTCGGTTTCACATCCAATGGCTGCACTAGAATCGGGGCATCTGGTGCATAAATTTGACGGGTGCATGTAATGCGTCCTCGGCTATTAAAAGTTTGGCATGAACCCAACCCGGCCCAAGGTATGCCCAGGTCAGTGGGTGTCATACATACTATGTAGGATTTTCTCAAATAATAATAATAATGATGATGACGATGATGAGTCGGCAACTAAATTGAACTATTTGTGTTACAATTAGCTAAAGCCATGACGTTAACAACATCCATAAATATGTCATTCTCAAGAAAAACATCCATAAATATGTGTGTGTGTGTGTGAGAGAGAGAGAGAGAGAGAGAGAGAGAGAGAGAGAGAGAGAGAGAGTCATGGATTACTTACAGCTTGGTGACGTACGGATGCACCAGTGCCATGTCCCAAGTATGGGTAGCTGAGCGCCTGCGCAGCATGCATGTACACGGAAGAACGAGTGAAGATCAGTCATGCACATGAAATCGTACGTAACGTAAACAAGATTGTGAAGAAGGGAAACAGAGACGAGCAGTAGAGAAGAATAGAGAGAGCTAGACGAAGCACATCCAAAGCATGAAAACACAGGCACACACGCACATGCAACTTGCTGTTGTGCTGATTTCCACGCACGCGCTTTAAGAGCGTGCTCTTACACCCAACCCCACCCCTCCCCCTTTTTGTTTCGCCTGCAGCTCACGTCTCGCTTTTACAGGTAGCCAGGCACCACAGGTAAAATTTGCCGCCCCACACACACGTCTATACATTACCCTGGCACTGCACCATGTTGCATGGTAGGTCTCTCATGCGTATTTGTTTAGCACACATACTTGCATTAGTTGCATATTACATGAAAATGCCACCAACATTAAAGTAAAGAAAGCAGGGTGAACTTCAATATTTGAAGGTGATTAACGTGGATGCATGTGTGAAAATTATACGTACGTAGAAGCTAGCAACTGGAACTGAATATCAAAACGTTGCATCAAGCATTGGCAAGCCGCTGTCTGCACCTCTTGATGCAGACACCAGGAGACGAATAAAATCTCAACTCTTAAGGAATCAAATGCACTACGAATATGAAGAAAAAATTAGGGCCGATCGTGGGGAAGAGAGGGACAGGTTAAGGACGTTGGACCTCTATTTGACCCAGGAGGAATCCGATATAGCCAATAGTCTCTTGCAGCACGGACGCAGTGTCGGTCTGGTAAAATGGGAACAAGTGTGCATATATGTCAGTGTACTTTCTTTGCTGCATAAAGTGAAAGAATGTGCAGCTAAAAATAAAGGGCATGGGCAAAAGCTGCACATATATGCATCCCAATTTTATGTGTCAGCGGCCGCAAAAGAATATATTGCTAGCTTTTTGGGTCTTGGAGCTTAATTACATGGTGAACTAGGGGGTTGAGCTCGCAGCTGGGATCATGCATAAGCATATTTGACATCAAGTGCTAGCTAGAGTGCAGTGCAGTGAGGTTTAACATTAACGTACAACTAAAATGGTGTAATACCTTGCCAAATGGGGAAACTATTTGGTGAAGTGCTGTTATTCTATCCCCGAGCTTTTCCTTCCTTACCTGAAATGACAAAATTGATGGGAAGCAAATATGAATACACACTTTTTTTTTGCCAATATGCATATGTAAGGCAACAAGGAATTTTTCTTGTATCTTATCTTCTTCCTTATCTTTTCCATATATCTGAAAATTTCAACATATTTCTCTAGTAACATATATGAGCTTAAAACTCCCGGCTTCTGCATCATGTGACGCACACAACCATCTTTATTGAAATAGAGTATCCCATATCCGAAGTAGTATAAA
This sequence comes from Triticum dicoccoides, assembly GCF_002162155.2. Taxonomy (NCBI): domain Eukaryota; kingdom Viridiplantae; phylum Streptophyta; class Magnoliopsida; order Poales; family Poaceae; genus Triticum; species Triticum dicoccoides. Next base: position 204,704,039 of record NC_041385.1, read on the forward strand.
CAGCATAAACAATGGCCATACACACCCAAGGTTTCCAAGGGTGATACTTTTTTAATTAATCACTTTGGTACGTAAATACGTTTAGGAAAAAAATAAAACAATCTTACTATAGATCCATTTGTTATACACGAATGAGAAAATATGGATGAAGGTTCTTAGTTTCTTGGGGTTTGCAACGGTAACTTCAAAAAAAAAACTAGATAACCGTGTGGACAAATAATTCTATCTATGCCTATGTTTAAGTAATTGCCTGGCTCTAGGAACGGCCGAAGCCATACCAATCAATAAAAGATGTTACCAAACAAACCTGACCTATTGACCCTTTTGCTACGGCAAGGCCTTCGACTTCATAGATCCCTTCTTTTAAGTCAATCCAGAATACAAATACATTCAAACTGAATCATTTTTTGGGACATTTCATTAATACCTTTAGATTTATTATCATAGATAGTGTTCGAGATCCAAGTGATATATCATGGTAGCCTTACCTATTCTTCGGGAGAGATGGCCTTCTCATTAATTTGGTCAATACGTAGTACAATAATATGTGGATTGCATGATAAAAAATAATTTCTTTTGCGCGGATAATAAAATACTCGTTGCTGCATTCCAGTTTACAAGCACTACCTGATCCTTGTGGGACTATGGGCAAAGTATTCCATCAGATTTTTACACCAAAAGTTGAACATTAAAACACTTGGTTCGTTTTACATTTATCAATAAAGGGTCTACATTTTTATATGTGGTGCAAATGTGCAAATATATTGTCTAGGAGAGGGAGATGAGTGAGTAGAAGCGTTGACAGGTTCTTCTGCTGGTAGACAGAAAATTACATACCCCAGAGAGAGAATCGGAATTCTAAGCTAGTACTCCCTCCTGTCCTTTTTACTCTGCACATTGGTTTTGCCGAAAGTCAAACTTTGCTAAGTTTGACCAAATTTTTATTAAAAATTATTAGCATCTATAATATTTAATAAATATAATATGAAAATATATTCCAAGATGAATCTAATGATATTGGTGTTGTTATGTGAATGTCTATAATTTTTTATATAAACTTGGTCAAAGTTGGATGAGATTGACTTCAGACAAACCTAATATGCAGAGTAAAAAGGACCGGAGGGAGTAATAAGAAAGGAGTGCGTCAAGAATAAAACCTTCAGAATAGACTGTCCCGAAGAAGATGCGGCTTGAACCCTAGCCTTCTTGGGAGCTGATGCAGTTGCAGTGCTGTTACTCTGGAAGGTTGAAAAAAACAAAAAACAAAAATCATGACTCTATTTCATCTTTAGTACAAAAGAAACTGCTAACGTAGTTAATTAATCCCATGATTGATATTGCCCAAATTAACATGGATTGAATCCGTGTGACATTACACATATAAGTGAACCTCTAAGCCCTCCCCGGCGAAAAAAGGATCTCTGCACCCTTAAGAAGATATGAAGTGTGCACATGATAAGTTTTTGTTTTTTGAGAATTTTGGAATTAATATTATTAGCTTTACAGAGAGTATATACACAACACACACACATATGGAGCTAAAGGTTTTGCATGATCAAGCAACGATCGATTCCAATTAAAAGCGTCTAAGAATACATAGAATTGTACGCGAAACAACTGCAAGCAAACAAATATGCCTTGCAATTAACTGGAGGAAACGACAAAGAGTTTATGGGGGATTTCAGCCATGAAGAGAAATTCAGTTGATCACCTCAGACGAGTTATCCGATTGTTGATTCCACAGCTCCGGTGCGGGCGCCGGCGCCGTGCCGTTGGAGAAGTCCAGCAAGCCGCCGTCGAGGTTCGAGGTGATGCATGACCTTGGAGAGAAAGCCAAGAGCATCTGGCTCAGCCGAGAGTTGGGCCCCGACGCCTGGATCTCCTCACCACCGCCATGGCCATAGAAACTGTAAGCTGGGGCTCCAGCCCGAGCCGCCATAGGACCCTCCTCTAATCCTTTTGACAGTAGATCTGACTCATGGTCTCCAACTAATCCCCCTCTGCTTTGTGGTTACCGACGCGTGCGTACGTACACATGCACCATCCATACAGGAAAAAACAACAAGTTAGTGCTAGGAAGAAGAAACATGCATGTGAGATTTTCAGTAAAAGACCATTAGAGAGGTGGTTGATCAACAACAGGACAAAGCGCGCAGCTACTTAATTTGTACTGATGAAGAAATCTGCATGAATTGAAAGGCACCCTAGCTAGCACTAATTCTTTCGTTAGTAGTAAGTAAATCATAGAGGACTGAGGGTGGGGGGTATAGACGAAGGTCTTTACAAAAGCATCTGGCTCCATGATTCTGGCATCTGGCTCTCCTCCTGCCCACCTTGAAAACTTGCAGGGGAAGTTGCAGCGCTGTCACGAACCTCAGGAACTTGACCTGACGAGTGGTGAAGGAGCTGATGACCACGGAAGCAAGCCATGGAAGGAGAAGAAGACAGGAGAGGCATCTTGGTGGATTCTTCTTGCTCCTCGGCACAAGGCCTCAGCCCACTCATGATATTGTTGGCGTTGCTTGTGCCACAACACACCATCTGTTGCACCATGGTGCCCTTGAATTCTCCTCCACCTACCATCCTTGAGCACCAAACAATTGACAACAAATAATTCTTGCGGCTGCACCAATCAAATTTGCAGAGGATCTTGGCTGCCGCAAATTCCTATGCAAATCTTTATGGTATGGTAGCTTTGCATGTCCTCATCTCTTCTCTTTTCTTTAGAAATGGAGGGTCCAGTGAGAGAAAACAACAAAGAGAGAGAGAGAGAGAGGAAAAGGATAGGACCTGTTTGGAGAGGAATCTCGGCTTTTGTATTCTTTCCTCTTCCTTTCGCTTCACTCCTTTCATTTGTGAACTTCCCCTTGCACTTTTCTCCCTCCTTCGCTCCCCTTTTGTGTTGTTAATTAGTTTTCTTTCCACTTGCCTCTTCCCCACTCACCTTCGTAATATTTACTACTAATAAAGTATTGATTGCTGCGAATCAACTTGTGGTTGGATTGTTAGAGGGACTGTGGTATCCCCAGCCCATCAGGGTTCAAGTCTTGGTGCTCGCATTTATTACTGGATTTATTTCAGGATTTCCGGCGATGCGCATTCAGTGGGAGGAGACGTTCCCATCGACGACGAGATGCCAACGGTGACTTCGTAAATTTTAAGATGATATGCTGGCTCAGTCTTTCGAAGGTGCTCGTAAGGGTAGGGTGTGCGTGTGTGCGTTCATAGGGATGAGTGTATGCTCAGTGGTGTTGATGTGGTGCAGAGGCAAGGAGGAGGCCAGCAACAATGGCCAGAAACACAACATCGGTATGAGGGAGTCCATGGCGGAGTCGAATGACACTCGGGGTAGTGGTGGTGGATCCCGAGTTCCTGACTCATGGCCAGCAGGAGGCGACAGACGCCCATGGGATCTCCAGTTAACGCCAACACGATCTGCTTGCCGGCTAAGATCTTTGTTTTTGTCACCATGTGCTATGTTGCCGACTCAGCCGACCAGCTTGGTTAAGTTTACGGAAACACTAACGCCCACACGTGTGGGCGTCGCCGTTCACTGTCTTTTGCACGAATCTTGACACGAAAATGTGGATTTGGTGTGCCAGGTAGGACGGGGCTTGTGTGTGGACGTTGGAGAGTTTGCCCACACGCCCGCACCATGTTGTTTGCCAGCTGCGCTGTGTGGGCGAACTAGTTTTTGCCCACACAGCCACCACCTAGTTCATGCGCATGTGGGCGAACTGCTTTTCGCCCACATGACACTCCTACATTGTGGATGGCAACTGCAGTTACGCGAACGTGGCAACTAGGTAAACACACATGGCAACTGTGATTCTTTGCTAGACGGCAACTGCAGTTGCGCCTACGTGACAACCAGATAAACACACATGGCAACTGTGATTAACAATACATGGCAACTATGGTTGGATCACACGTGGCAACTAGGTAAACACATATGGCAACTACTGTTTGACCATATATGGCAACTAGTTAATCACACACGGTAACTACAGTTTGATTATACACGGCAACTACCATAAATTAGACATGGCAATTATAGTTAACGAAAACAGATAGAGTTGCCATGCTTTTACAACTACACTTGCCATCCCGGATAACTATATCTGCCAACCAGGATGGCAACTAAAACGTCACCCCGCAGGGTACCTAACGTAGCTGCCAGGACGTGTGGGCATTTTTGCTTCGTGCCACACGCGCGGGGTGGAGATGAGTAGTACTTGTTGGGCGTGTGGCACGAAGTAGCCGCACCCACACGTGTGGGCAATTCTAATGTCCGTCCAAACATAGCCCATGTTGGTTGCCTCCTGCTCACACCACACACGGTGTGTGGGTGCATGTCGAATATACCACACGTGTGGTGGATATCGGCGTCCTAAGTTTATACCTAGGGTCCAGATTGAACCGTTCACTTCTACAATCCGGAATACATCATGGATTCATGTGGAGAGCTTGTCTTCGAAGGCCTAATTTCATGTCGAGACCAAGAGAGGCATGACAATTTTTTTAACCCACACATCACCCACTTCATCTCTACCATATTAACCTCACGACCATCTTCGAGGGGGCTGAGGAGCCGGACGACCTCAACGTGGAGATGGGCAGCTCAGCCGATAGTCACCCGCCATCCATAGTGCCTCTCGTCCGTGGTAGGCGATCTCGGTCCAGACCTGCTACATGGTGGGCATGCCGGATCCTAGCCAGGAGGAAAGAGGTGAGGCGGAGGAAATCAATGATGGTGACATGTTGAAGCAAATGACGAGTCGATCCTGGACAATATGGCACAACAGGCGGTCCGGGTGAAAGTCACGGCGACCCTCCATAAGGTTACCAAGGAAAACAAATGCTTGGGGAGGAGGGCAGCCGAGCTGCAGAAGTCCGAGAGGCTATATTGGTACTGCTAGCAAAGTCGAACGACCATGCCGACATCAGATACGACCACCCTAGCTCTCCAATGCAGAAAGATGAATCAAACATTCAAGATGGCGCAGATCGAAGACCAAAGTCTTATCACACGATGACAAAAAATATGCGGGCAACAGTAGGGATCTCATTAAGGGAAGGCTTCCCGACGAGCATCCGTATAAGTACATGGAGTATCTCAAGATAGCAGTAGTCATGCAACATAATTATGACCTACCCAAGAGTCACGCTAGGACATTCATTGAGCTGGTTAGCGCGTCCTCCGAGCGAAGCCACATGTCAGGCAACCACGATTAGCAGCCATGCAGGCCAAGCACCTACGATGCGGCTCCCCGCCTGTATATCATCCGCGCAACTATAACAACCAGCCTCAAGTGAATCACGGGACAGATCCTACGGATCAACACACCACATGGCCCACCCCAAAGAGAAACCGAGAAGCATCATGCACATCAGCTGCATCAGAATTCTTGACGTCCTAATTGACCAGCTTTTGATGAGCATGATCCCGTGACCGGATTGGACGATGCGCATCACACAATCGATGTCATCGGCACATCAGCCTTTGGCCCCAGAATGATACATCCGACATGCTTCATCGACGAGATGTCTAGTGTACGTTTCCTCCCGATTTCAGGATAAACATGATAGACAAGTACGACAGAAGCCAGGACCCCAACATATGGGTGACAGATTGTTGGAAATATGCCCTAGTGGCAATAATATTATATCATTATATTTTCATGTTTATAATTAAGAGTTTATGTTTTTTGTTATAACTGCTATGATCCTAGAATATGTGATGCAGCGAAAAACTCATATGCACATGTGGAATAATAAACAGTAAAATATGATTTCTAGTATCGCCTCTAAGACTAGCTCAAGTGTTGTTGGTGATCATGTTTTCTGGATCTTAAGATATCGTTAAGTGTAACGATAGTCTTAAAACAATTTTGAGAATATGACATTGAAAGAACGATCATATTGAATTGACTCAAACTTGTTTGTTATACTTTGAGATGCAATCGTCACAAGTCAATTGTTATAACAAGGAGAGTTAACATGTGATTTAATTCCTTGGAACATGAGAGTATCGTAGTCACTTCTTACCGTATGGTGGACTTTGGGGTTGCTCAAACTTCATTTGTAACACGATGATCATAACGACAACCTACAGGTTCATCAGAATGTTTGACAAGGGACTAGATAGCTCAAGAGTGAGATTTGCTCCTTCGAAGATGGAGAGATTTTCTTAGAGCCCTCCCGGTGTGACGACATCCATGGCCAAACACAGGAGACTAGGTCACGGGGATGTCAGAACATGTCAATGAGAAAGAAGAACAAAACCTGTAACATGGAGACCGGTATAGTGAGCATGAGAATGACTCAAGAGGATATCAATACATCTCACCTAGGGTTTTATAAAGTATCGCGAACCAAAGGGAATAGAACATGATAACCAAAGGTTCACTCTAATGACACTCGTGTACTCATAGGGATCGATATGGACGCCCACAGTTCCGCTATTCGTCATTGAACGAAAGGGGTTTTGTTCATGTCTACGTTTTACCAAACCTACAGGGTCACAAGCTTAATGTAATCACTATCTGCTGAGCGTTAGTAGGACATGAGTAATTAGGAAATATTTATGAAATAGTTTCATCAATATTCGAAATAGTTTTGAGAGGAACCGGAAGCATTTCGGGGTCACCAAAAGGGTTTCGGGTTTACCGGGTAATACATATAAATTATATATAGGTGGAAAGAGTTTCCGGTGATGTTAAATTAATACTAAAATGCTCTAAATATGATAAGGAGGCTTTTATATTTATTTAAATATCAACAGGTCCTTCAAAGACCAAGTGGCGGAAAGCTATTTGGGCCACTTGGGCCCGAATAGAGGTGGCACCCCTTCCCCCTTGTGGAAGGAAGGGGAAGCCGAATTGGAGGGGGTCTTCCCCTCCTCTTGGCCGGCCAGGGGGGGGGGGGACTTTTCCCCCTCGTGTGGCGCCCCCTCCACCTCCTCCAACCTATGTATACTAGAGGTTTTGGCATTTTTGAGCACACAAGTTTTGGAGCCTCCTCTAGTTCACTAGTTCTAGTTCTACTTGATCCTAGTTAATCTAATTAGAGGGGCAGCAGGAGTCCTCCCCCTACCCCAGTTCAGCCTCCTTCCATAGGCAAAGGGGGCGCCTCCCCACTTGGGCCTTGGTGGCCCAAGTTGCCTTCCTCCACTTGGCTTTTTAGGCCCGTTGATAGACTCTTTTATATATAGGAAACGATTAAAAATGTCCAGCTAATTTCTAGAAAGAAATCAGCTACACCATGCGTGCGCCATGTGTCCTTGGCCCATGCACTGAATCCACTAATCAGCTACCTTATCCAGATTCACCGAGAGACACTCGTTTGTTTCGTACGTGAGCGAGTGAGATGCCCTTTTTACATCGTCTTCCACATGCGTCTCTTTCTCCCACCACTTAACTAGTGGCCTCGTCGAAGTAACGGATGGTAGCGTGATATGTCCATTTTGCATCATGTTTTTCTATTGTTATTTATTATGTTTTGGGTCATTATTTCACTTTATGATACTATTCTGATGCCCTTTCTCTCTTATTTTGCAAGTTTCACATGAAGAGGGAGATTGCTGGCAGATGGAATTCTGGACTGAAAAGGGCTACATCAAAGATAGCTATTCTGCACAACTCCAAATGACCTGAAAATTTATGGAGAATTATTTTGGAATACATAAAAAATATTGGCGGAAGAAATACCAGGAGGGGGCCACCAGGGAGCGACAAGCTCACGGAGCACGCTCTACCCCCCTAGGCACGCCCTATGAGCTTGTGGGCCCCCTAGCAGGCCTCTGGTGCCCATATTCTACTATACGAAGCCATTTGCCCTAGAAGAAATAAAGAGAAGACATTCGGGATGAAGAGTCGCTGTCTCGAAGCGGAACCTGGGCAGGAGCACTTTTGCTCTCCGACAGAGTGATTCCGCGGGGGAACCTTTCCTCTGGAAGGGGGAAATCCAATCCATCGACATCGCCAACGATCCTCTGATCATGAGAGGACCAATCTTCATCAACATATTCACAAACACCATCTCATCTCAAACTCTAGTTCATCTCTTGTATTCAATCTTTGTCCCAAAACCTCAGATTGGTACCTACGGGTTGCGAGTAGTATTGATTACATCTTGTAGTTGATGCTAGTTGGTTTATTTGGTGGAAGATTAAATGTTCAGATCTTCAATAATATTCAATACCCCTCTGATCTTGAACATGAATATGATTTGTGAGTAGTTACTTTTGTTCTTGAGGACATGGAAGAAGTCTTGTTATAGGTAATCATGTGATGTTGGTATTCGTTTGATATTTTGATGACATGTATGTTGTTGCTTCCTTTAGTGGTGTCATGTGGACGTCGACTACATGATATTTCACCATATTTGGGACTAAGTGAAGGCATTGTGGAGTAAAAAGTAGATGATGAGTTGTTAGAGTGATAGAAGCTTAAACCCTACTTTAAAGGTTATTTCGTAAGGCAGATCTAGATTCATATGTTTCATGCTATGGTTAGATTTATCTTAATTCGTCTTTCATAGTTGTCGATGCTTGCGAGAGGGGGTATCATAAGTTTTGGAGCCTCCTCTAGTTTTCTAGTTCTAGTTCAACTTGATCCTAGTTGATCTAATTAGAGGGGAGCAGAGTCCTCCCCCTACCTCAGTTCGGCCTCCTTCATAGGCAAAGGGGGCGCCTCCCCACTTGGGCCTTGGTGGCCCAAGTTGCCTTCCTCCACTTGGCCTTTTTAGGATCATTGATATTTAAATTAATATAAGCCATCTAATTATATTAGACTCTTTTATAAATGGGAAACATCTAAAAATGTCCGGCTAATTTCTAGAAAGAAATCAGCTGCGCTACGTGTCCTTGGCCGATGCACCGAATCCACTAATTAGCTAACTTATCCAGATTCACCGAGAGCCATTCGTGTGTTCCGTACCTGAGCGACCGAGATGCCCTTTTTTCACCATCTTCCACCTCCTTCTCTTTCTCCCACCACTTCACCATTGGCCTCGTCAGAGTAACGGGTGGCGGCGTGATACGTCCATTTTGCATCATGTTTTCCTACTATTATTTATTATGTTTGGGTTATTATTTCACTTTATTATACTATTCTTATGCCTTTTCTCTCCTATTTTGCAAGTTTCATATGAAGAGGGAGATTGCTGGCAACTGGAACTCTGGACCGAAAGGGCTAAAATAGAGATAGCTATTCTGCACAACTCCAAATGACCTAAAAGTTAACGGAGAATTATTTTGGAATACATAAAAAATATTGGCAGAAGAAATACCAGGAGGGGGCCACCAGGGAGCGCGCCCTACCCCCCTAGGCGTGCACTATGAGCTTGTGGGCCCTGTGGTGCCCATCTTCTGCTATGCGAAGCGATTTGCCCTAGAAAAAAAAATAGAAGACTTTCAGGATGAAGCGCCGCCGTCTCGAGGCGGAACCCGCGCAGGAGCACTTTTGCTCTCCGGTAGAGTGATTCCGCCAGGGAAACTTCCCTTCGGAAGGGTGAAACCAAAGCCATCGACATCACCAACAATCCTCTCATCATGGGAGGACCAATCTTCATCAACATCTTCACTAGCACCATCTCATCTCAGAGCCTAGTTCAGCTCTTGTATTAAATCTTTGTCCCAAAACCTCAGATTGGTACGTGTGGGTTGCTAGTAGTATTGAATACATCTTATAATTGATGCTAGTAAGTTTATTTGGTGGACGATTAAATGTTCACCTCAGATTGGTACGTGTGGGTTGCTAGTAGTATTGAATACATCTTATAATTGATGCTACTAAGTTTATTTGGTGGACGATTAAATGTTCAGATCTTCAAGCATATTCAATTCCCCTCTGATCTTGAACATGAATATGATTTGTGAGAAGTTACTTTTTTCCTTGAGGACATGGGAGAAGTCATGTTATATGTAATCATGTGATGTTGGTATTCATTCGATATTTTTATGATATGTATGTTGTTGCTTCCTTTAGTGGTGTCATATGAACGTCGACTAGATGACACTTTACCATACTTGGGCCTAAGGGAAGGCATTGTGGAGTAATATGTATATGATGGGTTGCTAGAGTGACAAAAGCTTAAACCCTAGTTTATGCGTTATTCTGTAAGGGGCTGATTTGGATCCATATGTTTCATGCTATGTTAGATTTATCCCAATTCTTCTCTCATAGTTGAGGATGCTTGCGAGAGGGGGTAATCATAAGTGGGATGCTTGTTCAAGTAAGAAAAACAACCAAGCACCGGTCCACCCACATAAAAAATTATCAAAGTAGCGAAGGCAAATAAACTAAACATGATGAACATGACTAGACGACAATTCCCAATTTGTCCTCAAGAGCACTTTGCTTTATATAAGAGAACTTTCCTACTTGTCCTTTGTTATAAAAAGGATTTGGCCACCTTTCTGCACCTTTGCTACTATAGTTACTTGTTACGAATTCTCTTGCTGCAAAACTATCTATCACTGTTACTTACAGCACTTGCGGAGAATACCTTGCTGAAAACCACTTATCATTTCCTTTTGCTCCCCGTTGGGTTTGACACTCTTACTTATCAAAAGGACTACGATTGGTCCCCTATACTTGTGGGTCATCTGAAGGAAATATGCCCTAGAGGCAATAATAAAGTTATTATTTATTTCCTTATTTCATGATAAATGTTTATTATTCATGCTAGAATTGTATTAACCGGAAACATAATACATGTGTGAATACATAGACAAACATAGTGTCACTAGTATGCCTCTACTTGGCTAGCTTGTTGATCAAAGATGGTTGTGTTTCCTAGCCATAGACATGAGTTGTCATTTGATTAACAGGATCACATCATTAGGAGAATGATGTGATTGACTTGACCCATTCCGTTAGCTTAGCACTCGATCATTTAGTATATTGCTATTGCTTTCTTCATGACTTATACATGTTCCTATGACTATGAGATTATGTAACTCCCGTTTACTGGAGGAACACTTTGTGTTCTACCAAATGTCACAACGTAACTGGGTGATTATAAAGGTGCTCTACAGGTGTTTCCAAAGGTACTTGTTGAGTTGATGTATTTCGAGATTAGGATTTGTCACTCCTATTTTCAGAGAGGTATCTCTGGGCCCTCTCGGTAATGCACATCACTATAAGCCTTGCAAGCTATATAGCTAATGAGTTAGTTATGGAATGATGCATTACGTAACGAGTAAAGAGACTTGCCGGTAACGAGATTGAACTAGGTATTGAGATACCGACGATCGAATCTCGGGCAAGTAACATACCGATGACAAAGGGAACAACGTATGTTGTTATGCAGTTTGACCGATAAAGATCTTCGTAGAATATGTAGGAGCCAATATGAGCATCCAAGTTCCTCTATTGGTTATTGACCGGAAACAGTTCTAGGTCATGTCTACATAGTTCTTGAACCCGTAGGGTCCGCACGCTTAACGTTACGATGACAGTTATATTATGAGTTTATAGTTTTTGATGTACCGAAGGTTGTTCGGAGTCCCGGATGTGATCACGGACATGACGAGGAGTCTCGAAATGGTCGAGACATAAAGATTGATATATTGGAAGCCTATATTTGGATATCGGAATTGTTCCGGGTGAAATCGGGATTTTACCGGAATACCGGGGGTTACCGAACCCCCCCCAGGGGTTATGGTCCTACATGGGCCCTAAGGGAGAAGAGGAGGGCCGGCCAGGGCAGGCCGCGCGCCCCCTCCTCCCTAGTCCGAATAGGACAAGGAAGGGGGGGGGGGCGGCGCCCCCCTTTCCTCTTTCCCCCTTCCCCCTTCCTTCTCCAACAAGGTAAGAGGGGGGAGTCCTACTCCCGGTGGGAGTAGGACTCCTCCAGGCGCACCCCTAGGGGCTGGCTGCACCACCCCCTCCCTCCTTTATATATGGGGGCAGGGGGCACCCCATGACACACAAATTGATCTTCGTGATCGTTCCTTAGCCGTGTGCGGTGCCCCCCTCCACCATATTACACCTCGGTCATATCGTAGCGGTGCTTAGGCGAAGCCCTGCGTCGGTAGAACATCATCACCATCACCATGCCGTCGTGCTGACGAAACTCATTCCCGACACCCTGCTAGATCGGAGTCCGGGGATCGTCATCGAGCTGAACGTGTGCTGAACTCGGAGGTGCCGTACGTTCGGTACTTGGATCGGTCGGATCGTGAAGACGTACGACTACATCAACCGTGTTGTTCTAACGCTTCCGCTTTCGGTCTACGAGGGTACGTGGACAACACTCTCCCCTCTCGTTGCTATGCATCACCATGATCTTGCATGTGCGTAGGAAAATTTTGAAATTACTACGTTCCCCAACAGTGGTATCAGAGCCTAGGTTTTATGCGTTGATGTTATATGCACGAGTAGAACACAAGTGAGTTGTGGGCGATACAAGTCATACTGCTTACCAGCATGTCATACTTTGGTTCGGCGGTATTGTTGGATGAAGCGGCCCAGACCGACATTATGCGTACGCTTATGAGAGACTGGGTTTACTGCCGTGCTTTGCACATAGGTGACTAGCGGGTGTCTATTTCTCCAACTTTAGTTGAACCGAGTGTGGCTACGCCCGGTCCTTGCGAAGGTTAAAACAACACTAACTTGACGAACTATCGTTGTGGTTTTGATGCGTAGGTAAGAATGGTTCTTGCTCAGCCCGTAGCAGCCACATAAAATTTGCAACAACAAAGTAGAGGACGTCTAACTTGTTTTTGCAGGGCATGTTGTGATGTGATATGGTCAAGACGTGATGCTATATTTTATTGTACGAGATGATCATGTTTTGTAACCGAGTTATCGGCAACTGGCAGGAGCCATATGGTTGTCGCTTTATTGTATGAAATGCAATCACCCTGTAATTGCTTTACTTTATCACTAAGCTGTAGCGATAGTCGTAGAAGCAATAGTTGGCGAGACGACAAAGATGCTACGATGGAGATCAAGGTGTCGCGCCGGTGACGATGGTGATCATGACGGTGCTTCGGAGATGGAGATCACAAGCATAAGATGATGATGGCCATATCATATCACTTATATTGATTGCATGCGATGTTTATCTTTTATGCATCTTATCTTGCTTTGATTGACGGTAGCATTATAAGATGATCTCTCACTAAATTTCAAGATAAAAGTGTTCTTCCTGAGTATGCACCGTTGCCAAAGTTTGTCGTGCCCAGACACCACGTGATGATCGGGTGTGATAAGCTCTACGTCCATCTACAACGGGTGCAAGCCAGTTTTGCACACGAAGAATACTCAGGTTAAACTTGACGAGCCTAGCATATGCAGATATGGCCTCGGAACACTGAGACCGAAAGGTCGAGCATGAATCATATAGTAGATATGATCAACATAGTGATGTTCACCATTGAAAACTACTCCATTTCACGTGATGATCGGTTATGGTTTAGTTGATTTGGATCACGTGATCACTTAGATGATTAGAGAGATGTCTATCTAAGTGAGAGTTCTTAAGTAATATGATTAATTGAACTTAAATTTATCATGAACTTAGTCCTGGTAGTATTTTGCAAATTATGTTGTAGATCAATAGCTCGCGTTGTTGCTTTCATATGTTTATTTTGATATGTTCCTAGAGAAAACTGTGTTGAAAGATGTTAGTAGCAATGATGCGGATTGGATCCGTGATCTGAGGTTTATCCTCATTGCTGCACAGAAGAATTATGTCCTTGATGCACCGCTAGGTGACAAACCTATTGCAGGAGCAGATGCAGACGTTATGAACGTTTGACTAGCTCAATATGATGACTACTTGATAGTTTAGTGCACCATGCTTAACGGCTTAGAATCGGGACTTCAAAGACGTTTTGAACGTCATGGACCATATGAGATGTTCCAGGAGTTGAAATTAATATTTCAAGCAAATACCCGAGTTGAGAGATATGAAGTCTCCAACAAGTTCTATAGCTAAAAGATGAAGGAGAATTGCTCAACTAGTGAGCATGTGCTCAGATTGTCTGGGTACTACAATCGCTTGAATCAAGTGGGAGTTAATCTTCCAGATAAGATAGTGATTGACAGAGTTCTCTAGTCACCTCACCAAGTTAGTAGAACTTCGTGATGAAATATAGTATGCAAGGGATGCGAAAACGATTCCTGAGCTTTTCATGATCATGAAATCGAAGAATGTAGAAATCAAGAAAGAGCATCAAGTGTTGATGATGAACAAGACCACTAGTTTCAAGCAAAGGGAAAGAAAGGGAACTTCATATAGAATGGCAAGCAAGTTGTCACTCCCGTAAAGAAGCCCAAAGCTGGACCAAAGCCTGAAACTAAGTGCTTCTACTGCAAAGGAAATGGTCACTAGAAGCAGAAATACCCTGAATATTTGGTGGATAAGAAGGATGGCAAAGTGACCAAGGGTATATTTGATACATAAGTTATTGATGTGTACCTTACTAGTGTTTATAGTAACCCCTGAGTATTTCATACTTGTTCGGTTGCTAAGATTAGTAACTCGAAACATGAGTTACAGAATAAACAGAGACTAGTTGAAGGAGAAGTGACGATGAGTGTTGGAAGTAGTTCCAAGATTGATATGATCATCATCGCACACTCCCTATACTTTCGGGATTAGTGTTAAACCTAAATAAATGTTATTTGGCGTTTGCGTTGAGCATGAATATGATTTGATCATGTTTATTGCAATATGGTTATTCATTTAAAGTCAGAGAATAATTGTTGTTCTATTTACATGAATAAAACCTTCAATGGTCATACACCTAATGAAAATAGTTTGTTGGATCTCGATCGTAGTGATACACATATTCATAGTATTGATGCCAAAAGATGCAAAGTTAATAATGATAGTGCAACTTATTTGTGGCACTGCCGTTTGGTCATATCGGTGTAAAGCGCATGAAGAAACTCCATAAAGATGGATTTTCGGAATCACTTGGTTATGAATCATTTGATGCTTGTGAACCGTGCCTTTTGGGCAAGATGACTAAAACTTCGTTCTCCGGAACAATGGAATGAGCTACTGACTTATTGGAAATAATACATACCGATGTATGCGATCCAATGAGTGTTGATGCTCGTGGCAAGTATCATTATTTTTTTGACCTTCACAAGATGATTTGAGCATATATGGGTATATCTACTTGATGAAACATAAGTCTGAAACATTTGAAAAGTTCAAAGAATTTCAGAGTGAAGTGGAAAATCATCGTAACAAGAAAAATAAAGTTTCTACGATCTGATCATTTAGACGAATATTTGAGTTACGAGTTTGGTCTTCATTTGAAACAATGTGAAATAGTTTCGCAACTCACGCCACCTGGAACACCACAATGCGTCCGAACGTCGTAATTGTACTTTACTAGATATGGTGCGATCTATGATGTATCTTACCGATTTACCACTATCATTTTGGGGTTATGCATTAGAGATAGCTGCATTCACTTTAAATAGGGCACCATCTAAATCCGTTGAGACGACACCGTATGGTTTAGCAGTAAACCTAAGTTTGGAGTTGTGATGCTTATGTGAAAAAGGTTTCAACCTGATAAGCTCAAACCCAAATCGGAGAAGTGCGTCTTCATAGAATACCCAAAGGAAACTGTTGGGTACACCTTCTATCGTAGATCCGAAGGCAAAACATTTGTTGCTAAGAATGGATCCTTTCTAGAGAAGGAGTTTCTCTTGAAAGAAGTGAGTGGGAGGAAAGTAGAGCTTGATAAGGTAATTTATACCTTCTCCCGAATTGGAAAGTAGTTCATCACAGAAATCAGTTCCAGTGATTCCTACACCAATTAGTGAGGAAGCTAATGGTGATGATCATGAAACTTCAGATCAAGTTACTACAAAACCTCGTAGGTCTTCCAAAGTACAGTCCGCACCAGAGTGGTACGGTAATCCTGTTCTGGAAGTCATGTTACTAGACCATGATGAACCTACGAACTATGAGGAAGCGATGATGAGCCCAGATTCCGCGAAATGGCTTGAGACCATGAAATCTGAGATGGGATCCATGTATGAGAACAAAGTGTGGACTTTGGTGGAGTTGCCCGATGATCGGCAAGCCATATTGTATAAATGGATCTTCAAGAGGAAGACAAATGCTGACAGTAGTGTTACTATCTACAAAACTCGACTTGTCACAAAAAGGTTTTTTGACAAGTTCAAGGTGTTGACTACAATGAGATTTTCTCAACTGTAGCGATGCTTAAGTCTGTCCGAATCATGTTAGCAATTGCCACATTTTATGAAATCTGGCAAATGGATGTCAAAACTACATTCCTTAATGGTTTTCTTAAAAAAGAGTTGTATATGATGCAACCAGAAGGTTTTGTCAATCCTAAAGGTGCTAACAAAATGTGCAAGCTCCAGCAATCCATCTATGGACTGGTGCAAGCATCTCAGAGTTGGAATATACGCTTTGATAAGTTGATCAAAGCATATAGTTTTATACAGACTTGAGGTGAAGCCTGTATTTACAATAAAGTGAATGGGAGCACTACCGCCTTTCTGATAAATATATGTGAGTAACATATTGTTGATCAGAAATGATGTAGAATTTTTTTGGAAAGCATAAAGGAGTATTTGAAAGGAGTTCTTTAAAAGAAAGACCTCAGTAAAGCTACTTACATATTGAGCATCAAAATCTATTGAGATAGATCAAGACGCTTGATAAAGTTTTTCAATAAGTACATACCTTGTCAAGATTTTGAAGTAGTTCAAAATGGAACAGTCAAAGAAAGAGTTCTTGCCTGTGTTGCAAAGGTGTGAAATTGAGTAAGACTCAAATCCCGACCACAGCAGAAAATAGAAGAGAGAATGAAAGTCATTCCCCATGCCTCAGTCATGGGTTCTATAAAGTATGCAATGCTATGTACCAGACCTATTGTATACCTTGCTCTGAATATGGCAAGGGAGTACAATAGTGATCTAGGAGTAGATCACTGGACATTGGTCAAGAATATCCTTAGTGAGGACTATGGAAATATTTCTCGATTATGGAGGTGATAAAAGAGCCCGTCGTAAATAGTTACATCGGTGCAAGTTTTTACATCGATCCAAATGACTCTAAGTCTCAATATGGATACATATTGAAAGTGGGAGCAATTAGCTAGAGTAGCTCCATGCAGAGCATTATAGACATAAAATATTTGCAAAATACATACAGCTCTGAATGTGACAGACCCGTTAACTAAGCTTCTCTCATGAGCAAAACATGATCACACCTTAGTACTCTTTGGGTGTTAATCACATAAGCGATGTGAACTAGATTATTGACTCTAGTAAACCCTTTGGGTGTTGGTCACATGACGATGTGAACTATGGGTGTTAATCATATACAAATATGAATATTGGTGTTAAATCACATGGCGATGTGAACTAGATTATTGACTCTAGTGCAAGTGGGAGATTGAAGGAAATATGCCCTAGAGGCAATAATAAAGTTATTATTTATTTCCTTATTTCATGATAAATGTTTATTATTCATGCTAGAATTGTATTAACCGGAAACATAATACATATGTGAATACATAGACAAACATAGTGTCACTAGTATGCCTCTACTTGACTAGCTTGTTGATCAAAGATGGTTGTGTTTCCTAGCCATAGACATGAGTTGTCATTTGATTAATAGGATCACATCATTAGGAGAATGATGTGATTGACTTGACCCATTCCGTTAGCTTAGCACTTGATCATTTAGTATGTTGCTATTGCTTTCTTCATGACTTATACATGTTCCTATGATTATGAGATTATGTAACTCCCGTTTACCGGAGGAACACTTTGTGTGCTACCAAACGTCACAACGTAACTGGGTGATTATAAAGGTGCTCTACAGGTGTTTCCAAAGGTACTTGTTGAGTTGACGTATTTCGAGATTAGGATTTGTCACTCCAATTGTCGGAGAGGTATCTCTGGGCCCTCTCGATAATGCACATCACTATAAGACTTGCAAGCAATATAGCTAATGAGTTAGTTATGGAATGATGCATTACATAACGAGTAAAGAGACTTACCGGTAACGAGATTGAACTAGGTATTGAGATACCGACGATCGAATCTCGGGCAAGTAACATACCGATGACAAAGGGAACAACGTATGTTGTTATGCGGTTTGACCGATAAAGATCTTCGTAGAATATGTAGGAGCCAATATGAGCATCCAGGTTACGCTATTGGTTATTGACCGGAAACAGTTCTAGGTCATGTCTACATAGTTCTCAAACCCGTAGGGTCCGCACGCTTAATGTTACGATGGCAGTTATATTATGAGTTTATAGTTTTTGATGTACCGAAGGTTGTTCGGAGTCCCGGATGTGATCACGGACATGACGAGGAGTCTCGAAATGGTTGAGACATAAAGATTGATATATTGGAAGCCTATATTTGGATATCCAAATCGTTCAGGGTGAATCGGGATTTTACCGGAGTACCGGGGGTTACCGGAACCCCCCCCCCCGGGGGGGTTAATGGGCCTACATGGGCCCTAAGGGAGAAGAGGAAGGTAGGCAGTGCGCTCCCTCCCCCCTAGTCCGAATAGGACAAGGAAGGGGGGGCGCCCCCCTTTCCTCTTTCCCCCTTCCCCTTCCTTCTCCGACAAGGCAAGAGGGGGGAGTCCTACTCCCGGTGGGAGTAGGACTCCTCCAGGCGCACCCCTAGGGGCCGGCCGCACCTCCCCCCTCCCTCATTTATATACGGGGGCGTGATCGTTCCTTAGCCGTGTGCGGTGCCCCCCTCCACCATATTCCACCTCGGTCATATTGTAGCGGTGCTTAGGCGAAGCCCTGCGTCGGTAGAACATCATCACCGTCACCACGCCGTCATGCTGACGAAACTCATCCCCGACACCCTGCTGAATCGGAGTCCGAGGATCGTCATCGAGCTGAACGTGTGCTGAACTCGAAGGTGTCGTACATTTGGTACTTGGATCGGTCGGATCGTGAAGACGTACGACTACATCAACCGCGTTGTTCTAACGCTTCCGCTTTCGGTCTACGAGGGTATGTGGACAACACTCTCCCCTCTCGTTGCTATGCATCACCATGATCTTGTGTGTGCGTAGGAAAATTTTGAAATTACTACGTTCCCCAACATCATCAAGACTCTTTTCTGGTGTCGTTGCCGAGGAGTGAAGCAACTTTGGTAAGTGGAATTTGATAAGGAAACTTTTATATTACTAGCTGAAATTTACTGTCACTTGTCACTATGGAAAATAATCCTTTGAGGGGTTTGTTCAGGGTGTCTTCACCTCAATCAGAAGCAATAAGATTTGGCCCTCAACCTACTGAACCTACTAAAAGTATTTATTTTGAAATTCCTTCGGGTATGTGTGATAGCCTGGATTTTGCCTTCTCTCTTTTTCCGGACTTTATTTGCCTTTTCTTTATATTTGAGTTTTTGGAACCAATTCAAATGGAATTATCACTTGGGCATGCCCTTGACTTTCACCCAAGTGACCCATCTACCTCTCATTCAACCTAATTTCTCTGAAAAAACCCCAAAATGGCCCAATGAATATTTTTCATAAAAGAAAATATTCATTTTCCCTTCTGAAACTCATTTCAGAAACTAGTGCTCCAAAGCATTCCTCAGTTTTATTGCTCCAAAAATCTCGAGATAAATCTTGAATATTATTTCAACCTTGGCCCACCTCCCTCAGCAAAAATATTGCATGACTTTTTGTAATATTTTTGCTGCAGAAAATCATTTCTCTTCTGGCCCAAAAATGCACTTTGTACAGCAAGTGTATTTTTCCTTGATCCTTTGGAGCTGGTTTTTCTTGAGCCTCATTACCCTCCTAAGTAAACCTTAACCCCAGGAGATCAGCCCTAATGGCCTTCTAGAAGCCCTCCAAACATGGAGACTAAGTTTCTGTCCAGAAACTTGCCAGCAAGCTTGAGTCACATCTGGTCGGCCTGGCAGTGAGTTCTCACCCTCCCTGGACTAAACACTGCACGAACAACAGCCCAGACATGGTTTGGCCGAGCGTGGGCGTCATTTTGACCATGCCAGTGATACATCTCCAACGTATCTATAATTTTTGATTTGTTCCATGCTATTATATTACCCCTTTTGGATGTTTATGGGCTTTATTTTACACATTTATATCATTTTCGGGACTAACCTACTAACCGGAGGCCCAGCCCATATTGCTGTTTTTTTTTGCCTATTTTAGTATTTGGAAGAAAAGGAATATCAGACGGAGTCCAAACGAAATGAAACCTTCGGGAGTGTGATTTTTGAAACGAACATGATCCAGAGGACTTGGAGTGCAAGCCAAGAAGAAGCCGAGGCGGCCATGAGATAGGAGGGTGCGCCCACCCCTACAGGGCGCGCCCCCTATCTCGTGGGCCCCTCGGGTGGCCACTGACGTACTTCTTCCTCCTATATATACCCACGTACACCAAAAACATCCAGGGAGCCAACGAAAAACAATTTCCACCGTCGTAACCTTCTGTATCCGCGAGATCCCATCTTGGAGCCTTCGGCGGAGCTCTGCCGGAGGGGGAATCGACCATGGAGGGCTTCTACATCAACACCATAGCCCTTCCGATGAGTTGTGAGTAGTTTACCATAGACCTTTGAGTCCATAGTTATTAGCTAGATGGCTTCTTCTCTCTTTTTGGATCTCAATACCATGTTCTCCCCCTCTCTTGTGGAGATCTATTCGATGTAACTCTTTTTGCGGTGTGTTTGTCAAGATCCGATGAATTGTGGGTTTATGATCAAGTTTATCTATGAGAAATATTTGAATCTCCTCTGAATTCTTTTATGTATGATTGAGTTATCTTTGCAAGTCTCTTCGAATTATCAGTTTGGTTTGGCCTACTAGATTGATCTTTCTTGCCATGGGAGAAGTGTTTAGCTTTGGGTTCAATCTTGCGGTGTCCTTATCCAGTGACAGCAGGGTTTGCAAGGCACGTATTGTATTGTTGCCATCGAGGATAAAAAGATGGGGTTTATATCATATTGCTTGAGTTTATCCCTCTACATCATGTCATCTTTCTTAATGCGTTACTCTGTTCTTATGAACTTAATACTCTAGATGCATGCTGGATAGCGGTCGATGTGTGGAGTAATAGTAGTAGATGCAGGCAGGAGTCGGTCTACTTGTTGCGGACGTGATGCCTATATACATGATCATGCCTAGATAATCTCATAATTATTCGCTTTTCTATCAATTGCTCGACAGTAATTTGTTCACCCACCGTAATACTTATGCTATCTTGAGAGAAGCCACTAGTGAAACCTATGGCCCCCGGGTCTATCTTTTATCATATAAGCTTTCAATCTACTTTTATTTGCATCTTTACTTTTCCAATCTATATTATAAAATACCAAAAATATATTTATCTTATCATACTATCTCTATCAGATCTCACTTTCACAAGTGGTCGTGAAGGGATTGACAACCCCTTTACTGCATTGGTTGCAAGTTCTTTGTTTGTTTGTGTAGGTGCGTGGGACTTTTGAGGAGCCTCCTACTGGATTGATACCTCGGTTCTCAAAAACCGAGGGAAATACTTATGCTACTATTGCTGCATCACCCTTTCCTCTTCAAGGAAAACCAACGCAAGCTCAAGACATAGCAAGAAGGATTTCTGGCGCCGTTGTCGGGAAGGTCTTCGCTCAAGTCAAGACATACCAAGTACCCATCACAAACTCATCTCCCTCGCATTTACATTATTTGCCATTTGCCTCTCATTTTCCTCTCCCCCACTTCACCCTTGCCGTTTTCTTCGCCCCTCTTCCGTTTGATCTTGTGTCTCCATGTGCCCTCCTTTTTGCTTGCATCTTCGCTTGCTAAAAGTTTATGGATCCTCATCCACTTGCTAATCTCTTTAAGAGATCCAATTACGATGAACCTATTGCTAGTGAGTTGAGTGCTCTAGATTATCTTTATGAGGTTTTGCTTGAAATTCGTGAATCTGAAAATTATGATGAAGAAATTTATGAAGAGATTCACGATAGCTCCTTGAATAAAAAGCATGATTGCAATGATTTTATTATAAATTCTCTTGATGTCAATTGTGCTAATAATATGCAAAACCCTAAGCTTGGGGATGCTAGTTTTGCTATGTCTACTACTTTTTGCAATGATCATGATCGGGGTGATTCTTCTTATGATCTTGAAAATTTATTTAAGCCCCATGATGAATATGAGATTGATTATAGTGTTTGCAATAATATTGAAAGTGGGTTTGGAAGAGTGTCAATTATAGATCCCACATATTTGGAGTATGTTCAATCTTATGATATTTTTGATAAAAGTGGGTTTGGAGAGGTCATGACTTTAGTTAATGTTAATCCCAGTATTTTGGAAGAGTGTCAACTTCGCATGCATGTGGATCGTTTTGAAAATATTTTATGTGATAGATATTTTGTCGAATTTGCTTATGATCCTACATGTAATTATTATGAGAGAAGAAAATATGGTTGTAGAAATTTTCAATGTACTAAATTACCTCTCTGCATGTTGAGATTGCTATCATCTCTTTGTTCTTCCTTGCATATGCTAGTTTTTGCTTGCCTTGATAATTTGTTTGCTTACAAGATGCCTATTCATAGGAAGTATGTTAGACTTAAGTGTGTTTGTCACATGTTTTATTATGCTCTCTTTGTGCTTCAATTCTTGTCTTTCATGTGAGCATCATTGAAATCTCAATGCCTAGCTAAAAAGGCTTTAAAGAAAAGTGCTTGTTGGGAGACAACCCAATATTTTTCCTTGATGTTATTTAATAAATCTTGCATCTACCTTCTTTTTAGATGTGTTTTTATGTTTAATTAGTTTTTTTGCCAAGTGGAACCTATAGGATAACCTATGGTGATAGTTAATATTGATTCTGTTAAAAAACAGAAACTTCGCGCGCACGAAACTAGTTTTGTTAAATCACAGAAACGTTCTTTTGCGTTGATTATTTTTGCTTCTGATCAATAGACAAATTTTCCAAGACTTCCTATTTTGGTAGGATTTTTAAAGTTCCATAAGTTTGCGTTAGTTACATATTGCTATAGACTGTTCTGTTTTTGACAGATTCTGTTTTTCGTGTGTTGTTTGCTTATTTTGATGCATCTATGGCTAGTATTAAGTGGTATGAACCATAGAGAACTTGGAATACATTAGGTTTAACACCAATATAAAAAAATAATGAGTTCATTACAGTACCTTATGTGGTGGTTTTGCTTTCTTTCACTAACGGAGCTTATGAGATTTCCTGTTGAGTTTTGTGTTGGGAAGTTTTCAAGTTTTGGGTAAAGATTTGATGGACTATGGAATAAGGAGTGGCAAAAACCTAAGCTTGGGTATGCCCATGGCACCACAAGATATTCAAGAGTAGCCAAAAGCCTAAGCTTGGGGATGCCCCCGGAAGGCATCCCCTCTTTCGTCTTCGTTCATTGGTAACTTTACTTGGAGCTATATTTTTATACTCCACATGATATGTGTTTTGCTTGGAGCGTCGTGTATGATATTAGTATTTGCTTTTTATTTTTCCACAATCATCCTTGCTGTAGACACCTTTTGGGAGAAGCCCACTTGATTGAAATTTATTAGAATACTCTATGTGCTTCACTTATATCTTTTGAGCTAGATAGTTTTTGCTCTAGTACTTCACCTATATCTTTTAGAGCACGGCGATGGCTTAATTTTGTAGAAATTGCTAGTCTCTCATGCTTCACTTATATTATTTTGAGAGTATTTTAGAACAGCATGGTATTTGCTATGGTTATAAAATTGGTCCTAGAATGGTAGGCATCCAAGTTGGGTATAATAAAAACTATCATAGGAAGTGAATTGGATGCTATGATCAATTTGATACTTGATAATTGTTTTGAGATATGGAGGTAGTGATATTAAAGTCATGCTAGTTGGGTGATTATGAATTTAAAGAATGCTTGTGTTGAAGTTAGCAAGTCCCGTAGCATGCACGTATGGTTAAAGTTGTGTAACAAATTTGAAACATGAAGTGTACTTGGATTGTGCATCCTTATGAGTGGCGGTCGGGGACGAGCGATGGTCTTTTCCTACCAATCTATCCCTCTAGGAGCATGCGCGTAGTGCTTGATTTTTGATGACTTCTAAATTTTTGCAATAAGTATATGAGTTCTTTTGAGTAATGTTGAGTCCATGGATTATACACACTTTTACCTTTCCATCATTGCTAGCCTCTTCGGTACCGTGCATTGCCCTTTCTCACCTTGAGAGTTGGTGCAAACTTCGCCGGTGCATCCAACCCCCGTGATATGATACGCCCTATCACACATAAACCTCCTTATATCTTCCTCAAAACAGCCACCATACCTACCTATTATGGCATTTCCATAGCCATTCTGAGATATATTGCCATGCAACTTTCCACCGTTCCGTTTATCATCATGACATACATTACTTTTGTCATATTGCCATTGCATGATCATGTAGTTGACATCGTATTTGTGGAAAAGCCACCATGCATAATTCTTCATACATGTCACTCCTGATTCATTGCACCATCCCGGTACACCGCCGGAGGCATTCATATAGAGTCATATCTTGTTCGAGTTTTGAGTTGTAATTCATATGTTGTAATCAATAAAAGTGTGATGATCATCATTATTAGAGCATTGTCCCCAAAAAGAAAAAGAAAAAGAAAAAGAAAAAATAAAGGCCAAAAAAAGGCCCAAATAAAAAAAAGGAAAAAAAAGAAAAACAGAAAAAACAGGAAAAAAAGAAAGTAAACAAAAAGGGGCAATGTTACTATCTCTTTTTCCACACTTGTGCTTCAAAGTAGCACCATGTCCTTCATATAGTGAGTCTCATATGTTGTCACTTTCATATACTAGTGGGAATTTTTCATTATAGAACTTGGCTTGTATATTCCTACGATGGGCTTCCTCAAATGCCCTAGGTCTTCGTGAGCAAGCAAGTTGGATGCACACCCACTAGTTTTCTTTTGTTGAGCTCTCATTCATTTATAGCTCTAGTGCATCCGTTGCCTGGCAATCCCTACTCCTCATGTTGACATCAATTGATGGGCATCTCCATAGCCCGTTGATTATCCTCGTCAATGTGAGACTTTCTCCTTTTTGTCTTCTCCACACAATCCCCATCATCATATTCTATTCCACCCGTAGTGCTATATCCATGGCTCACGCTCATATATTGTGTGAAGGTTGAAAAAGTTTGAGATTATTTAAGTAAGAAAGAATTTCTTGGCTTGTCATCGGGGGTGTAGAATTTGGGAACATTTTTGTGTGACGAAAATGAAGCATAGCCTAACTATATGATTTTGTAGGGATGAACTTTCTTTAGCCATGTTATTTTGAGTAGACATGATTGCTTTGATTAGTATGCTTGAAGTATTACTATTTCTTTTGTCAATATGAACTTTTATTTTGAATCATTTGGATCTGAACATTCATTGCCACAATAAAGAAAATTACATTGAGAATTATGCTAGGTAGCATTCCACATCAAAAATTCTGTTTTTTATCATTTACCTACTTGAGGACGAGTAGGAATTAAGCTTGGGGATGCTTGATACGTCTCCAACGTATCTATAATTTTTGATTGTTCCATGCTATTATATTACCCCTTTTGGATGTTTATGGGCTTTATTTTACACATTTATATAATTTTTGGAACTAACCTAGTAACCGGAGGCCCAGCCCGTATTGCTGTTTTTTTTTGCCTATTTTAGTATTTCGAAGAAAAGGAATATCAAACGGAGTCCAAACAGAATGAAACCTTCGGGAGCGTGATTTTTGGAACGAACGTGATCCAGAGGACTTGGAGTGCAAGCCAAGAAGCAGCCGAGGCGGCCACGAGATAGGAGGGTGCGCCCACCCCTACAGGGCGCGCCCCTGTCTCGTGGGCCCCTCGGGCGGCCACCGACGTACTTCTTCCTCCTATATATACCCATGTACCCCGAAAACATCCAGGGAGCCAACGAAAAACAATTTCCACCGCCGTAACCTTCTGTATCCGCGAGATCCAATTTTGGAGCCTTCGCCAGTGCTCCGCCGGAGGGGGAATCGACCACGAAGGGCTTCTACATCAATGCCATAGCCCTTCCGATGAGTTGTGAGTAGTCTACCACAGACCTTCGGGTCCATAGTTATTAGCTAGATGTCTTCTTCTATCTTTTTGGATCTCAATACCATGTTCTCCCCCTCTCTTGTGGAGATCTATTCGATGTAACTCTTTTGGCGGTGTGTTTGTCGAGATCCGATGAATTGTGGGTTTATGATCAAGTTTATCTATGAGAAATATTTGAATCTCCTCTGAATTCTTTTATGTATGATTGAGTTATCTTTGTAAGTCTCTTCGAATTATCAGTTTGGTTTGGCCTACTAGATTGATCTTTCTTGCCATGGGAGAAGTGTTTAGCTTTGGGTTCAATCTTGCGGTGTCCTTACCCAGTGACAGCAGGGGTTGCAAGGCACGTATTGTATTGTTGCCATCGAGGATAAAAAGATGGGGTTTATATCATATTGCTTGAGTTTATCCCTCTACATCATGTCATCTTTCTTAATGCGTTACTCTGTTCTTATGAACTTAATACTCTAGATGCATGCTGGATAGCGGTTGATGTGTGGAGTAATAGTAGTAGATGCAGGCACGAGTCGGTCTACTTGTTGCGGACGTGATGCCTGTATACATGATCATGCCCAGATAATCTCATAATTATTCGCTTTTCTATCAATTGCTCGACAGTAATTTGTTCACCCTCCGTAATACTTATGCTATCTTGAGAGAAGCCACTAGTGAAACCTATGGCCCCCGGGTCTATCTTTTATCATATAAGGTTTCAATCTACTTTTATTTGCATCTTTACTTTTCCAATCTATATTATAAAATACCAAAAATATATTTATCTTATCATATTATCTCTATCAGATCTCACTTTCGCAAGTGGTCGTGAAGGGATTGACAACCCCTTTATTGCATTGGTTGTGAGTTCGTTGTTTGTTTGTGTAGGGTGCGTGGGACTTTTGAGGAGCCTCCTACTGGATTGATACCTTGGTTCTCAAAAATTGAGGGAAATACTTACGCTACTATTGCTGCATCACCCTTTCCTCTTCAAGGAAAACCAATGCAAGCTCAAGACGTTGCAGCCAGCATGGTGACCGCGTGTGGAAATGGGTTCTGGCATGCGTTCGACGCGCTCTGCGTCGCGCCGGTGCTTCTGTTCGACGCGTGCTCGAGCCAGAGCTCGCCGACAACTGCCGTGCCGCGCCACCAGTTTCATCTCTTCGCCCTTGACCCCTCCCTGGCGGTCGCCGACGCCGAAGACGCCGCAGCGAGCACGGGCCCGTCACGGCCAAAAGCCATAGTGCACCCGTGCCCCTGTCTTCCCCCACTGCTTCATGTGCTTGTCCGCGAGTGTAGACAGCTCCCCGCGTGATTCGCTGAGCCATTCTCCTCCTCGCTGGCGCCCTTCGTTGTTGCTCGCCGTCTTCCAGAGAGCTCCGGCAGCGCCACGTATCCCCCTCCCCCTCTAGCTATAAATAGAGCCCTCCCCTCCGCTCCGAAGCCTCACACCGCACCACTCAACCTCCACGAACACGTATCACAGCCACAGCCAGGCCGGGCAGGCCTCTGGCTACCATCCCCGACCAGAGCTCGCCGGCGATCCCTGCAGCCCGTCCACCCTGCTCCAGAGCTCCTCGAGCTCAACCAACCTCTCAGGCGCGTCATTGGAGGTCCATTGGTGTTTCCTGGAAGCGGTAGAGCCCCTGGAGTCGCCCCTCGCCATCGCCTTCTTCCTCTCCGGCAAGTCCCGACCGCCACCGCCGCTTGCGAGCAACTCCGGTCATCCCCCGACGAGCCACGGGTACAGGCAGGTGTGCAATGACCCCCTCTTCACTTCTATCCCTCTGGTTTCGCCCTAGATTCACTCCTCGCCGGCGTGAGCTCCGGCGGAGCACCGTCGTGCTCTGTTTCCCCCCTCCCCCTCTCTCTCCTGACTGCTGGGGCCCGTTGTTAGCCTCCCCACTCGCACCCGAAGCAGTACGTGTGGCGGCGTATTCTGGCTTTACGCCATCGACGTCACCCCCCAGGTTTTCTGTTTTATTCAAATTAATTCAAATATTTGACCCAAACTTTGACCAGTGATAACTTTTAGCCTATAAGTCCAAATGAGTTGATTCTTTTTGCATTGTGTTTGTTTCAGAAAGCTCTAGCAGCTCACCAAAGTGTGGATTTTTCCTTGCTGCCTAGAATTTCTGGTGATTTTCAGAATGGTTCTTGATATTGTATTTTGTGGTTTTTAAATATTTCAGAGGGAGAGACTTGTCTTGAAGCTATCCAGGAGGAGTGCGAACCTCCTCTGCACTAAGGCAAGCCATACCAACATTTGGATGGTGTCATTTCAATATCTCTGACTTTCCTACTTAATTATGAGCTATTTTCATGCATTTAAATTAGTTAAATAAACATGGAATAATGCTAGTTACTTTGTCATGCTTGAAATGCTTGTTTAAGTTACTGGTTGAATGCATGAACTAGTTTGGTCAAGTAGAGTAAAGTTTTAACTTGATGAAAGTGCTTTGATAAATAATGGTAGTTTCATTTTGATAATTGGATTTTCATATAAATGACAAGTTAACGAAAATGATGCATGATGATAACTAGTGTAGTAAAATCAGTAAGGTTTAATGATAAGTATGCAAGAATGTCATATTGATAAGGTTGATCCGTTCTTGTGAGTTGCTTGTTTTGCATATCGAATAGTTGCATGATCATGGCATTGTATGACTTGGAGTGATTTTATTTTCAAGTTAAACCCGATAATAATCCAACTTAAATATAATGTTGATCAAGTCATGGTGCCACTGAATCGGGTTTTTCTCAGTGTGACCACATTTACCTTTATGGGGGGTCTTGATTTGGTCCTTTGTCGTGCGTCTTGCCGGTGCCTCCAACGAGGGAGGGTTATGGGCGTGCGGTACCCTGGCCCGGTAAGCAGACATAACCTTGTGTGCCCGTTTGTTTTTATGGTACCTCATCCCCGTTTGGGAACATTTTTCCACGATGATGGCCGTTGATGCCTTTGGTAGGCACGGGGCCACCCATGACTTAGCCCTGAGAGGGAGTTGGTCGGAGTGGCCGGGAGAGTGTCATGGAAAGGGAAGTGTTTCGTTGAAACGCCGTTGGTCCACCGGAATGGGAGTGCGAGGCCATGGGTTCTGTGGTGTGGGTAAAGTGCGCTACCTCTGTAGAGTGTATTTAATCTATCGATAACCGCGTCCTCGGTTATGGACACAACTCAGGAGTAAGTCACACCATGGATCAACATTTATAATTAATCTTGCACACTAAGTATTTATTGTTGGCACTGGTTGTGTGATGATTTGTGGGATCATGAGATGATCGTAAGTGATTGGCTTCAGTTGTGATCCAGGTATGATCACCGTTAGGTTACGAGGTAACCCGTCTGGTAAGCAAGTCTGAGGGACTCGGTGCACATGTTGGTTTCACCGCATCATTAGTATTATTTGCATTGCATTAACCTGATTAATTGTCATAATATTGTCTGCAATTGTGCATATGTTTGATGTGAGCTTGCAAGTAGATTCAATGTACTGACCTGGCATGTCATGCCAGCTTTCAGGCAAGTCGTATCGGATCGGAGAGCTTCCGCGTCTAGATCGTGTCCACGTCGGTGTCCCTGTGCTATGGAGTTCCACTTCGTCGTCATTCGCTGCTACTTAGTTTATGTGATCGATGCCTCTTCATGTTCATTAAATAATGTACATACTATTCCGCCGCATCGTGTGTGTCGCTTGGCCTCTTATCTCGATGTAATATTAGACTTGTGTTTCTGCTAGCATCAATAAAGTGGTTGTTTCTGTACCATGTTGTTGTGTGTTGCCAGAAGACTTGATCTCTGGGCTGGCAATGCAAGGTAAACCGGTTGCTCTAAGCCGGGGTGCCGCAACGCTTGGTATCGGAGCCGCGCTAATTGTAGGGCACGCTAGACCGTTCGTGTGTTAGTGGAACGGTAGATAGTTTTGTTTGAGTGCCGGTAGTGATAGAAATTGATTGCTGCATTGCATGTATGTTTATCTATTGTTATTACTAGCCGTCTGATGGTTGTGAGTGTAGATGGCTCCAGTTCCGATCTTGTACCATCCAGAGCCAGCTCTGTACACATCGACGCACTTGCTTCAGAACGTGTGGCAACGACTCTATCCAGAGGGTGTTGATCCAGTGTATCAGGTGTTTCGAGAGCATCTGGCCGGTTCGTTGTATGAGTATTATGCCGAGGTCACTCTACACCACAGTTACCCTTCCGACGCTTACACTCGTTCTTCTAAGGGTGGTTTCGCTTCTACGCCATCACAGGCGGTCCAGTTTGCTGCTATCGAAGCTCTTGTAGACTTGCGCTACAATGAGGTTCACATGCACACCCATCCAGGTTTTTACTACTACCCATCTCTGCACGAGAATGGGCGTATTCGCTTTCCTCTTATTGATCCAGCGTGCGATCATCCTTCTAGCCAACTTTCTCGCTATATCACTGCCAGTTATCTCTTGATCTATGAGTTAGCCCGAGAGCTAACCCGAGCCCGGATAGCCCTTGACGCCACTCGGAATAGGAACCCTCCACCTACTGTCGGTTTCACTCCATACGTTCCTCCCACCTCTGTTACCCCGGTAACCACTCAGGGTACCACCAACCCGTTGGCAGTGACTCCTCGCAGTGCTCCTGCTGCATGAGCTTCCCTTGTCGCTACTCCTGCAGCTCCTATGCTTAGATTCCATCCCGCACCTGCCCCCGAGGGAGAGTCCTCGAGGCAACGCCGTCGCGTTTCTTTTAACCCGGAGGTCTTGACTATCAGTTCAGGGTCTGAGTCCGACTCAGGAGAGGAGCCCGCAGCAGCGCCAGCCGAGCAGTAGATCGCTAGAGTATCACCTTTGTCATGAGGATGATGTATGGATGTAGTCGCATGTGTCATGATGTTTAGTTTCATGTATGAGGGTAGTGAGCCCGTCATGATGTTATCTTTTATGTTGAGTCGATGTATATTATGTTGTAACTTTTTTTATTCACCTTGGTTTCTTTTCGCTGTGTTTTTCTTGGGATTTTCACCGGCTTTTCCTCCCATTCTTGGATATTTCTCATCGCGGTTGCTTTGCATTGGGAAAATAAATAATAGGATGACGCGGGGAGGCAGCAGCAGCCAAGCTTGTGAGGATGTCCCTGTTCGTCGCTCCGCAAGACAGGCAAGACATCCCCCGAGCCGTACCAACCACCACCACCACATCCGCCCTCCACTGAGCAAATCGTGCGAATGTTTGAAGAAAGAAGGAACAATGTTCTTCTAGAACTATTAAAAAGTGTGCAAGTTATGGTTGGACAGAATGGAAGTCAGAATGGTCTCCACTCCAAGCTGTCAGATTTTCAGAGGACCAAGCCTCCCAGTTTCAGCCAAGTTGTTGATCCGTTGGAAGCCGACGATTGGTTGAGGACTATTGAAAGAAAACTAGAAATTGCTCTCACTGAAGGAGACAAGGTTCCGTTCACAACACATTATCTTGAAGGAGCTGCCGCTATATGGTGGGATAATGCCAAGGCTATGTGGCCCACAGACGAGGAAATTACTTGGACCAAATTCAAGGATCATTTCCGCATGTATCACATTCCCGCTAGAATTATGAAAATCAAGCAGCTCTAATTCCTCTCTCTCACTGAAGGAAGCATGTCAGTAAATGAGTGATAATCCACAAGTATAGGGGATCGCAACAGTTTTCGAGGGTAGAGTATTCAACCCAACTTTATTGATTTGACACAAGGGGAGACAAAGAATATTCTCAAGTGTTAGCGGTTGAGTTGTCAATTCAACCACACCTGGATAACTTAGTATTTAGTAGCAAAGTAGTATGGAAGTAACGGTAACAGTGGCAAAAGTAACGGTAGCAGTTGTGTAGTAATTGTAACAGTAGCAATGGTAAAGTAAATAAGCAAAGCACAATATGTGAAAAGCTCGTAGGCAATGGATCAGTGATGGATAATTATGTCGGATGCGATTCCTCATGTAATAGTTATAACATAGGGTGACACAGAACTAGCTCCAGTTCATCAATGTAATGTAGGCATGTATTCCAAATAGTCATACGTGCTTATGGAAAAGAACTTGCATGGCATCTTTTGTCCTACCCTCCCGTGGCAGCGGGGTCCTAGTGGAAACTAAGGGATATTAAAGCCTCCTTTTAATAGAGTACCGGACCAAAGCATTAACACATAGTGAATACATGAACTCCTCAAACTACGGTCATCACCAAGAAGTATCCCAATTATTGTCACTTCGGGGTTGTCGGATCATAACACATAATAGGTGACTATAGACTTGCAAGATAGGATCAAGAACTTACATATATTAATGAAAACATAATAGGTTCGGATCTGAAATCATGGCACTCGGGCCCTAGTGACAAGCATTAAGCATAGCAAAGTCATAGCAACATCAATCTCAGAACATAGTGGATACTAGGGATCAAACCCTAACAAAACTAACTTGATTACATGGTAAATCTCATCCAACCCATCACCGTCCAGCAAGCCTATGATGGAATTACTCACACACGGCGGTGAGCATCATGAAATTGGTCATGGAGTATGGTTGATGATGACGACGGCGACGAATCCCCCTCTTCGAAGCCCCGAACGGACTCCAGATCAACCCTCCCGAGAAAGATTAGGGATTGGTGTGTTGGGTTTCGTAGTAATTTCAAAAAATTTCCTACGCACACGCAAGATCATGTGATGCATAGCAACGAGAGGAGAGAGTGTTGTCTACGTACCCACGCAGACCGACTGCGGAAGCGTTGACGCAACGTAGAGGAAGTAGTCGTACGTCTTCCCGATCCAACCGATCAAGCACCAAAACTACGGCACCTCCGAGTTCGAGCACACGTTCAGCTCGATGATGATCCCCGGACTCCGATCCAGCAAAGTGTCGGGGAAGAGTTCCGTCAGCACGACGGCGTGGTGACGATCTTGATGAACTACAGCAGCAGGGCTTCGCGTAAACTCCGCTACAGTATTATCGAGGAATATGGTGGCTGGGGGCGCCGCACACGGCTAAGGAATAGATCACGTGGATTAACTTGTTGTGCCTTTGGTGCTAGCCCTGCCCCTCTATTTATATGTTGAGCCCCGGGGTCGAAACTTGGAGCAAAAGCCTCCTCAAAGTCGGTTTTGCCCGAAAGGCAAGAGTCCCACTCGGACTCCAGGACCAAACGCCACAATCCTTGGCGTCTGGCCCAGACGCCATGGGCCTCGGCGTCTGGCCCAGGGCCAGACGCCAGGGTCTCCGGCGTTTGGCCCCCTGGCCTCCGCAAAACTCCTTTTGCACCGACCTAAAGCCTCATGGGCTTGACCCCTTGGCCTAACCATATCATCCAATATATGAATCTTTACGTCTCGACCATTTCGAGACTCCTCGTCATGTCCCCGATCTCATCCGGGACTCCGAACTCCTTCGGTACATCAAAACATGTCAACTCATAATATAACTGTCATCGTAACCTTAAGCGTGCGGACCCTACGGGTTCGAGAACAATGTAGACATGACCGAGACACGTCTCCGGTCAATAACCAATAGCGGGACCTGGATGCCCATATTGGCTCCTACATATTCTATGAAGATCTTTATCGGTCAGACCGCATAACAACATACGTTGTTCCCTTTGTCATCGGTATGTTACTTGCCCGAGATTCGATCGTCGGTATCCAATACCTAGTTCAATCTCGTTACCGGCAAGTCTCTTTACTCGTTCCATAATACATCATCTCACAACTAACATATTAGTTGTAATGCTTGCAAGGCTTATGTGATGTGTATTACCGAGAGGGCCCAGAGATACCTCTCCGACAATCGGAGTGACAAATCCTAATCTCGAAATACGCCAACCCAACATCGACCATTGGAGACACCTGTAGTACTCCTTTATAATCACCCAGTTACGTTGTGACGTTTGGTAGTACCCAAAGTGTTCCTCCGGTAAACGGGTGTTGCATAATCTCATAGTCATAGGAACATGTATAAGTCATGAAGAAAGCAATAGAAACATACTAAACGATCGGGTGCTAAGCTAATGGAATGGGTCATGTCAATCAGATCATTCTACTAATGATGTGACCTCGTTAATCAAATAACAACTCATTGTTCATGGTTAGGAAACATAACCATCTTTGATTAACGAGCTAGTCAAGTAGAGGCATACTAGTGACACTTTGTTTGTCTATGTATTCACACATGTATTATGTTTCCGGTAAATACAATTCTAGCATGAATAATAAACATTTATCATGATTATAAGGAAATAAATAATAACTTTATTATTGCCTCTAGGGCATATTTCCTTCAGTCTCCCACTTGCACTAGAGTCAATAATCTAGTTCACATCGTCATGTGATTTAACACCAATATTCATATCTGTATATGATTAACACCCATAGTTCACATCATCATGTGACCAACACCCAAAGGGTTTACTAGAGTCAATAATCTAGTTCACATCGCTATGTGATTAACATCCAAAGAGTACTAAGGTGTGATCATGTTTTGCTCGTGAGAGAAGCTTAGTCAATGGGTCTGTCACATTCAGAGCCGTATGTATTTTGCAAATATTCTATGTCTACAATGCTCTGTACGGAGCTACTCTAGCTAATCGCTCCCACTTTCAATATGTATCCAGATTGAGTTTTAGAGTCATCTGGATTAGTGTAAAAGTTTGCACTGATGTAACTTTTACAACAAACTCTTTTATCACCTCCATAATTGAGAAACATCTCCTTAGTCCTTACTAAGGATATTCTTGACCAATGTCCAGTGATCTACTCCTAGATCACTATTGTACTCCCTTGCCAAATACAGAGCAAGGTATACAATAGGTCTGGTACAAAGCATAGCATACTTTATAGAACCTATGACTGAGGCATAGGGAATGACTTTTCATTCTCTTTCTATTTTCTGCTGTGGTCGGGATTTGAGTCTTACTCAATTTCATACCTTTGCAACACAGGCAAGAACTCTTTCTTTAACTGTTCCATTTTGAACTATTTCAAAATCTTGCCAAGGTATGTACTCATTGAAAATCTTATCAAGCGTCTTGATCTATCTCAATAGATCTTGATGCTCAATATATAAGTAGCTTTTTACTGAGGTCTTTTCTTTTTAAGAACTCCTTTAAAACACTCCTTTATGCTTTGCAGAAAAATTCTACATCATTTCTGATCAACAATATGTCACTCACATATACTAATCAGAAAGGCTGTAGTGCTCCCACTCACTTTATTGTAAATACAGGCTTCATCGTAAGTCCATATAAAACTATATGCTTTGATCAACTTATCAAAGCGTATATTCCAACTCCGAGATGCTTGCACCAGTCCATAGATGGATCGCTGGAGCTTGCACATTTTGTTAGCACCTTTAGGATTGACAAAACCTTCTGGTTGCATCATATACAACTCTTCTTTAATAAATCCATTAAGGAATGCAGTTTTGACATCCATTTGCCAGATTTCATAAAATGTGGCAATTGCTAACATGATTCAGATAGACTTAAGCATCGATACGAGTGAGAAAACCTCATCGTATTCAACACCTTGAACTTGTTGAAAACTTTTGCAACAAGTCGATCTTGGTAGATAGTAACACTACTATCAGTGTCCGTCTTCCTCTTGAAGATCCATTTATTTAACATGGCTTTGCTGATCATCGAGCAAGTCAATCAAAGTCCATACTTTGTTGTCATACATGGATCATATCTCAGATTTTATGGCCTCAAGCCATCTCGCGGAATCTGGGCTCATCATCGCTTCCTCATAGTTCGTAGGTTCATCATGGTCTAGTAACATGACTTCCAGAACATGATTACTACACCACTCTGGTGCAGATCTTACTCTGGAAGACCTACGAGGTTCTGTAGTAACTTGATCTGAAGTTTTATGATCAATATCATTAGCTTCCTCACTAATTGGTGTATTTGTCACAGGAACTGATTTCTATGATGAACTACTTTCCAATAAGGGAGCAGGTACAGTTACCTCATCAAGTTCTACTTTCCTCCCACTCACTTCTTTCGAGAGAAACTCCTTCTCCAGAAAGGATCCATTTTTAGCAACGAATATCTTGCCTCCGGATCTGTGATAGAAGGTGTACCCAACAATTTCCTTTGGGTATTCTATGAAGACGCACTTCTCCGATTTGGGTTCGAGCTTATCAGGATGAAACTTTTCCACATAAGCATCGCAGCCCCAAACTTTAAGAAACGACAACTTGGGTTTCTTGCTAAACCACAATTCTTATAGTGTTGTCTCAACGGATTTAGATGGTGCCCTTTTAACGTGAATGCAGCTGTCTCTAATGCATAACCCCAAAACGACAATGGTAAATCAATAAGAGACATCATAGATCGCACCATATCCAATAAAGCGCGGTTACGACGTTCGGACACACCATAACATTGTGGTGTTCCAGGTGGCGTGAGCTATGAAACTATTCCACATTGTTTTAATTGAAGACCAAACTCGTAACTCAAATATTCGTCTCTGTGATCAGATCGCAGAAACTTTATTTTTCTTGTTACGATGATTTTTCCACTTCACTCTGAAATTCTTTGAACCTTTCAATTATTTCAGACTTATGTTTCATCAAGTAGATATCCCCATATCTGCTCAAATCATCTTGTGAAGGTCAGAAAATAATGATACCTGCTGTAAGCCTTTCATCGGACCACATACATCGGTATGTATGATTTCCAACAAATCTGTTGCTTGCTTCATTGTTCCGGAGAACGGCGTTTTAGTCATCTTGCCCATAAGGCATGGTTCGCAAGCATCAAGTGATTCATAATCAAGTGATTCCAAAATCCCATCAGCATGGAGTTTCTTCATGCGCTTTACACCAATATGACCTAAACGGCAGTGCCATAAATAAGTTGCACTATCATTATTAACTTTACATCTTTTGGTTTCAATATTATGAACATGTGTATCACTAAGATCGAGATCCAATGAACTATTTTCATTGGGTGTGTAACCATATAAAGTTTTATTCATGTAAACAGAACAACAATTTATTCTTTTACTTAAATGAATAACCATATTACAATAAACATGATCAAATCATATTCATGCTCAACGCAAACACCAAATAACACTTATTTAGTTTCAACACTAATCCCGAAATTATAGGGAGTGTGTGATGATGATCATATCAATCTTGGAACCACTTCTAACAAACATCGTCACTTCACCCTTAACTAGTCTCTGTTTATTCTGCAACTCCCGTTTCGAGTTACTAATCTTAGCAACTGAACTAGTATCAAATACTTAGGGTTTGCTATAAACACTAGTAAAGTACACATCAATAACATGTATATCAAATATACTTATGTTCACTTTGCCATCCTTCTTATCCGCTAATCACTTGGGGTGATTCCGTTTCCGGTGACCAGTCCCTTTGCAGTAGAAGCACTTAGTCTCAGGCTTAGGACCAGACTTGGGCTTCTTCACTTGAGCAGCAACTTGCTTGCCGTTCTTCTTGAAGTTCCCCTTCTTCCCTTTGCCCTTTTCTTGAAACTAGTGGTCTTATCAACCATCAACACTTGATGTTTTTCTTGATTTCTACCTTCATTGATTTCATCATCACGAAGAGCTTGGGAGTTGTTTCCGTTATCCCTTGCATATTATAGTTCATCACGAAGTTCTACTAACTTGGTGATGGTGACTAGAGAATTCTGTCAATCACTATCTTATCTGGAAGATTAACTTCCACTTGATTCAAGCGATTGTAGTACCCAGACAATCTGAGCACATGCTCACTAGTTGAGCGATTCTCCTCCATCTTTTAGCTATAGAACTTGTTGGAGACTTCATATCTCACAACTCGGGTATTTGCTTGAAATATTAACTTCAACTCCTGGAACATCTCATATGGTCCATGACGTTCAAAACGTCTTTGAAGTCCCGATTCTAAGCCGTTAAGCATGGTGCACTTAAACTATCAAGTAGTCATCATATTGAGCTAGCTAAACGTTCATATCGTTTGCATCTGCTCCTGCAATAGGTCTGTCACCTAGCGGTGCATCAAGGACATAATTCTTCTGTGCAGCAATGAAGATAATCCTCAGATCACGGATCCAATCCGCATCATTGCTACTAACATTTTTCAACATGATTTTCTCTAGGAACATATCAAAATAAACACAGGGAAGCAACAACGCGAGCTATTGATCTACAACATAATTTGCAAAATACTACCAGGACTAAGTTCATGATAAATTAAAGTTCAATTAATCATATTATTTAAGAACTCCCACTTAGATAGACATCCCTCTAATCTTCTAAGTGATTACGTGATCCAAATCAACTAAACCATGACCGATCATCACGTGAGATGGAGTAGTTTTCAATGGTGAACATCGTTATGTTGATCATATCTACTATATGATTCACGCTCGACCTTTCGGTCTCCGTGTTCCGAGGCCATATCTGTATATGCTAGGCTCGTCAAGTATAACCTGAGTATTCTGCGTGCTCAACTGTTTTGCACCCGTTGTATTTGAACGTAGAGCCTATCACACCCGATCATCACGTGGTGTCTCAGCACGAAGAACTTTCACAACGGTGCATACTCAGGGAGAACACTTCTTGATAATTTAGTGAGAGATCATCTTATAATGCTACCGTCAATCAAAGCAAGATAAGATGCATAAAAAGATAAACATCACATGCAATCAATATAAGTGATATGATATGTACATCATCATCTTGTGCTTGTGATCTCCATCTCTGAAGCACCGTCATGATCACCATCGTCACCGGCGCGACACCTTGATCTCCATCGTAGCATCGTTGTTGTCTCGCCAATCTTATGCTTCCACGACTATCACTACCGTTTAGTAGTAAAGTAAAGCATTACATCGCGATTGCATTGCATACAATAAAGCGACAACCATATGGCTCCTGCCAGTTGCCGATAACTTGGTTACAAAACATGATCATCTCATACAATAAAATTCAGCATCATGCCTTGACCATATCACATCACAACATGCCCTGCAAAAACAAGTTAGACGTCCTCTACTTTGTTGTTGCATGTTTTACGTGGCTGCTACGGGCTTAAGTAAGAACCAATCTCACCTACACATCAAAACCACAACGATAGTTTGTCAAATAGACTCCGTTTTAACCTTCGCAAGGACCGGGCGTAGCCATACTTGGTTCAACTAAAGTTGGAGAGGCAGTCGCCCGCAAGCCATCTCTGTGCAAAGCACGTCGAGGGAACCGGTCTCGCGTAAGCGTACGCGTAAGGTTGGTCCGGGTCGTCTCGTCCAACAATACCGCCGAACCAAAGTATGACATGCTGGTAGGCAGTATGACTTGTATCGTCCACAACTCACTTGTGTTCTACTCGTGCATATAAGATCAACATAAATAACCTGGCTCGGATGCCACTGTTGGGTTTCGTAGTAATTTCAAAAATTTCCTACGCACACGCAAGATCATGTGATGCATAGCAACGAGAGGAGAGAGTGTTGTCTACGTACCCACGCAGACTGACTGCGGAAGCGTTGACGCAACATAGAGGAAGTAGTCGTACGTCTTCCCGATCCAACCGATCAAGCACCGAAACTACGGCACCTCCGAGTTCGAGCACACGTTCAGCTCGATGACGATCCCCGGACTCCGATCCAGCAAAGTGTCGGGGAAGAGTTCCGTCAGCACGACGGCGTGGTGACGATCTTGATGAACTACAGCAGCAGGGCTTCGCGTAAACTCCGCTACAGTATTATCGAGGAATATGGTGGCTGGGGGCGCCGCACACGGCTAAGGAATAGATCACGTGGATTAACTTGTTGTGCCTTTGGTGCTAGCCCTGCCCCTCTATTTATATGTTGAGCCCCGGGGTCGAAACTTGGAGCAAAAGCCTCCTCAAAGTCGGTTTTGCCCGAAAGGCAAGAGTCCCACTTGGACTCCAGGACCAAACGCCACAATCCTTGGCGTCTGGCCCAGACGCCATGGGCCTCGGCGTCTGGCCCAGGGCCAGACGCCAGGGTCTCCGGCGTTTGGCCCCCTGGCCTCCGCAAAACTCCTTTTGCACCGACCTAAAGCCTCATGGGCTTGACCCCTTGGCCTAACCATATCATCCAATATATGAATCTTTACGTCTCGACCATTTCGAGACTCCTCGTCATGTCCCCGATCTCATCCGGGACTCCGAACTCCTTCGGTACATCAAAACATGTAAACTCATAATATAACTGTCATCGTAACCTTAAGCGTGCGGACCCTACGGGTTCGAGAACAATGTAGACATGACCGAGACACGTCTCCGGTCAATAACCAATAGCGGGACCTGGATGCCCATATTGGCTCCTACATATTCTATGAAGATCTTTATCGGTCAGACCGCATAACAACATACGTTGTTCCCTTTGTCATCGGTATGTTACTTGCCCGAGATTCGATCGTCGGTATCCAATACCTAGTTCAATCTCGTTACTGGCAAGTCTCTTTACTCGTTCCGTAATACATCATCTCACAACTAACATATTAGTTGTAATGCTTGCAAGGCTTATGTGATGTGTATTACCGAGAGGGCCCAGAGATACCTCTCCGACAATCGGAGTGACAAATCCTAATCTCGAAATACGCCAACCCAACATCGACCATTGGAGACACATGTAGTACTCCTTTATAATCACCCAGTTACGTTGTGACGTTTGGTAGTACCCAAAGTGTTCCTCCGGTAAACGGGAGTTGCATAATCTCATAGTCATAGGAACATGTATAAGTCATGAAGAAAGCAATAGCAACATACGAAACGATCGGGTGCTAAGCTAATGGAATGGGTCATGTCAATCAGATCATTCTACTAATGATGTGACCTCGTTAATCAAATAACAACTCATTGTTCATGGTTAGGAAACATAACCATCTTTGATTAACGAGCTAGTCAAGTAGAGGCATACTAGTGACACTTTGTTTGTCTATGTATTCACACATGTATTATGTTTCCGGTAAATACAATTCTAGCATGAATAATAAACATTTATCATGATTATAAGGAAATAAATAATAACTTTATTATTGCCTCTAGGGCATATTTCCTTCATGGTGGCGGCTCCATATCGTAAAACACGATGAAACTTTCTCTCTGATTTTTTCCCTAGAAAAGTAAATATATGGAGTTGGAGTTGAGGTCGGTGGACGTTCTGGGGGCCCACGAGGCAGGGGGCGCGCCCAGAGGGAGGGGGCGCCCCCCACCCTCATGGACAGGGTGTGGGCCCCCTGACCCTAATTCTTTCGCCAGTATTTTTTTATTAATTCTGAAAAGTTTCTTCGTGGATTTTCAGGTCATTCCGAGAACTTTTATTTGTGCACAAAAATAACATCATGGCAGTTCTGCTAAAAACAGCGTCAGTTCGGATTAGTTCCATTCAAATTAGGCAAGTTAGAGTCCAAAACAAGGGAAAAAGTGTTTGGAAAAGTAGATACGACGAAGACGTATCAACTCCCCCAAGCTTAAACCTTTGCTTGTCCTCAAGCAATTCAGCTGACAAACTGAAAGTGATAAAGAAAAACTTTTACAAACTCTGTTTGCTCTTCCTGTTGTAAATATGTAAAGCCATCATTCAAGTTTTCAGCAAAGATTATGAACTAACCATATTCACAATAACACTTAGGTCTCATGTTTACTCATATCAATGGCATAATCAACTAGAGAGCAATAATAATAAAACTCGGATGACAATACTTTCTCAAAACAATAATAATATGATATAACAAGATGGTATCTCACTAGCCCTTTCTGAGACCGCAAAACATAAATAAAGAGCACCTTTAAAGATCAAGGACTGACTAAACATTATAATTCATGGTAAAAGAGATCCAGTCAAGTCATACCCAATATAAATTAATAGCAATGCATGCAAATGACAGCGGTGGTCTTGAGCGGGCGCTTTTTAATAAGAGGGAGATGACTCAACATAAAAGTAAATATATAGGCCCTTCGTAGAGGGAAGCAGGGATTTGTAGAGGTGCTAGAGCTCGATTTTAAAATAGAGATGAATAACATTTTGAGCGGTATACTTTCACTGTCAACGTAACAACTATGAGATCTCGATATCTTTCATGCTACACACATTATAGGCGGTTCCCAAACAAAATGGTAAAGTTTATACTCCCCCACCACCAACAAGCATCAATCTATGGCTTGCCCGAAACAACGGGTGCCTGCAACTAGCAACAATCCTGGGAGAGTTTGTTTAATTATTTTTATTTGATTTGAGCATGGGACTGGGCATCCCGGTTACCAGCCATTTTCTCGTGAATGAGGAGCGGAGTCCACTCTCCTTGAGAATAACCCACCTAGCATGGAAGATACAGACAACCCTAGTTGATACATGAGCTGCTCGAGCATACAAAACAGAATTTCATTTGAAGGTTTGGAGTTTGGCACATACAAATTTACTTGGAACGGCAGGTAAATACTGCATATAGGAAGGTATGGTGGACTCATATGGAATAACTTTGGGGTTTATGGAGTTTGGATCCACAAGCAGTATTCCCGCTTAGTACAGGTGAAGGCTAGCAAGAGACTGGGAAGCGACCAACTGAGAGAGCGACAACAGTCATGAACATGCATTAAAATTAATCAACACCAGATGCAAGCATGAGTAGGATATAATCCACCATGAACATAAATATCGTGAAGGCTATGTTGATTTTGTTTCAACTACATGCGTGAACATGTGCCAAGTCAAGTCACGCGAATCATTCAAAGGAGGATGCCACCCTATCATACCACATCACAACCAATTTAATAGCATGTTGGCATGCAAGGTA
Source organism: Triticum dicoccoides (assembly GCF_002162155.2). Lineage (NCBI taxonomy): Eukaryota > Viridiplantae > Streptophyta > Magnoliopsida > Poales > Poaceae > Triticum > Triticum dicoccoides. The sequence continues at coordinate 204,746,892 of NC_041385.1, forward strand.
AACCATTGTAAGATCCTAGTTAATTAAGCATGGAATAAGCAACTATAATCTCTAATTGTCATTGCAAACATGTTTATTCATAATAGGCTAAATCAGGAACGATGAACTAATCATATTTACAAAAACAAGAGAGGTCGAGTTCATACCAGCTTCTCTCATCTCAATCAGTCCATCATATATCATCATTATTGTCTTTTACTTGCACGACCAAACGATGTGAATAATAATAATAGTGCGTGTGCATTGGACTAAGCTAGAATATGCAAGCATTCAATTCAAGGGAAAAGACAAGGTAATATGGGCTCTTGGTTTAATCAACAATCATGCATATTAGAGCCACTAAACATTTTCATTATGGTCTTCTCCTCTTGACCCCCAAAGAAAAGAAAAGAAATAAAACTATTTACACGGGAAATCTCCCAACAAGCAAAAGAAGAACGAGAAATCTTTTTAGGTTTTCATTTAATTACTACTACAAGCATGGAAATTAAACTAACTATTTTTTTGTTTTTTCTTAAAGTTTATCAAACACACAAGAAGAAAGCTAGAAAAAGATTTTAATCTAGCATGGATAGTGCAATGAAAAAGTATGAGACCGACAACTAGAATGAGTGTGTGAACATGAATGTAATGTCGGTGAGAGATACGTACTCCCCCAAGCTTAGGCTTTTGGCCTAAGTTGGTCTATGCCCATGGATCGCGGCTACTCTCCCTGGTGTACTGAGGAGTGTCATTGTACTGCCACTAGGTGGCGATCTCCTCCGGATCCCACTGATAAGATGATGGACGATAAAGATCAAGTGGTGGTTCCGGCTCAGGCTCTGGAGCGGATGTCTGGCCACGGAGCGCGTACACGGCCGCCGGCAAGACGAGGTAATGGCCTGCAGTTAAATCAAACAAAGAAGGCACAGGCAAGATAATAATATCATTGTGTTTCTTATTAAATCTCAGATTATATAGAAGCATCTTATCATCATTGTTAATAATAAACTCATGCGCTACCATGCTCCTGTAGTCACTACAAGGAGATGCTGTGACGAAAATCCTCGTGACGAGGGTGCACGGCATCACACAAATACCTGATGTGTGACGCTTTAGAGGTGGAGTCACCGATCTCTATTAATTGGTTATGGTTAACATCACAAAATCGCATCCACGGTTGAGTGCCACCTGTCTGCCAATTTCTATGACGATTTGGTAATTTTGATGACGGACCTATTAGAGTAATCAAATATTAGGAATGTGTGATGCTTATTTTTTTGTCATGTAAGACCTAGCAACGGGACCCACCACAACTGCTTCACAACTTATTGAATGGTAGGACCCACACTTCAATGTTGACAGTGGGACCCGCCATTGTTTCTTCACAGGCTATCGAGTGATGTAATTATTTTGTAATATCTAATATAAATAGCCAGTGGTAGAAAAAGGATATTACATGCATTCGTGAAGTGATGCATATGGCGTTGTAGTTGCTTGGTTCTATCTCAAAAATAAAAATGATAGGTAGTGGCCGGCAAAAAAAGATGTGTATCGTGGATAATTAGAGGAACAATAGGTCCAATTTTAGGTCAATTGATTAGTGTGTTGGGTAGAGTGATCGAACGACCTCATGTCAATTTGCACATGCCACCGCCAACAAGATCTCGTGATCAAAGAGGAGTTTTATACATCTAAAAAGGGTTTTATACATCCTTTTGAGGGAAAGGGTTTTATACATGCTAGATTAAAAGAGTTATATTTCCTCAAAAAAAGATTAAAAGAGTTAAACAAATCTTCACTCATTTGATTTTTTTTTCAAATCACATAGTTTTTTTTAGGAACCAAATCACATAGTTAAGACCCCCGGTGTATAACCTTCCACATATTTATTTACAGTTTTCCAAAAAAATACATGAAAATACCACATCATAGTGTGTATGTAAGATTTACATTTTTTAATAATCATTTGCTATTTATTTCGAATTAAAGTGGAAATTAAATTCTGAAAATAAACCATCTCCCCAACGAAAAAACTCTCTCCCTCCACCCAAATATTCTTTTCCCTCCACTTCTCTAAATTTTCCTGCATCCACCCTGTGTCCCCACACGTCAAGACCCCAGCCAATTTTCCTCCCTTCTATTTCACCCGCGAAGAGCCACCGCCTACCCCGCATTTTCTTCTCCCCCGATTTAACCGGCTCTCTTCTCCCTACGACCGCAGCCCCGATTACAGCGATCGGCGACGGTGGATCGGTGGAGGCCGCCCCACCGGCTGAGCTCGTATCCACGCCCACATCCTACCCCGCGAGAAGCCGGCCCTCTTCTCCCCCCAATTGCAGCGACCGGCTACGGAAGATTGGAGGAGGCCGCCCCACTGCGGCACCGCCGAACATAGATCCGCCGCATCACCCGCCCTGCGAGCACCAGGCTCTCTTCTCCCCTGCGATCGGCGACGTCTCTCTGTGATTTCCTCATCCCGCCACCCCTTGATGTTCAATGGTTAGGGTTCATGCATACTACTCATCATCCCGCCCTTAGGATTTTCCACAACCTGCTATGGTAAAAAGTCTGAGCCTCCTACTAGATAACTTTACTTGATATCCTATTGATAGGTTTGTGCAAAACTGCAGTAGTGAACCTGGTTTTGCGTTTGCTGCAGCTGCTATGGTAAAAAAGGGCGTGAATCTGAATATATGCTACTGCAGTCAGTTAGCCATTACGCAAAATTCAGTTAACTATCAGATGCACGACCTTAGTTGAGAGATCTCTTTACGGCATGTCTAGTTCATCCTACAAAACAAATCAGCAAGCTTTAATTTCGCCCCATAGGGATTTAAACTAGGCTCCAAGGAGTCGCTAGTGCTCCCAGTAACCAGTGGGCTATTGCCCAGTCCTGATACAAAGGGGTATGATAGAGCCCCTGATCAACTGTGTCTAAGGAGAATGACGTGCCTGAATTCTATTGCAGTAAATCAGCGAATTATCAGTTGTGAATTAAGATTAATGATTTTGAAATTTTGGTTAACTAGAGTTCTTTTCGTACTCACATTCTTTGCCCTTGTTACCTTTTGTAATCAGTGGTTTGACAATGTCATCTTTTATGCATTTTTATCAGGTTCCACTATATCCTGCTTCACACTTACAGAATGAAAACCGATGGGGAGAATATCAGAGTAGGATTTTTGATGGTTCTCATATCTTTCACGGCTTCATTAACTATTTACATTCTGTGTATATAAATTAAATATATGTAATCACGATGGCAGTTCGGATGCCGTATTATAGATGCTGTTTGTTTGGTATGTGCTTGTACGGATACTCTTGCGTACAGAAACTGTGAAGATGATACTCTTATACACTGTTCAAAAAATCTTCCGATTCAGCAATTAATCTTCCGATTTATCGCTACTCATGGGGTGACCGATAAGATTATGCCTTATCTTCACCATTTATCTTTTGGACTGATTTATCGCTCTGACAAGCGAGTTATTGGGAATCTACCGATAAATCGGACCTATTCATAGCATATGTTTGCAAAAACTATGTTTATTTGCGTTTTGTGGTCTTTGTTATGCAATATGTACTGTTGTCCAATTTTTTTGCCATTATACGAGGATTCAAAGTCTAGGAATCAAGATAATACTTCTGTCAAATATTATTTTGGTGTTGAATATAGCGTATTTTAGTGTTGGGTAACTGGGATTTGCAAAAAAATGTCTGATTAATAGTCGATCGATAAAATCAATTAATCGACCGATTTCCGATTAATCTCTAATCCCCAGCTGACCGAGACGCTAACGATAAGCGATATCCTCAACATTGCTCTTATATGTTAGTGTGAAGATGATGTTCATGGGCTTAGAATTTTGGTGTTTGTATATTTGAGTAGGCACAGGTACTGTGAATATTTGAATTTTTGCCAGACACCACGATATGTTAGGATGGTCGATGTACATTTCATTGGGTCTTATGATCCATTATCATCGATTACACTTGCATGATTTCCAGTGCAGAGCCGCAGGAATTAGTCACTAATGACATACCTTTCTGTAGACAATATTTGCCTGACTGCCTATGGTTACTGTAAATTTTATTTGTTCTTTTTGGATTGTTCTGTTCCTCATATGTCGACACTTCAAGCTGGTACGACTTTTCCTTTATTTTTCCCTTGAGGAATCATGGTCTCTTGGTGAAAAAATGATTCAATGGTAGTTAAATTCATGGAAATTGGGAGATGCGTTGCAGGTTTCAGAAAAAATAAGCTTTGACCAACATTCAATTTTCCTTTAGATGCATAATCTTAAACTTCAGTTTGTGACTGTATCCTGACATACTAAACTGGTAAAATCAAGCTGATTGTTAACTTGTTACATAAAGGTCTAGCTATAAGTGGAGTGTCCACTCCTTGAATAAGCTGCTCCTAGTTTAGAAGCATAGAGCACCATCCATCGAGCCTTAGTTTTGAAAGAGTATAGTAAACTTTCTGGTTTTCTGAACTATGCCAGCACCTACAGTAATGTTATTATTTGTGTTGTTTTTTGTTCTGAACTTACTGGTGTTGTTTTTCTAGGCTTGTTGGCTGCTTCTCCTTGAGCGTGCCCCGGTTGCATCCTGCATGTTGCTTGCTTCATTTGTTACATCACAATGCATGAAATCTTCATTTTCTGTTTATGTAATCTGACATGAAATGCTTGTTAGCAGTGTCGCATGTTTAACATTATTTTACACAATCTAGGTCTTTTGGCAATTCATTCATTTCACGCCCGGTCATCTTTTCCAGCTTCAGTTACTAAAATCATGCCACCAGTTCTGGAGACTGAGAGGGGAAGCAGGGAATATCTCGCGGAACGAAAAATAAAGCGTGAGGCGTATTTGAAAGAAAGGGGAGGAAGGAAAGGAGATGAAGAGGAGGCCGCTCTTCCTATGTGCAAAGCAATGGTAATATATCGTGTGAACATACATCTTCAATAATATGTACTTAATGGAGAGTAAGTGGCTTTAATTCTGCATTGCTCGTATCATGTGTATGTCACTATGCACTATAAGTATAACAAATAACTGAATAAAGATTGATTCATAGTTTCTGTTCCTCCACTCTTTTAATCTCCTACTAAGTAATCTAGATTATGATTTTTCTGTTCACTACATTCCTATTTGAACTCTGTTGACATTGCATAAGTGAATGTTGGCTCGCTGCCTTGTTTTACCTAATGTGTTTGACCCAGCAAGCACCTGAAGGTCTGGGAGCTCTACTTCATCAGTAGAAATCCGAGTTCTAGAAGAAAGAATTGAATAGAAAGATAGAGAGGCAAAAGATGCAAATGCTGGGTACTTGTCTTGTTTCTCTTTGTGTTTTTGTTGTTCTGTTTGCCTCCTTTTGTGTGCACAGTGCACTCATGATAGTGAAAAAAACAAATGTGTGTGAATAAGACTTCATCTTCAGTTCTTCTAATGAAAGTTGCACTAAGGAGTGCTATGTTGTTTATGTATGGTTTGATCCAAATCCAATTGTCCAAACTAACATAAAAAATAAGAACTAGTTGTAATGACAAATATGGTTTGTTGCTGCTGCAACACGAAGGCATGGGAATAACATTTTAGCTTTTTAATCTGGATATCAATATGTGTTTTTTAGCAGAATGATGTAGGCTGGTAGAGTTTGAACTAAAAAAATTGTTGTGCTAGCATAGTTGCTTCATGTAACTTGGGTTGCTGAAATCTAGCACTTGGTTATACTCCCTTCATTTCTATATATAAGTCTTTATAGAAATTTTAATAGGAACTACATATATATATGTATATAAACATATTTTAGAGTGTAGATTCGCTCATTTTGCTCTGTATGTAGTCCATATTGGAATCTCTAAAAAGACTTATATCTAGTAGAGGCAGTACATGTTGTTGAACCGTTATGAGTTATTCTTGCTTGCCTCACATTTAATAATGAACTCATATTCATAATTTGACCGTTTGTAAGCTTCTTAGTGGTACTCTTAGACCTTGTTATCTTGTATGTTTTCATATCATTAAGATGAAACATGCTGTTGTGTTTCGTCGATTTATAGGCACAAGGATGAGTTACCCGTGAGACTTGAAGCACAAGATAGAGCATTTGAAGAGATGTAGAGGAAGCATCAAGAAGAATTGGACGTTGTGAAGAAGAGCCAACAAGAGAAGAATGAAGCTTGGGAAAAGAAGCAACATGAGACGGATAACCTGATCGGTATCCTCTCAAGTGCTCAAGCAACTTAGCAAGAAAGTCAGCCCAAACTTGATGGTGCGTGAAGACCATCCTTTTGTGATAGAAAGATAGTTGCTGAATCATACATTGCAATAATTAGGACAACACATGTGATCTTTCAGTTATGAAAATATTACTTTTTATCTTGTCTATTGTCATGTCAAACTTGAGTCAGCGTTATTTTTATTATCATTTCTACTTGGTGGATGATTTGGCTGAGACGATTGAATGTATAATATGATTTGTCTTTCATTTCAATTATAATGTGATTTCACTCTTATCTTATTTGCAATATAGTAGATTTGATAATTCGTTGTAAATTATTTGAAATAAAAGAAATATATTTTGATGATGTCATTTTCATCACTAATGAAAGTAGTGACGCTAGTAGTGGTATAATCTGCTCAGTGTTGGCATGGCATGAAGTCAGTGACGTTGCTCTGTCATTGAATATAGTACAATATGGCACCTTTGCTCCTAAAAAGTGACATTAATTGACTGTCACAGAAATAACAAGTTGTTGACGTTTTAGAAAATGTCACCGAAGGTCCCAATTTCATTGACATTTTTGTGCGTGCGGCGTCACTAGGAGTAATCTGTGATGGGGTTTCCGTGACGATGCTTGTGACACCCATAAAACATCACTCAATGGTAATTTGTGACGTTATTAGCTATTCGATGACATATTTTGGCACGTCACAGTAGACCTGATCTCTTGTAGTGAGTCTAGAAAAGTAGGGGGTAGTAGTTTTTCCTCTTTCTCAAAATGCCTAATAGGTATCTTGAAGTGTCTAGCAAGGCGTGAAGCATAGATACCTCCAAAGATGGGGCCCTTCATACGGTTCAGGCTTAATCATTTAGCAATAATGGCACCCATACTAACAGAGTTATCACAAAATAAGGCATGGAACAAAATAATAATATCAGGGACACTAAGGTTTCCACAGTTTCCGCGACCAATTAAGCATCGACTAGCAAATATGGCAAAGTAGCGTAGAACAGGAAAATGTATGCTAGTAATTCTTGCATCAGAAACCTTCCTCGATGCCCCTACAGTAATAGTATCAATAGAAACATCCATATCTTTACGATGCGGTTCCTCTAAGCTGCCCTCGAAGGGTATTTTGCAAACCGCGCAAAAATCACATAATGACATTTCCCTAGCACATCATATAAATGAAAAGCTACTGAAGGAGGTGATTTCTTAGTATAATATTAGAAGTTTTGCATGAAAGTATTGGAGAGTAAGAGATACTGTTCAACCTGGTCGTGGAGGAAGTCGGTGAGGACCGCATTATCAGCCAAAGAATAAAATCCCGGCTGCTTTCAAGAAATCATCACAAGGCCATTCACACGGCCGTACTTCCGCCACACGAGGAAGATTATACTTGGCATTTTCTTTCTCCTTAGCTTGTTTATCCTTAGAGCCTTGGCTAGAAGAGCCCCTCAAGAACAATCTCTTCATCTTTTTTTTGAAAATTTCTGAAATTTTTAGTAACTCAAAAGAAAAGTGAACCAAACTCAATAAAATTGATAACAACTACTCCCACAAGTACCTAGAGCCTATATCATGCATTAGAATTACTTGGGACCTCATAAATTTGACATGCAAGCTCAAGAACAGGGTCACCTAGGCAGCAAAAATTTGCAATGAATAAAGAACTAGAACAAAAACTAACCGGACCATTGGAGGAGTCACATACCAAGGAACAATCTCCGAAAGTAGTTTTGTGAATGGAGCTTTGAGCTAGGAGATCAAAAATTGTAGCAAAATGAGCTAGAACTCGTGCTTGAGCTGGATGGTGATTTTTTTGGGAGGAAGATGAAGTGCGTGGGTGCAGGAATAAGTGGAGGGGAGCCACCGTGAGCCCACGAGGCAGGGGGGGGGGCACCCTGTAGGGGTGGGCGCGCCCTGGACCCTCGTGGCCAGGTGCTTGCTCCCCCTGCTGTGTTCTCAGTGCCAGGTATTCTCAGATATTCCAAAAAAATCATACTAAATTTGCAGGGCATTTGGAGGACATTTATTTTCAAGGTATTTTTTATTGTATGGATAATTCAGAAAACAGGCAGAAAATACTATTTTACTTTATTTATTCTAAATAACAGAAAGTAAAAAGAGGGTACATAAGTTTGTGCCTTCTAATTTCATCCATCTCATGATCATCAAAAGGAATACACTAACAAGGTTGATCAAGTCTTGTTAACAAACTCATTCCGAATAACATGGAACCGGAGAAATTTCGAATAACACTAGGTTACCTCAACGGGGATATGCACATCCCCAATTATAAGAATATCATATTTCTTCTTGACAGTAGGAAGAGGAAATTCAAAACCTCCAATAATGATAGTTGGATTTTTTCCGATAGAATTGATACTGTGAACTTGAGGTTGTTTCCTCGGAAAGTGTACCATATGCTCATTACCATTAACATGAAAAGTGGCATTGCCTTTGTTGCAATCAATAACAGCCTCTGCAGTATTCAAAAAGGGTCTACCAAGGATAATCGACATGCTATCGTCCTTGAGAATATCAAGAATAACAAAGTCCGTTAAGATAGTCACGTTTGCAACCACAACAGGCACATCCTCACAAATACCTACAGGTATAGCAGTTGATTCATCGACCATTTGCAAAGATATTTCAGTAGGTGTCAACTTATTCAATTGAAATCTATGATATAAAGAGAGAGGCATAACACTAACACCAGCTCCAAGATCACATAAAGCAGTTTTAACATAGTTTCTTTTAATGGAGCATGGTATAGTTGGTACTCCTAGATCTCCAAGTTTCTTAGGTATTCCACCCTTAAAAGTATAATTAGCAAGCATGGTGGAAATTCCAGCTTCCAGTATATTTCTTTTATTTGTGATAATATCTTTCATGTACTTAGCATAAAGATTTACTTTAAGCATATCAGTCAAACGCATACGCAAAAAGATTGGTCTAATCATTTCAGCAAAGCGCTCCAAATCCTCATCATCCTTTTTCTTGGATGGATTAGGAGGAAAAGGCATGGGTTTCTGAACCCATGGTTCTCTTTCTTTACTGTGCTTCCTAGCAACAAAGTCTCTCTTATCATAACGTTGATTCTTTGATTGTGGGTTATCAAGATCAACAACAGGTTCAGTCTCTACATCATTATTATTGCTAGGTTGAGCATCAACATGAACATTATCATTAATATTATCACTAGGTTCATGTTCATCACCAGATTGTGTTTCAGCATCAGAAATAGAAATATCATTGGGATTCTCAGGTGTGTCTACAACAGGTTCACTAGAAGCATGCAAAGTCCTATCATTTTTCTTTTTCTTCCTTTTAGAAGGACTAGGTGCATCTACATTATTTCTCTGAGAATCTTGCTCAATTCTCTTAGGGTGACCTTCAGGATACAAAGGTTCCTGGGTCATTTTACTAGTTCTAGTAGCCACTCTAACAACAAAATCATGTTTATTATTTAATTCATCGAGCAAATCACTTTGAGCTTTAAGTACTTTTTCTGCTTGAGCGGTAACCATAGAAGCATATTTACTAATGAGTTTAAGTTCACCTTTAACTCTAGCCATATAATCACTCAAGCGTCCAATCATGTAAGAATTACTCTTTAATTCTCTACCAACATAAGCATTGTTTCTTGTCTAGCCATAAAGTAATCAAATTCATCTAAACATTGGCTAGGAAACTTAGCAGAGGGGATTTCAACCTTATCATATCTATAGAGAGAATTTACCTTTACTACCTGTGTCGGGTTATCAAGACAATGTGTTTCTTCAATAGGTGGTATATTAAGGCCATGTATTTCTTCAACAGGAGGTAAATTCTTAACATCTTCAGCTTTAATACCTTTTTCTTTCATAGATTTCTTTGCCTCTTGCATATCTTCAGGACTGAGAAATTGAACACCCCTCTTCTTCGGAGTTGGTTTAGGAATAGGCTCAGGAATTGGCTCAGGAAGTGGCTCAGGAAGTGTCCAATTATTTTCATTAGCCAACATATTATTCAATAGCAATTCAGCTTGATCGACTGTTCTTTCCTTGAAAACACAACCAGCACAACTATTCAAGTGGTCCTTGGAAGCATCAGTTAGTCCATTGTAAAAGATATCAAGTATTTCATTTTTCTTAAGAGGATGATCAGGCAAAGCATTAAGTAACCGGAGAAGCCTCCCCCAAGCTTGTGGGAGACTCTCTTCCTCAATTTGCACAAAATTATATATTGCCCTCAAGGGAGCTTGTTTCTTATGAGCAGGGAAATATTTAGCAGAGAAGTAATAAATCATATCCTGGGGACTACGCACACAACCATGATCAAGAGAATTAAACCAAGTCTTAGCATCACCCTTTAATGAGAATGGAAATATCTTAAGGATATAATAGTAGCGAGATTTCTCATCAGTTGTGAACAGGGTGGCTATATCATTTAACTTAGTAAGATGTGCCACAACAGTTTCAGATTCATAGCCATAGAAAGGATCAGATTCAACCAAAGTAATTATCTCAAGATCGACAGAGAATTCATAATCCTTATCCGTAACAAAGATAGGTCAAGTAGCAAAAGCAGGGTCATATTTCATTCTAGCATTTAGAGATTTCTGTTTCAGTTTAGCTAATAACTTCTTAAGATCAGATCTATCATTGCAAGCAAGAAAATCTCTAGTAGTTTCTTCATCCATAACATAACCCTCAGGAACAACAGACAGTTCATACTTAGGGGGAGAACCTTCATCATCACTATCTTCAATAATTTCATTTTCAATAATTTCATTCCCTCTAGCCCTAGCAAGTTGTTCATCAAGAAATTCACCTAATGGCACAGTAGTTTCAAGCACAAAAGTAGTTTCATCATAAGTATCATGCATAGTAGAAGTGGCATCATCAATAACATGCGACATATCAGAATTAATAGCAGAAGCAGGTTTAGGTGTCGCAAGCTTATCATAACAGAAGGGAATCTAGTGCAGAGCTAGATGGCAGTTCCTTACCTCCCCTCGCAGTTGAGGGATAAATCTTAGTTCTTTCGTCTTTTAAGTTCTTCATAGTGACCAGCAGATATAAATCCCAAGTGACACAAAGAATAGAGCTATGCTCCACGGCAACATCGCCAGGAAATAGTCTTGAAAACCCACAAGTGTAGGGGATCGCAACAGTTTTCGAGGGTAGAGTATTCAACACAAATTTATTGATTCAACACAAGGGGAGCCAAATAATATTCTCAAGTATTAGCAGTTGAGTTGTCAATTCAACCACACCTGGATAACTTAGTATCTGCAGCAAAGTATTTAGTAGCAAAGTAGTATGGAAGTAACGGTAATAGTGGCAAAAGTAATGGTAGCAGTTGTGTAGTAATTGTAACAGTAGCAACGGTAAAGTAAATAAGCAAAGCACAATACGTGAAAAGCTCGTAGGCACTGTATCAGTGATGGATAATTATGTCGGATTCGATTCCTCATGTAATAGTTATAACATAGGGTGACACAGAACTAGCTCCAGTTCATCAATGTAATGTAGGCATGTATTCCGAATATAGTCATACGTGCTTATGGAAAAGAACTTGCATGACATATTTTGTCCTACCCTCCCGTGGCAGCGGGGTCCTAGTGGAAACTAAGGGATATTAAGGCCTCCTTTTAATAGAGAACCGGAACAAAGCATTAGCACATAGTGAATACATGAACTCCTCAAACTACGGTCATCACCGAGACGTATCCCGATTATTGTCACTTCAGGGTTGTCGGATCATAACACATAATAGGTGACTATAGACTTGCAAGATAGGACCAAGAACTCACATATATTCATAAAACATAATAGGTTCAGATTTGAAATCATGGCACTCAGGCCCTAGTGACAAGCATTAAGCATAGCAAAGTCATAGCAACATCAATCTCAGAACATAGTGGATACTAGGGATCAAACCCTAACAAAACTAACTTGATTACATGGTAAATCTCATCCAACCCATCACCGTCCAGCAAGCCTATGATGGAATTACTCATGCATGGCGGTGAGCATCATGAAATTGGTCATGGAGGATGGTTGATGATGACGACGGCGACGAATCCCCATCTCCGGAGCCCCGAACGGACTCCAGATCAGCCCTCTCGAGAGAGATTAGGGCTTGGCGGTGGCTCCGTATCGAAAACATGATGAAACTTTATCTCTGATTTTTTTCTCCGCGAAAGCAAATATATGGAGTTGGAGTTGAGGTCGGTGGACATTCAGGGGGCCCACGAGGCAGGGGGCATGCCCAGGGGGAGGGGGCACGCCCCCACCCTCGTGGACAGGGTTTGGGCCCCCTGACGATAATTCTTCCGCCAGTATTTTTTATTAATTCTGAAAAGTTGCTCCGTGGATTTTTAGGTCATTCGGAGAACTTTTATTTCTGCACAAAAATAACACCATGGCAGTTCTGCTGAAAACAACGTCAGTCCGGGTTAGTTCCATTCAAGTCATGCAAGTTAGATTCCAAAACAAGGGCAAAAGTGTTTGGAAAAGTAGATACAATGGAGATGTATCAATGAGTACCTAAATAAATTCAACCATTTGGCCCGTTTTTCTCTCTACGATGTGGCCACAGAAGAAAGGAAGGTCGACAGTTTCTTGGCGAACTGAACCAGTACCTCATATGCACCCTATGTTTGTTTGATTTCTTAGACTTCCAAACTCTGGTGAACAAGGCCCTCACCGTAGAAAGGGAGCACAAGCTCATGCACGACAACAGGCCCGCTAATATGCCCACAAGCACAAATTCGAGCCTAAGAAGGATATGCAACCAGTGCAGAAGGCTCATACATGGCAACAGACTGAGGTTGAGTACAAACCCAACTGGTAGAAAAATGTCAACAAGACCACCACTCAAGTCAAGAATGTCGTGACCAGTCTGGTACGTGAAGAATGTCAGGGCAACAATTCCTGCTTAAACTGTGGACAAACCAGACATTACGCCAGATAGTGTCCTAAGAACGGCAAGCCAACTACTCCATTCCGTCCGCAAGTCAGCCACCTGGAGCCATATTCCATCCCGAGGGCCATCCAAGGTCAAATCCATCATATCTCTGCCGATGAAGCCCAAGAAGACCCAGAAGTCGTCATTGGTATGTTTCCTGTTAATAGCATACCTGCAATAATTTTATTTGACTCTAGGGCTTCCCACTCTTTTATTTAGCGGAGTTTTGTTGCCCAAAAAATTTTCCTTGCTCGATTATGGGAAATAGTATGATTGTACAATCCCCGAGATTGGTGCTTCGAAGAAATCTGGTCTGCCATAATTTGGAGATTGATATTAAGGGAGTCAAGTTTCCAACAGCCCTGATAGTCATCGAATTTGATAAATGGGACATTATTCTGGGAATGAATTGGTTAATCCAATACCAAGTACGCATCAACTGTGCGACCAGAGAAGTCACCATGGCAAATCAGGAAGGTCGCACCACAAGTTTTTATGCCCGCAGAAGCATACCCAAGAAAGATATGGTTTTCACAACTGTGGCTGAAGAAGTGGAATCTATTCCTGTGGTCAGTGAGTATCCGGATGTATTTCCTGAGGAATTGCCAGGAATGCTGCCAGACAGAGAGCTTGAGTTTGCAGTTGACTTGGTGCCTGGAACCGCACCGATATACAAGAAATATTATCGAATGCCTTCATCAGAATTGGTGGAGTTAAAGAAACAGCTCGATGAGATGCTGCAGAAAGGATACATCTGTCCAAGCTCTTCACCTTGGGGATCACCTGCTATATTCATGGATAAAAAGGACGGTAGTCTTTGGATGTGTGTGGACTAACGACAGCTAAACGATGTCACCATCAAGAACAAGTATCCACTACCGAGGATTGATGATTTGTTTGATCAACTCAGTGGGTCCAATGTATTGTCCAAGATTGATTTGAGGACCGGGTGTCATCAACTCAACATCAAGAAGGAAGATATTCCCAAGACCATGTACGGTCTGTATGAATATACCGTTATGTCATTCGGTCTCACCAACGCCCCAGCCTTTTTCATGCATATGATGAATAAGGTGTTCCTGGATTTCTTGGACAAGTTCGTGGTGGTGTTCATCGATGTCATTCTCATTTACTCAAAATGCAAAGAATAGCACAAGGGCCACCTTTGAGCAGTTTTGCAAAGACTCCGCGACCATCAGCTTTATGCAAAGTTCAGCAAATGTGAATTTTGGCTCAAGCAAGTTGGATTCTTAGGGCATGTTCTCTCAGCGGAAGGAATAGCCGTGGATCCAAGTAAGGTGAAAGATGTGCTTGATTGGCAGCACCCACGACCGTCTCAGAAATCAGGAGTTTCCTTGGATTAGCCGGGTATTATCACTGCTTTATCGAAGGATTCTCTAAGATTGCCAAGCTTATGACAGAGCTCCTAAAGAAGGATAAGAAGTTTGAATGGACTGAGGACTGTGAAAGGAGTTTCAACGAGTTAAAAACCAGACTGATGTCAGCACCAGTATTGACTCTTCTTGACATCTACCGCAGCTTTGACGTCTACTGTGTTGCCTCCAGGAAAGGTCTGGGATGTGTACTCATACAAGATGGCATGTTTGTGGCCTATGCATCCCGACAACTGCGGCTGCACGAAGGAAATTATCCAACTCATGACTTGGAATTGGCCGCGGCGGTGCATGCTTTGAAGATTTGGAGACACTATCTTACTGGAAAGAGGTGCCAAATATTTACAGACCACAAGAGTCTCAAGTATATATTCACCCAACCAGATTTAAACCTTCATCAGTGAAGATGGCTCGAGTTGGTGAAGGATTATGACCTCGGGATAAATTATCACCTGGGTAAAGCTAATGTGGTAGCCGATGCCCTCAGCCGCAAGCCTGCCAGCCTGAATGCTCTCTTGGATTCTTTGCCCCCTGAACTTTGCGAAGAGATTGCTTAGCTCAATCTGGTAATAGTGGTGGCTGGTCTTGCCAACATATTGGAAGTTGCTCCTACCCTGGAGGAAGAAATTCGCAGCACTCAAGCAGATGACAATTCACTGCAATTATATGCCAAGCAGACACATGATTTCTCTAAAGATCAACAAGGTACGCTAAGGTTTCGAGGAAGGATTTGCGTACCCAACCAAGAAAGTCTGAGAAAGAAGATATTGGCAGAGGCACACGAATCTTCATACTCGATTCACCCAGGTGGCACCAAAATATATGAAGATCTTCGTCAGGTATTCTGGTGGGCTGGAATGAAGAAAGACATCGCTTACTTTGTAGCTTGTTGTGATATATGCAACAAGGTAAAGGCGGAACACCAAAAATATGCCAGAATCCTTCAACCCTTACCCGTATCGCAATGGAAATGGGACAATGTCTACATGGATTTCATCACCGGTTAACCAAAGACACACGGAGGAAATGACGCAATATGGGTCATAGTGGATGCCTTAACGAAGGTAGCTCACTTTATTCCCATCCGGACCACTTGCCGTGCCGATCAAATTGCACAGTTATATGTGTCCCGGATCGTCAGTTTGTATGGAGTGCCAAAGACTATCACATCAGATAGAGGATCTCTCTTCACTTCAGCCTTTTGGTCCCGTCTATATCAAGCCTTGGAAACTTCCCTAAGATACAACACAACTTATCATCCCTAGACAGATGGACAGACTGAGCGAGTAAATCAAATACTTGAAGATATGCTCCGAGTATGTGCATTGGCCCAAGGATCCAAGTGGGAAGACTGTCTACCGTACGCTGAGTTTTCTAACAGCAACAGTTTCAAGACCAGCTTAAAGATGTCACCTTATGAAGCTCTGCATGGCCGTAAGTGCCGCACTCCTCTAAACTGGTCTCAAACCGGAGACAACCGTATTTTCAGGACGGATCTAATGATGGAAGCTGAGAAGCAAGTCAAGGAGATCCGAGATAGGCTGCAGTTGGCCAAGTCACGACAGAAGAGTTACTATGATGCAAAGCACCGGTAGGTCAGCTTCGAATCCGGAGAACATGTGTATCTTCGAGTCACCCCTATGAAAGGAGTTAAGAGGTTTCAGACCCAAGGAAAATTGGCACCCAGATATATTGGCCCATTCCCAGTCATGACCAGAGTTGGAACAGTTGCTTATCAGTTGGAATTGCCACCAGAACTGTCAGAGGTACACAATGTATTTCAAATCCCATAGCTAAGAAGATGTATCTCGCCATCGGAGAAAAGGACTGATATGGCAGAGATAGAATTGGCTAAGGATTTAACATATGAGGAAAGACCAATCAGAATATTGGATGAGACCGAAAGAGTCACTCGCAGCAAAATGATAAGGTTTTACAAGGTTCAATGCGAGCATCATACCGAGGAAGAGGCAACCTGGGAAAGAGAGGAATTTTTATGGACTGCTTACCGAGAACTATTTTCCCAAGCAACCGAGTCTCGAGGACGATATTCATCCTATGTGGGGGAGGTTTGTGACAGCCTGGATTTTGCCTTCTCTCTTTTTCCGGATTAATTTGCCTTTGCTTTGGATTTGAGTTTTTGGAATCAATTCAAATGGACTTATCACTTAGGCATGCCCTTGACTTTCACCCAAGTAACCCATCTACCTCTCATTCAACCTCATTTCTCTGAAAACCTCCAAAATGGCCCAATGAATATTTTTCATAAAAGAAAAATGTTCATTTTCCCTTCTGAAACTCATTTCAGAAACTAGTGCTCCAGAGCAACCCTCATTTTTACTGCTCCAAAAATCTTGAGATAAATCCTGAATATTCTTTGAACCTTGGCCCACCTCCCTGAGCAAAAATATTGCATGACTTTTTGTAATATTTTTGCTATAGAAAATCATTTCTCTTCTCGCCCAAAAATGCAGTTTGTACAACAATTGTATTTTTCCTTGATCCTTTGGAGATGGTTTTTCTTGAGCCTCATTACCCTCCTAAGTAAACCTTAATCCCAGGAGATCAGCCCTAATGGCCTTCTAGAAGCCCTCCAAACTTCGCGACCAAGCTTCTGTCCAGAAACTTGCCAGCAAGCTGAGTCACATCTGGTCGGCCTGGCAGTGAGTTCTCACCCTCTCTAGACTAAACACTGCACGAACAACAGCCTAGACAAGGTTTGGCCGAGCGTGGGCATCATTTTGACCATGCCAGCATAGTGACCGCGTGTGGGCACGGGCTCTAGCATGCGTTCGACGCGCTCTGCGTCGCGCCAGTGCTTCTGTTCAGCGCGTGCTTGAGCCAGAGCTCGCCGATGACTGCCGCGCCGCGCCACCAGCTTTGTCACTTCGCCCTTGACCCCTCCCTGGCGCTCGCTGATGCCGGAGACTCCGCAGCGAGCACGGGCACGTCGCGGCCAAAAAGCCATAGTGAACCCGTGCCCCTATCTTCTTCCCCCTACTTCATGTGCTCGTCCGCGACCGTGGACAGCTCCCCGCGTGATTGCTAAGCCCTTCTCCTCCTTGCTGGCGCCCTTCATTGTTGCTCGCCGTCTTCCTGAGAGCTTCGGTGGCACCACGTATACCCCTCCCCCTCCGGCTATAAACAGAGCCCTCCCCTCCGCTCCGAAGCCTCACATTGCACCACTTAACCTCCACGAACACGTAGCACAGCCACAGCCCGGCCGAGTAGGCCTCTGGCCGCCGTCCCCGACCAGAGCTCGCTAGTGATCCCCGCAGCCCATCCACCCTGCTCCAGAGCTCCTCGAGCTCAACCAATCTCTCAGGCGCGTCCTTGGAGGTCCACTTGTGTCGCCTGGAAGCAGTAGAGCCCCTGGAGTCGCCCCTCGTTGTCGCCTTCTTCCTCTCCGGCAAGTCCCAACCGCCACTGCCGCTTGCGAGCTTGTTTGCGAGCAGCTCCGGTCATCCCCCAATGAGCCACGGGTTCAGGCAGGTGCGTCATGACCCCCTCTTCACTTCTATCCCTCTGGTTTCTCCCTAGATCCACTGCTCGCTGGTGTGAGCTCCAGCGGAGCACCGCCGTGCTCTGTTTCCCCCTCCCCTCTCTCTCCTGACTGCTGGGCCCGTTGTCAGCCTCTCCACTCGCACCCGAAGCGGTATGAGTGGAGGCGTATTCTGGCTTTACGCCATCGACGTCACCCCCCAGGTTTTCTGTTTTATTCAAATTAATTCAAATATTTGACCCGAACTTTAACCAGTGATAACTTTTAGCGTATAAGTCCAAATGAGTTGATTCTTTTTGCATTGTGTTTGTTTTAGAAAGCTGTAGTAGCACACCAAAGTGTGGATTTTTCTTTGCTGCCTAAAATTTCTGGTGATTTTCAGAATGGTTCTTGATATTTTGTTTAGTAGTTTTTAAATATTTTCAGAGGGAGAGACTTGTCTTGAAGCTATCCAGGAGGAGTGTGAACCTCCTCTGAACTAAGGCAAGCCACACCAACATTTGGATGGTGTCATTTCAATATCCCTAACTTTCCTACTTAATTATGAGCTATTTTTCATGCATTTAAATTAGTTAAATAAGTATGGATTAATGCTAGTTACTTTGTCATGCTTGAAATGCTTGTTTAAGTTACTGTTTGAATGCATGAACTAGTTTGGTCAAGTAGAGTAAAGTTTTAACTTGATGAAAGTTCTTTGATAAATAATGGTAGTTTCATTTGATAATTGGATTTTCATATAAATGACAAGTTAACCAAAATGATGCATGTCGATAACCCGTGTAGTACAATCAGTAAGGTTTTATGATAAGTATGCAAGAAAGTCATATAGATAAGGTTGATCCGTTATTGTGAGCTGCATGTTTTGCATATCGAATAGTTGCATCAGCATGGCATTGTATGACTTGGAGTGATTTTATTTTCAAGTTAAACCTGATAATAATCCAACTTGAATATAACGTTGATCAAGTCATGGTGCCATTGAATCGGGTTTTCTCAGTGCGACCACATTTACCTTTATGGGGGGTCTTGATTCGGTCCTTTGTCATGCCACTTGCCGGTGCCTCCAACGAGGGAAGGTTATGGGCGTGCGGTACCCTGGCCTGGTAAGAAGACATAACCTTGTGTGCCTATTTGTTTTTATGGTACCTTGTCCCCATTTGGGAGCTTTTTGCCACGACGATGGCCGTTGATGCCTTTGGTAGGCACGGGGCCACCCATGACTTAGCCCTGAGAGGGAGTTGGTCCGAGTGGTCGGGAGAGTGTCATGGCAAGGGAAGGGTTCCGTCGGAACGCTGTTGGTCCACCCGAATGGGAGTGCGAGGCCATGGGTTCTGTGGTGTGGGTAAAGTGCGCTACCTCTGTAGAGTGCATTTAATCTATCGATAGCCGTGTCCTCGGTTATGAACACAACTCGGGAGTATGTCACACCATGGATCAACATTTATAATTAATCTTGCACACTAAGTATTTATTGTTGGCACTGGTTGTGTGATGATTTGTGGGATCATAAGATGATCGTAAGTGATTGGCTTCTGTTGTGATCCGGGTATGATCACCATTAGGTTACGAGGTAACCCATCTGGTAAGCGAGTCTGAGGGACTCGATGCACATGTTGGTTTCACCGCATCAGTAGTATTATTTGCATTGCATACCCTGATTAATTGTCATAATATTGTCTGCCATTATGCTTATGTTTCATGTGAGCTTGCCAGTACATTCAATGTACTGACCTGGCGTGTCATGCCAGCTTTCAGGCAAGTCATATCAGATGGGAGAGCTTCCCGCGTCTAGATCGTGTCCACGTCAGTGTCCCTGTGCTATGGAGTTCCACTTCATCGTCATTTCGCTGCCGCTTAGTTTATGTGATCGATGCCCCTTCATGTTCATTAAATAATGTACATACTGTTCAGCTACATCGTGTGTGTGCCGCTTGGCCTCTTATCTCGATGTAATATCGGACTTGTGTTTCCGCTAGCATCAATAAAGCGGTTGTTTGTGTACCATGTTGTTGTGTGTTGCCAGAAGACTTGATCTCTGGGATGGCAATGCAAGGTAAACCGGTTGCTCTGAGCCGATGTCGGTATCAAAACCGGCGGATCTCGGGTAGGGGGTCCCGAACTGTGCGTCTAGGCGGATGGTAACAGGAGACAAGGGACACGATGTTTTTACCCAGGTTCGGGCCCTCTCGATGGAGGTAAAACTCTACTCCTGCTTGATTGATATTGATGATATGGGTAGTACAAGAGTGGATCTACCACGAGATCAAGGAGGCTAAACCCTAGAAGCTAGCCTATGGTATGATTGTCATTGTCCTACGGACTAAAACCGTCTGGTTTATATAGGCACCGGAAAGGGCTAGGGTTACACAGAGTCGGTTACAATGGTAGGAGATCTACATATCCGTATTGCCAAGCTTGCCTTCCACGCCAAGGAAAGTCTCATCCGGACACGGGACGAAGTCTTCAATCTTGTATCTTCATAGTCTTGGAGTCCGGCCGATGATGATAGTTCGGCTATCCGGACACCCCCTAGTCCAGGACTCCCTCAGTAGCCCCTGAACCAGGCTTCAATGACGACGAGTCCGGCGCACATATTGTCTTCGGCATTGCAAGGCGGGTTCCTCCTCCGAATAATTCATAGAAGATTGTGAACACCAGGATAGTGTCCGGCTCTGTAAAATAAATTCCACATACCACCGTAGAGAGAATAATATTTACACAAGTTCAATCTGCTGACGTATTTTGTGGCGTGACATCACATCACAACCAAGCCTTTACTCGAATCGTTTTTATTATACCACCTCAGCGCGTTTAGTGAAGCGGTTTCCTTGGCACGTCTTGTCGAAGCAGAGGTCGTGTTCCCCTTATTCCGGGATTCCCATCAATACGGACGTGGGTAACCCAACCGCGCCCGTTGCCACGCCCCCTCCATCGAAGGCGGGTTCCAAATGGTCACGTGGACGGCTCTTGGTATTCTCCCTCTTTATAATGAGACCAAGGCCCGTTCCTTTTCTTCAATCCTCGATCGAATCCGCCCCTCGCCCCGAGTTCCAACAGCCAGGACTCCAGATTCGGGCGCCTCGGACCTTCAACAATGTCCGGCTCCGGCATTCAGGGCCGGTGGATGCCCTCTTCCGTCACAGAAGGGGACGTGCTAAAGCTGAGAGAAGCCAGGTACCTAACCTACGAGATTTCGCATAGGTTGCCTGCCCAAGGGCAAGTCATTCCCACTCCCGAGCCTGGTGAGAGCGTTGTGTTCGTGTCTCACCTCCGTCGGGGTTTAGGCTTCCCGATGGATCCCTTTGTGAGAGGGCTCATGTTTTACTATGGGCTGGAATTCCATGACTTGGCTCCGGAGTCCATCCTCCATATCTCATCGTTCATTGTTGTCTGCGAAGCCTTCCTCCGCACTACCCCTCACTTCGGTTTGTGGCTCAAGACCTTCAACATGAATCCGAAGATGATCGAGGGGCGACAGGCAGAGTGCGGAGGGGCAGTTATAAGTAAGAGGGTTGATGCTCCATGGCCCGAGGGCTCTTTTCCAGAGGAGCTCGGCTTGTGGCAACAGGAGTGTTTCTATATCACCGCTCCCAGGGGCAGCAGGCAGGTACCGCCACCCGCCTTTCGTTCGGGCCCTCCACAACGGCTGACATCATGGATCAATAAAGGGCTTGACTGGGGGCCGTCCAAGGACGTACCAATATTGCAGGGCCGGATTCGAGACCTCCAAGAGAGGGAGATCAATCTGGTCGTAGTGACGCAGGTTATGCTGATTCGGCGTCTTCTGCCCTGCAAACGTCGCCCCCTCCGCCTGTGGGAATTCAATCCGGAGGGACCACGAGCTGTCCAACACTTCATGGGTACGACACCCGTGGAGATGTACAAACTATTGTTCAGATCACAAGAAATGTGTCCGGACTTGACCGAGGACGCTGGCCTAAGCTACAATCGCCCGGATACTCAAGTAAGTAGCCCTGTGTCCGGACATGTCATTCATTTATTTATCATGGATTTGCCTTTTAACCAGCTATCCCTTGGGCAGGAGTGGATAGCGCAAGCAAAACTAATACGGTGTCCGGCCCCTCTCCCCGAGACCATGCCGGATCCCGTGTTAGTCAAGATGCGGGAGGTTGCGCCTTCAGAAGAGGGCGAAGGGGAAAACAGAAAGACTACCGCCTCCACTAAGGAGGCTTTCAAGAAAGGGGGGGATCGAGAATCCCTCCTTCCAGGGGGAGAAGAGGACCGCTTCCGAAGATCCTGAGGCTAAGGCCTCAAAGCGGGGGAAGAAATCTTCACCGGAGGGTCCTGAGCCAGGAGAAGCCCCGGCCGTACTATCTCCCCAAAGGAATCAGCCCTCCAGCGAGCCGTAAGTAGAAAAAGGGGAGTTTTGTAATAAGGGACATCCCTATTTTTATGTCTAAGGATAACCGAAGTTTTTACCTTGTAGTTTGGGTCTCAGCCCTTCTCAGCTGAGCTCATCTTCGGGGGATCTTCGTCCGGAGATGATGGAGAGCGAGACGCCTCCATCTGCCGCGCCGTCAGGCGGGGCAGACGACCCTGAGGTGTCATCGCGGAGGGTCTCCCCAAGTCCGGCGGGGCCAGAGAGTGCGGCACCCACTGGTGTGCGGCTGGGGGAGCTGAAGGATTTGCTCGAGAGGGCGTCTATCTCAGAAGATCACCGTACATTAATGAGTACGGTGATTGAGAGGATTTCATCCGCTGAGAGCGGGTTGCATGAGGCCGTCAGAAGTTTACTGACGGGGTTTGAGGTACGTAAAAATGACATACCTTTTGACAGTTTTGCACATAGAGTGCGCCCTGTATAGATGGTAGCCCCTGAGACTCGGTACGTTGTCAGAAGTGACGGCGTGCCGAGGATCATAATCTCAGTTTTAAGATGTCGCCGTTCCTAGTCCGCACCTCGGAGTCATGAGCTTCACAAGGGACAAGGTCGGTATTCGGCTCCCGAGGCGGTGTCTAGCCACCCATCCTCGATCTACGCAGTCGGCTCCGAATTAAGGGTCGGAGCGGACTCATGTGCGGCCTCCGAGGCACTGTCCGGCAGCAGAACTAAATCCTGCCCATCGAGACAGTGCGGCGCGCTCGGCTGTGGCTCGAATCCGTCGAAGATCAAGTCTCCGCGGATGTCAGCCATGAAGTTCGAACTTCTGAATCTGACCTGATGGCCAGGGGCGTAGCTCTCAATCTGCTCCAGATGGCCAAGCAAATTGGCCCGTAGTGCAAAGCCGCCGAATACGAAGATCTGTCCGAGGAGAAAAATCTCATCCTGGACTGCGTCGTTGTTGTTGATGATCGAAGGAGCCATCGAGCCTATCAGTGACGACACAGAGGAACTCTCAATGAAAGCACCAATGTCGGTGTCAAAACCGGCGGATCTCGGGTAGGGGGTCCTGAACTGTGGTAACAGGAGACAAGGGACACGATGTTTTTACCCAGGTTCGGGCCCTCTCGATGGAGGTAAAACCCTACTCTTGCTTGATTGATATTGATGATATAGGTAGTACAAGAGTGGATCTACCACGAGATCAAGGAGGCTAAACCCTAGAAGCTAGCCTATGGTATGATTGTCGTTGTCCTACGGACTAAAACCCTCCGGTTTATATAGGCATCGGAAAGGGCTATGGTTACACAGAGTCGGTTACAATGGTAGGAGATCTACATATCCGTATTGCCAAGCTTGCCTTCCACGCCAAGGAAAGTCTCATCCGGACACGGGACGAAGTCTTCAATCTTGTATCTTCATAGTCTTGGAGTCCGGCCGATGATGATAGTTCGGCTATCCGGACACCCCCTAGTCCAGGACTCCCTCAGCCGGGGTGACACAGTATGTTAGAGAAACTGCTAGATAATCCTTATGCAAGAGATGGAACGGTAGATCCTGATATGCACTTAATCTATGTGGAAGAAATTTGTGGATTGTTTAGGCTTGCATGTTTATCCGAGGATGGCGTTAAGAAGAAGGTATTCCCTTTATCTTTGGAGGGAAAGGAATTGACAGGGTATAGGCTATTGGATGATATTGGAACATGGGATTTGAATTGATTGAAATTGGAATTTCAGCAGAAGTTCTATCCTATGCATTTGGATAATTTTTGGCCTCGTGAAGGAGAAAGTATCGCTCAAGCCGGGGGAGGCTTAACTATATGATGCACACTTGCCCCAATGATGAGCTCTCAAGACAAATTATTATACAAAACTTTTATGCTCGACTTTCTCATAATGATCGATCCATGCTTGATACTTCTTCTGCTGGTTCCTTTTTGAACAAAACTATTGAATTCAAAATGGGGTCTTCTAGAAAGAATTAAATGCAACTCTGAAGATTGGGAATATGACAAAGGTAAAGAGTCGGGTACAAAACTTGAGTGTTATTGTGTTCAATATTTTATGGAAACTGATGTTTTTTCATAAGTTTAGTACTAAATATGGTCTTGACTCTGAGATAGTAGCTTCCTTTTGTGAATCATTTGCTACTCATGTTGATCTCCCTAAGGAAAAGTGGTTTAAATTTCATCCACATATTGAAGAAATGTTAGAGGAACCCGTTGTCGCAGGAAACCACGACCACCTATTGGGCCAAGATGGCCCCTTGCTTGTTCGACAGGGGGATGTCGCGTTGCACAAAGAGCAGACCAACATGGGGCAGCATGGCAGAGATCACACGACAGTTTTACCCAGGTTCAGGCCGCCGTGAGGCGTAAAACCCTACTCCTGCTTTGGTGGATTGATGGTGGAAATGCGGTGGCGGGGAGTAGTACACTCGCCCGGCAAGGCCTCAGGGAGGCAGTGACTACACGCATATGGGGGTGTGAGTTCTCCAACTTTCCAACCTCGCAAACCATTGCCATGGGCCTCCTTTTATAGGTTAAGGGGTCACCACAGTGGCAAATCAGTCATTAGACACTAATAAGATAGCAAATAGTGCTATCATACTGTAGCGACCAAGATCCCAGTGGACCGAAGTCTCTGTGCTTAAGTGGCATCCCTGGATCGGTAATGCTGACACACACAGTACTCAAGGAATTATGACAGAGTTCAGTCACACACTTATTACACCGAGGTCCTCATAAATAGTATGATTACACAAATAAAGTGGCTGAAGGCCATCTAAACTCAATAACTGCGGAAGCTTTGAAGGTAAATGATTCCATCAACTCCAATGGCATAGCTGAGTGCATGACAACGACCTATCACACCTTATTCATCGTCTGAGAAGTCTGCAACATGAGACGTTGCAGCCGTGAAGGTCAGCACATTGAATATGTCGGCAGAGTTACACTGTAAAGTAATGGATGCAAGAACTACATCTACATGCAATATTTGCCTGGTGGAGGCTCTAAGTTTAAAGTTTTGCATAAAGCTAGTTTTTCCCTACAGCAAAGGAATAAATTTATTTACTACTCCCAAGTTGTACTAATATTTGAGAAGGTTCCTCCAACTCAATCCCAATTAAGCAAGTATCATCATTAAACCAAATTCAATCAAATTTAAGAGTGATGAGATCAACAATAATATCCAATTCTAGATACTCAAGATGTCCGTAACTGGGGACACGGCTAACCATGATTAGTTTATACAGTCTGCAGAGGTTTGCACACTTTTCCCCACAAGACTCAACCGCATCCATGATCGGAAGATCGAGACATAGTCTTTCTGAAGCATTAACTCTCTACTCCGGGCAGACTGGTACACCTAATTTCCCCTACATCTGCTAGTCCACCTCTTCGAGAGCTCACGCAACTTACTCAACTATGCCACAGCCCATAATGGCTTGCGGCTGCACACGAAAGTTTCTAGGCATGAAATATCATATGATCCCTTTGAGCCTCGGTGGCGAACCGAGGAAAAATCACACGGGTACTCCGGGATTTCCCAAACGGGCAAGCACTGGATTCTCCAAGTGCCCCAACCAATCCACCCAGATGTGTATTAAAGTTGCCACCTTCAGGTTATCCTAAATTATTAACTCTCACAACTTCCATGTACATCACGATCCAATCCCCGTCTACGAGCATGGCTAAGCAATGAATGAACATAACGTATATTCCCGGGGTGATCAACGGTATTAGGTTCCTACCTAAAGTACTACAACCAACCCACATGTTCCCAATGCTACTCATGCAAATATTTGAGGGGCAAAACTAATGCATAGTAAAAACTGGGTAGAGCAGAGTATGATCAAAGTGTAACTTGCCTTGCCGACGATCGGAAAACTCTAGAGATTCATAGTAACAAGCTTCGCAATCCGGATAATATAGCATAGACAAACAATAACATACATAAGCAATCAATCAAATGAAACAAAGAGAATCGAGAAAAGCTAAGAAGAAAATGAAACCTAACAACATTATTTTCATGTGTATTAGATCTTAACAGTAGGTACATGTTATTAGCTACGATTTGCAAAAAGAATCAACTCAAACGGAGTTACGAAACTCAAGAAACAAACGAAACAAGATCGAATACTAATCTAAACTAAACTCAGTTTTTAAATTGTCAAAATCATGTTCAAGTTGGTTTACTGGAAATAGGGGATCGTTACAAAGATTTAGGCGTTGGTTTTAACTAATTTCGATAACGAGATAAAAGTGACGCTAGTTTTAAGTTCAGGGGCTAAATCGTGATAAAACTATTCGCGGTTAGGTCCCTGGCTGAAAATAAACAGAAAAAGAAAAAAAATTATTGGACGAACGTCCGCTAACAGAGACTAACAAACGCAATTGTTCGGTAACAGAACTAATTGGGTGAACGTTCGCTAAATAACAGATCTAAAAAAATAAAACTGATCTAACCTAACTAAACCGAAAACTAAAAAAACCGAAAATTAACCGGCTAACCGGCGGCGGCTTCGGCGGCTTTCCGGCGAGGCTCGGTGTCGGTGGCGGCGGGGCTGAGCGGGGCGGTGACTAGCACGGCAGCAGCAGGCGGCGACGGCGGTGGCGCGACTCGGCAGCGGCTGCGATGGAGGCGGAGGCAGCGGCTGCGGGTTGGGGAGGAGAGAGCGGCGGGGTGGCGGCTTATAAAGCCCGGGGGTGGTGGCGAGGCCGACTTGGGGAGGGGGTCGGGCGGCGGGGTGAGCTTGGACTCCTCTCGGAGTCCTGCGACGGCACGGGAACGAGGGCGGCGGCGCGCTGGGCCTGGCCTGGCTTCGGCTGGGCCGGCCCAGTTGACCCTTTTTTTTAAATAGTGATGAGAAAAAAAATCCTAATAAATAAAAATAAAAGTTCAAAAAATTCCAGAAACAATTTTGGCCATCCTTACCTAATATTTGGGACAAGATGAACTTTTTTTCTTTACTAAATGCAATTTTGAAAATTGCATATTTTTCTCTAATTTCAACCGAATAAAAATGCAAAGAAAAAAATTCAAAAAAATATTTTTACTTCACAATTTCTTTTCCAATATTTCTCATCTGTTTTGAAGAAGTCATTTTATCTTCTCTCATTTATTTTTGTTGTTTGAAATAATTGGAAAGAATTTGTTGAAATCAAATTGATCCACATTTCAAATTTGAAAAAATATCAAAAATGAAATTTAAATGAAACCTCCAACTCTCTCCTTGGGTCCTTGAGTTGCTTAAGATTTCTTGGATCACAACCGAATGCAATAAAATATGAAATGCATATGAATGATCTATGTATAACATCCAAATTGAAGATTGGGATGTTACACATACTTAACTCTGCAGGCTGATAGTGCGCACTTAATGCACCGCTCAACGTCATGTCGTTGGTTACCTGGCAAGGCTTGCCGGGCTATCTTGCCAGCTCCATGCATGCTCGTCTGACACATCATAGGACGGCTGTCGTCTGTGGGTTTTCTGGTAGAAAGGGGTTGTCATGTGGAGAATGGCTGCCACCTAATCACTCTGCGGCTTGACAATGCACTGATCGACGACGTGAGTCTTGGTAGAGTGCTTAGTGAGGTGTTTCAGCCTCCACAAGCCCCGACAAGCCTTGCAGGGACGCATTGGTCACTTCTTCTAGGGGTGGCCTTGCCCCTTGCCGGGCACGCCTGTCCAGCAAGGGAGTCTTCATTCTTGAAGATATCTTGCTTCTTTGGCTTGGCCTCGGTCCCTCTGATCTGCTTGTTGGTTCTTCAGATCTCTTGGTTTCTTGTACATCTTGGTTTGATCTTGGCTTGCTCGTGCACGAGTCAGGGGGGAACATATACCCCTGTATATTTTCCCCGACATAAGCCCCCGGGCCTGAGCCACACGTGTTGCGGGGCACGTTGGTTTAGGCCCCAAACCGTGCGTGACACGTGGCAGGAGAGGGCTGCGCATACAAATTTGCCATGATGACTGGTCAATCCAATGTCAACTTCGCTTAATTACTGCTCGTCGTGGGGTCATGGGAATGTGGCAGTTAAGGTCAAACGGTAACTTTCTAAAGCGTCGCGCTCCTGTTCCGCTTTTCCCCCTTAATAGCAAGGAAAAACGGAGCGGCGTGATTCATCTGTCTTCTGCTCCGCTTTCCCATCTTCTTCCTCCGCAAGCCAAGTGACAGTTCCTCCTCTCTCCCTTCCGCTGTCGTCCTCCCCATCGATCCCTTCTACCTTCCACGTCACCGCTGCCAGAATGGGGAAGAAACCCACAGACAAGAAGAAGCAGGCAGCCGCAGCGAAGGAGGCGGCCGCGGAGGGAAGCAGGAGAGAGGCGGAGATGCTCCAAGATGCAGAGCAAAGATGTCGTCTTCACCCTGTCGAATTTGAGCGGCCAAGTCCTTCAAGCAAGGTATGTGTATATGTGGGGGAGGCCCATTGAGAAAGGGCATGGAGAGCCTATGGTTTATGTGGTCGGGAAGGAGGATCCGCGCGATTCCCATCGATTCTTCTGTGCTTACTTCATCTGCGTTCTTTGTCCCCCCTTCTCCAAGTTCCTGGAGGCGATCATGAAGATCTATGGGTTCCACCTCCTTGATTTCACGCCAAATGCAATGGCGACCATGGCCATCTTCATGCATTTGTGCAAGAATTTCGTCGGAGTCAGGCCCAATGTGGATGTGTTTCGGCATTACTTTGTCCTGCGAGTGGAGAGCAGAGTTTACCGCTCCGGAATCATTAGCTGGATGCCACGTGTGGCGAGGAAGATCTGGGATTACCTCCCTGGGTACCAACGTGAGAGATGGGATGAATGGAGAGGAGATTTGTGATGGATACATGATAAGGAATCCCCCCGAGTTTTGCGAAGCCCAGTAGGAATGTGTCAAGTGCGGCAAGGCTTGGAGCGATAAAGGCCTTACTAAGGACAGGCTGCACCCGACAATCAATAGGATCACCCATTTGAGGGCTATCGGGTTAACCATCGAGCATGTGGGGGCAAACGTTCTTCTCCGCCGCATCTCGTCGTTGCAGGAAAGGGACAGATCCCCGTGGTTGTATGGTGATGCAGCAGACATGATGAGGTTTCTCCCTAGATTGGCCAACAACTTGTCAGTTTATGGTCATGCATGGTTGTGCGACCAACTGTTCGGTCGCTTCGAGTTGTTGAAGCTCGGGGCAACCGTCATCCCCCTGAACATCAATTCTGCCTGGGACCAGATATTGAAATGGATGCCGGACTGCAACGCTGAAGGGGTAGCAAGCACTTGGTAGCTACCCACCCTGGATGAGGAGCTCGAGTGGTCAAACACCATGGTGGAGGGGGTCACTAGGACCGAAACTAGGATGTATAAGCCCACCTACTCTATGGAGGTGGCGCATATTTTGAGGAGGGTCGAGGAGGCCAAGGCGGCGCGCCTCACGGAGATGGTGAAGGCCGGAAAGAGCAAGGGGAAGGCTGGGGACGGGAATTCTTCCCAAGGCGGCAGCGAGGCGCAAGGCATGGAAGGAGCTATCGGGGAAGATCTTGCCGGGTATAACTTTGCCGGGCTAGATGCCCTAGCCACGGCAGCAACGGAGCTCCAGGAGGAGGGGGAGGTCTGCGAGGTGGCGGAGCTCGAGGAGTGGCTTGCGGTTGGGCCGCAAGCCCCCGAGTCGGACCCCGAGCAGCATACCCGCAGGCGTGTCGCCGCCGATCCAACCGCTAAGAAGGTGAAGAAGACTAACACCAAAGCCTCCAAAGCCGACATGGTGTGCCGCCAATGTCCTCGTCTCGCCACGACCAAGACCTCTTTCACCGGGCGAGCGGCGGTCGTGGAGGGTGATCCGGACTCCAGCTCGAGTTTGAGTTCTTCGCAGAACTCATCTTCATCTGATCCCCTGGCTCCGCACCAGGCACCGCAGCTGCCAGAGAGCCCTGCTCCTCCGCCCCCCGAAGAGGAGAAGGGAGCCCTCACCTCACATGGAGTTCAACTTGGACTTCGTTCTTATTGCAGAAGAGTAAGGAGGATTTCTTTTGTGGATAGCTTGTTCATATCCAATTATTTTTGCCGGCAGGGAGGTGGAGGAGGACACGGAAACCCTCGTCCATCTCTCCCGGAGGAAGCTCCGGCGTCTCGAGTCATTGAAGGGCGTAGAGAGCTCGTCCTTGGCGGGGGGTGATGCAGAGGACCCTGTGCCGAGCCCCCAGCCCAGCCCTCGGCCCGGGAGTGGAGACTTAGTTCCACCTGCCGGAGGCGATGGGGATAGCCTTCTTGTTCCATCAGGTGGAGGGGACGGTGAGATGATGCTGGGTGAGCCCCTCCCCAAGGGGCACGCTTCCCCTAATGCTCGAGCTGGAGAGACCCCCACGGAGCCTTTTGTGGATGAAGATGCACTGGAGGCTGCCGGGACTACCACGGCAGAGGGTGAAGCTCGGGGCCCGCCAACAGTTGTAGCCGGGGAAACAGAGGGCCCGACAGACTTCTCCAGGTACTTCATTTGTTCCTTCATCTCTCTCTTCTTCTTCTCTTTCTCTCTTTGTAACCTTCTCCTTCCTTGTTGTCCTCTGTTCTTCTCACCCACAGGCCACCAAGCCAAAGAGTCAGAACCATTGGAGGTGGCGGTTGACATAGGCAAGCCGGCCGCGGAGGAGGCCATGGACATTGCTGCCGCGAAGGGATAGGATCTTGCTATTGGGGATACACAGAGTTCCATGGCGGTTGCTACTTCTTGAGCTTGTGTTGGTTTTCCTTGAAGAGGAAAGGGCGATGCAACAATAGTATCGTAAGTATTTCCCTCAGTTTTTGAGAACCAAGGTATCAATCCAGTAGGAGGCTCCTCAAAAGTCCCACGCACCTACACAAACAAACAAAGAACTCGCAACCAACGCAATAAAGGGGTTGTCAATCCCTTAACGGCCACTTGCGAGAGTGAGATCTAATAGAGATAGTATGAAAAGATAAATATATTTTTGGTATTTTATATTATAGATGCAAAAAAGTAAAGATGCAAATAAAAGTAGATTGGGAGCAAATATGATAAAAGATAGACCCGAGGGCCCTAGGTTTCACTAGTGGCTTCTCTCAAGATAGCATAAGTATTACGGTGGGTGTACAAATTACTGTCGAGCAATTGATAGAAAAGAGAATAATTATGAGATTATCTAGGCATGATCATGCATATAGGCATCATGTCCGTAACAAGTAGACCGACTCCTGCCTGCCTCTACTACTATTACTCCACACATAGACCGACTCCTTCCTGCATCTAGAGTATTAAGTTCATAAGAACAGAGTAACGCCTTAAGCAAGATGACATGATGTAGAGGGATAAATTCATGCAATATGATATAAACCCCATCTTTTTATCCTCGATGGCAACAATACAATACGTGCCTTGCAACCCTTTCTGTCACTGGGTAAGGACACCGCAAGATTGAACCCAAAGCTAAGCACTTCTCCCATGGCGAGAAAGATCAATCTAGTAGGCCAAACCAAACTGATAATTCGAAGAGACTTGCAAAGATAACTCAATCATACATAAAAGAATTCAGAGAAGATTCAAATATTTCTCATAGATAAACTTGATCATAAACTCACAATTCATCGGATCTCGACAAACACACCGCAAAAAGAGTTGACATCAAATACATATCCACAAGAGAGGGGGAGAACATGGTATTGAGATCCAAAAAGAGAGAAGAAGCCATCTAGCTAATAACTATGGACCCGAAGGTCTGTGGTAAACTACTCACAACTCATCAGAGGGGCTATGGTGTTGATGTAGAAGCCCTCCATGGTCGATTCCCCCTCCGGCGGAGCACCGGCGAAGGCTCCAAGATGGGATCTCGCGGATACATAAGGTTACGGCGGTGGAAATTATGTTTCGTTGGCTTCCTGGATGTTTTCGGGGTACGTAGGCTTATATAGGAAGAAGAAGTACATCGGTGGACGCCCGAGGGAACCACGAGACAGGGGGGCGCGCCCAGTAGGGGTGGGCGTGTCCTACCCTCTCGTGGCCGCCTCGGCTACTTATTGACTTGCACTCCAAGTCCTTTGGATCATGTTCGTTCCAAAAATCATGCTCCCGAAGGTTTCATTGCATTTGGACTCTGTTTGATATTCCTTTTGTTCGAAATACTGAAATAGGCAAAAAAAACAGCAATACGGGCTGGGCCTCCGGTTAGTAGGTTAGTCCCAAAAATGATATAAATGTGTAAAATAAAGCCCACAAACATCCAAAAGGGGTAATAGAATAGCGTGGAACAATGAAAAATTATAGATATGTTGGAGACGTATCAAGCATCCCCAAGGTTAATTCATGCTTGTCCTCGAGTAGGTAAATGATAAAAACAGAATTTTTTTATGTGGAATGCTACCTAGCATAATTCTCAATATAATTTCTTTATTGTGGCATGAATGTTCAGATCCAAATGATTCAAAATAAAAGTTCATATTGACATAAAAATTGTGATACTTCAAGCATACTAATCGAAGTAATCATGTCTTCTCAAAATAACATGGCCAAAGAAAGTTATCCCTACAAAATCATATAGTCTGGCTGTTGCTCTATCTTCATCACACAAAGTATTTAATCATGCACAACCCCAATGACAAGCCAAGCAATTGTTTTATACTTTAATAATCTCAAACTTTTTCAACTTTCACGCAATACATGAGCGTGAGCCATGGGCATAACACTATATGTGGAATAGAATGGTGGTTGTGGAGAAGACAAAAAAAGGAGAAGATAGCCTCACATCAACTAGGCATATCAACGGGCTATGGAGATGCCCATTAATAGATATCAATGTGAGTGAGTAGGGATTGCCATGCAACGGATGCACTAGAGCTATAAATATATGAAAGCTCAACAAAAGAAACTAAGTGGGTGTGCATCCAACTTGCTTGCTCAGGAAGACCTAGGGCATTTTGAGGAAGCCCATCATTGGAATATACAAGCCAAGTTCTATAATGAAAAATTCCCATTAGTATATGAAAGTGATAACATAGGAGACTCTCTATCATGATGATCATGGTGCTACTTTGAAGCACAAGTGTGGAAAAAGAGATAGTAGCATTGTCCCTTCTCTCTTTTTTTTCTCTTTTTTTCTTCTTTTTTCTTTTTTCTTTGGCCTTTCTTTTTTTTTGGCCTTTCTCTTTTTTTTTCATTTTTCATTTTTTTCTTTTGTAAAGTCCGAAGTCTCATCCCGACTTGTGGGGGAATCATAGACTTCATCATCCTGTCCTCACTGGGACAATGCTCTAATAATGAAGATCATCACACTTTTATGGATTTACAACTCAAGAATTACAACTCAAAGCTAGAACAAGGTATGACTCTATATGAATGCCTCCGGCGGTGTACCGGGATATGCAATGAATCAAGAGCGACATGTATGAAGATTATGAAGGTGGCCTTGCCACAAATACAATGTCAACTACATGATCATGCAAAGAGTAATATGACAAAAGTAATGCGTGTCATATGAACGGAACGGTGGAAAGTTGCATGGCAATATATCTCGGAATGGCTATGGAAATGCCATAATAGGTAGGTATAGTGGCTGTTTTGAGGAAGGTATATGGTGGGTGTATGGTACCGGCGAAAGTTGCGCATCACAAGAGAGGCTAGCAATGGCGGAAGGGTGAGGGGCGTATAATCCATGGACTCAACATTAGTCAAAAGAACTCATGTACTTATTGCAAAAATCTAGAAGTCATCAAAAACAAAGCACTACGCGCATGCTCCTAGGGAGATAGATTGGTAGGAAAAGACCATTGCTCGTCCCCGACCGCCACTCATAAGGAAGACAATCAATAAATAAAATTGTGCTCCAACTTCATCACAAAGCGGTTCACCATACGTGCCTGCTACGGGAATCACAACCCTCAACACAAGTATTTTTCATAATCACCTCAACTAGCATGCCTTTAATATCACTACCTCCATATCTCAAAACAGTTATCAAGCATCAAATTGATCATAGCATCCAATTCACTTTCTATGATAGTTTTTATTATACCCAACTTGGATGCTCATCATTCTAGGACCAAATTTGTAACCATAGCAAATTCTATGCTGTTCTAAAAGACTCTCAAAATAATATAAGTGAAGCATTAGAGACTAGCAATTTCTTCAAAATTAATTCACCACCGTGCTCTAAAAGATATAAGTGAAGCACTAGAGCAAAAACTATCAAGCTCAAAAGATATAAGTGAAGCACATAGCATATTCTAATAAATTCAATCAAGTAGGCTTCTCCCAAAAATGTGTGTACAGCAAGGATGATTGTGGTAAACTAAAAATCAAAGACTAATATAATACACTATGCTCCAAGCAAAACACATATCATGTGGCGAATAAAAATATAGCTCCAAGTAAAGTTACCAATGAACGAAGACGAAAGAGGGGATGCCTTCCCGGGGCATCCCCAAGCTTAGGCTTTTGGTTATCCTTGAATATCTTGGGGTGCCATGGGAATCCCCAAGCTTAGTCTCTTGCCACTCCTTATTCCATTGTCCATAAAAGCTTTACCCAAAACTTGAAAACTTCACAACACAAAACTCAACAGGAAATCTTATAAGCTCCGTTAGTGAAAGAAAACAAAACCACCACATAAGGTACTGTAATGAACTCATTATTTATTTATTTTGGTGTTAAACCTACTGTATTCCAACTTCTCTATGGTTTATAAACTATTTTACTAGCCATAGATGCATCAAAATAAGCAAACCACACACGAAAAACAGAATCTGTCAAAAACAGAACAGTGTGTAGAAATCTGTAACTAACGAATACTTCTGGAACTCTAAAAATCCTACCAAAATAGGAAATCCTGGACAATTTGTCTATTGATCAGCATCAAAAAGAATCAACGCAAAATCACGTGTCTGTGATTTAACAAAACTCAATTCGTGTGCGAAAAGTTTCTGTTTTTCAGCAGAATCAAATCATCATAGGTTATCCTATAGGTTCTACTTGGCACAAACACTAATTAAAAGATTAAAAAACATCTAAACAGAAGGTAGATGAAAAATTTATTACTAAACAGGAAAAAACAAAAAACACAAAGAAAATTGGGTTGCCTCCAAACTAGCGCTATCGTTTAACGCCCCTAGCTACGCATAAAAGCGAAGATAGATCTAAGTAGTGCCATCTTTGGCACTAATCTTTTTAATGGAGTTATGCTTAAGTCCGGGAGGCTCTTTGCATTTCCCTTCATGCTCAGAGATCCTTTGATCTAAGGCATCCAACCACTTATTGTAAAGTGTGATCAAATTATTCATGCGGTTGATACTCCCAACAATATTCTTAAAAGGTTCAACAAGTTTTTGCAATTCAAGTAATTTCTCTAAAATTTGGGTTCCTTCAAGACAGAAGGGTGATCCTTCCTATTGGGGAAGTACTCCTACTATCCCCTATAAAATTTCATAAGCGGAACTAGGATCAATTTCAATAAATTCCCCTTTTGCGGCAACATCAAGGAGTTGTTTGTGGGGTAAGGTTAACCCAACGTAAAAATTGCGAATTAAGATCTTGAAATCTCCTTCTAAAGCACAACTATGATAAGACTCCAACATCCTAAACCAAACGTCTTTTAAATTTTCTCCTTGTCTTTGCTTGAAGTGGAGAACTTCAAAATCGGGAGACGAAGGTATAAAGACTGAGCTAGCCATAGCGACAAGGTAAAAGATCTAACACACGAGCAAACAGAAAAAGGCAAGCGAAAGAGAGAGGAGGAGATTGGGAAAGAGAGGGCAAATAAAACGGCAAGGGTGAAGTGGGGGAGAGGAAAACGAGAGGCAAATGGCAAATAATGTAAATGTGAGGGAGATGTGTTTGTGATGGGTGCTTGGTATATCTTGACTTGAGCGAAGACCTCCCCGGCAACGGCGCCAGAAATCCTTCTTGCTACGTCTTGAGCTTGCGTTGGTTTTCCTTGAAGAGGAAAGGGTGATGCAACAATAGTAGCATAAGTATTTCCCTCAGTTTTTGAGAACCAAGGTACCAATCCAGTAGGAGGCTCCTCAAAAGTCCCACGCACCTACACAAACAAACAAAGAACTCGCAACCAACGCAATAAAGGGGTTGTCAATCCCTTCACGGCCACTTGCGAAAGTGAGATCTAATAGAGATAGTATGAAAAGATAAATATATTTTTGGTATTTTATATTATAGATGCAAAAAGTAAAGATGAAAATAAAAGTAGATTGGGAACAAATATGATAAAAGATAGACCCGAGGGCCATAGGTTTCACTAGTGGCTTCTCTCAAGATAGCATAAGTATTACGGTGGGTGACCAAATTACTGTCGAGCAATTGATATAAAAGCGAATAGTTATGAGATTATATAGGCATGGTCATGTATATAGGCATCATGTCCGTAACAAGTAGACCGACTCCTACCTCCATCTACTACTATTACTCCACACATCGACCGACTCCTGCCTGCATCTAGAGTATTAAGTTCATAAGAACAGATTAACGCCTTAAGCAAGATGACATGATGTAGAGGGATAAATTCATGCAATATGATATAAACCCCATATTTTTATCCTCGATGGCAACAATACAATACGTGCCTTGCAACCCTTTCTGTCACTGGGTAAGGACACCGCAAGATTGAGCCCAAAGCTAAGCACTTCTCCCATGGTGAGAAAGATCAATCTAGTAGGCCAAACCAAACTGATAATTCGAAGAGACTTGCAAAGACAACTCAATCATACATAAAAGAATTCAGAGAAGATTCAAATATTTCTCATAGATAAACTTGATCATAAACTCACAATTCATCGGATCTCGACAAACACACCGCAAAAAGAGTTTACATCGAATAGATATCCACAAGAGAGGGGGAGAACATTGTATTGAGATCCAAAAAGAGAGAAGAAGCCATCTAGCTAATAACTATGGACCCGAAGGTCTGTGGTAAACTACTCACAACTCATCGGAGGGGCTATGGTGTTGATGTAGAAGCCCTGCGTGGTCGATTCCCCCTCCGGCGGAGTACCGACGAAGGCTCCAAGATGGGATCTCGCGGATACATAAGGTTACGGCGGTGGAAATTGTGTTTCATTGGCTCCCTGGATGTTTTCGGTGTACGTAGGCTTATATAGGAGGAAGAAGTACGTCGGTGGCCGCCCGAGGGGCCCATGAGATAGGGGGCACGCCCTACCCTCTCGTGTCCACCTCGGCTGCTTCTTGACTTGCACTCCAAGTCCTCTGGATCACGTTCGTTCCAAAAATCACGCTCCCGAAGGTTTCATTCCGTTTGGACTCCGTTTGATATTCCTTTTCTTCGAAATACTAAAATAGGCAAAAAAACAGCAATACGGGCTGGGCCTCCGGTTAGTAGGTTAGTCCCAAAAATGATATAAATGTGTAAAATAAAGCCCATAAACATCCAAAAGGGGTAATATAATAGCATGGAACAGTCAAAAATTATAGATACATTGGAGACGTATCAGCGGTGAAGGAGCATTCTCCGGAGGACGTCCCGGCAAGGGAAGTGGATGTCGAGGAGAAGATCCCTGTCGAGACCATGGGCCCATTCCCTGTTATCTAGACATCGATGAGATCCCTCCATCCTCCTTGAGCACGCTGGCCATGGTGCTATCGCCGCCCGGAGCTGGAGCCCCTGGCCTGTCCTTGATGACGGATGCTGAGCTCGATGAAGAGCTTCAACATCTCCTGGCTCCGCTTTATCAGGGAGCTGGAGAGGCCGATGACGCAGCCGCCATCTCCATGGACATGTGCTTCATGAAATCCATGGAGGCGGGCGTGAAGGAGATGTAGGCCCGGCACAATCAGAAGTGGCTGGCGCTCAAGGAGTGGCGCGAGTCCGTCGACAGGATGAGCCAGCAGCTGAAGGATAAAGGCTTGGAACTGCGCGCATGGCACAACAAGCAGTTTAAGGTGCTCTTGAGGCAACAAGAGATGCTCCAGAGGATGCAGGAGAATGTCATGGCTCGCGAGGCGCGCCTGGCGGACCGCAAGGCATCTCTGGATGCCAGGGAGTGAGAGATTTCCCTCCAGGAGGAGAAGCTCGAGGCCACCCTTCGCGCCAAAGATGACAATCTGAAGGCTCTTGTTTTTTAGCGCACTAAGGATCTGGAGGACAAGCATGAAGCAGCTTTGGACGCCGTTGCCATGACTCTGCTGCCCAACTGAAGAAGCTCACTAATGACCTGGCTGCCGCGTCTGCCGCCATGACTAATCTTGACTAGTAGGTGTCTAAACTGCCGGAAGATCTTGCCGGGAACGCCAAGGAGTTGAAAACTCTCAAGGGGTAAACACGGAAGGCAGAGATCCTCTTGGTCGACATGCAGTCGCAGCTCTCTTCCAAGAATCAGAGCCTTGAAGCTACCAATGGCAACATCTCGGACATGAAGGCGAGGATCGGCACATTGGAGCGCTCGGCGGAGTCACTTGAGTCCTGTCAGCAGTTGTTGTCCAAGGATTTGGACACCGCCAAGCGTCTCCGGCAGGATGCTAAGGACACGCTGAAGAATCAGGTCAATCTGAGCAACCTCAGGATCAAGAGCCTGGTCGACGTGGCCGAGCATCTCAGAGCTCGGATGTGGCGATGGGCATGGATGGCCCAGTCTTCTCGGCTAGCAAGCAAGAGGTCACAATCATTAAGCTAGGAATCTTCTTCAAGAGCTGATTGAGAAGCTGAGAGTGCACGAAGAAGGGAGGGCCAAGCGCTTAGCGACCGAGTCCCGGAAGCTTACCCGTGACGTGCTCTTCATGGTGTTGAGCAATATCGCCTGCCACCATCCAGACCTCGACCTTGATGACTGTCGATGTCAAAACCGGCGGATCTCGGGTAGGGGGTCCCAAACTGTGCGTCTAGGCGGATGGTAACAGGAGACAAGGGACACGATGTTTTTACCCAGGTTCGGGCCCTCTCGATGGAGGTAAAACCCTACTCCTTCTTGATTGATATTGATGATATGGGTAGTACAAGAGTAGATCTACCACGAGATCAAGGAGGCTAAACCCTAGAAGCTAGCCTATGGTATGATTGTTGTTCGTCCTACGGACTAAAACCCTCCGGTTTATATAGACTCCGGAGAGGGCTAGGGTTACACAGAGTCGTTACAATGGTAGGATATCTACATATCCGTATTGCCAAGCTTGCCTTCCACGCCAAGGAAAGTCCCATCCGGACATGGGACGAAGTCTTCAATATTGTATCTTCATAGTCTTGGAGTCCGGCCAATGATGATAGTTCGGCTATCCGGACACCCCCTAGTCCGGGACTCCCTCAGTAGCCCCTGAACCAAGCTTCAATGACGAAGAGTCCGGCGCGCATATTGTCTTCGGCATTGCAAGGCGGGTTCCTCCTCCGAATAATTCATAGAAGATTGTGAACACCAAGATAGTGTCCGGCTCTGCAAAATAAATTCCACATTCCACCGTAGAGAGAATAATATTTACACATGTTCAATTTGCTAACGTATTTCGTGGCACGACGTCACACCACGGCCAAGCCTTTACTCGAATCGTTTTTATTGTTCCACCTCAGCGCGTTTAGCGAAGCGGTTTCCTTGGCACGTCTTGTCGATGCAGAGATTATGTCCCCTTATTCCGGGATTCTCATCAATACGGATGTGGGTAACCCAACCGCGCCATTGATTGCGGCGCTTGGGAGATAAGCGAGTTTTACCAGGCTGGTGGGGATGCATAGTTTCGTCTACCCATATATCAGGGGATAAGGATCCACCTTTTTTACCTATGCCTTCTTCCTCCTTAGCTTATCCTTCTCTGCGCACTTGAGCTCCAGCGCCCAAGTCCGCACATCTCACCTCAACCTTCTCCAACCATGTCTGGAGCGGGAGGCAATTGGATGGCCTCCTCCGTTACGGAGGGGCACATCAGGAAGCTGCGCAAGGCTGGATATTTGTCCAGCGATATTGCACACCGGCTCCCTGACGAGGGGCAGCTCATCCCCACCCCCGGGCCCCATGAGAGGGTGGTATTCCTTCCCCATTTCCTCCACGGACTGGGCTTCCCACTCCACCCCTTTGTCCGGGGGCTCATGTTCTACTACGGCCTGGATTTCCATGATCTAGCCCCGAATTTTATCCTCAACATCTCGGCGTTTATCGTCGTGTGCGAGGCCTTCCTCTACATCCAGCCCCACTTCGGCTTATGGCTAAAGACTTTTAATGTCAAGCCGAAGGTTGTGAGGGGCAGCCAAGCGGAGTGTGGAGGCGCCATGGTGGGGAAGATGCCCAACATCACTTGGCTCGAGGGCGCCTTCGTGGAAACCATCAAAGGGTGGCAATCGGGGTGGTTCTACATCACCGAGCCGCGTGACCCCGAATGGGTAGCGGCCCCCGAATTCAGATCTGGCATCCCCACGCGGCTCACCTCCTGGAAAGAGAAGGGCCTGCCGTGGGGCGATTCGGAAGAGCTGACCGGACTCCAATCCTGTCTCCAAACCCTGGTGAACAAGAAGCTCAAGCTTGTCAACGTAATCCAGGTCATGCTCATCCGCCGGATACTCCTCTGCCAACAGCGGGACTTCAACTTGTGGGAGTTCGATCCGGCACAGTACCAGACCTTAAGCGGGCTCTTCGACACTATGTACGAAGAGGCCTGGAGGGTGCTGTTCAAGGGCGCCGAGGCGCCCGCATCCGCTACCGAAGATCGCGGGTTCAGCTCGCAGCGTCCGACTGGCGAGGTAAGCTATATTGTCCTTTATGGGACACTTGCTTTCCATAGTTTGACTCTATGCGGGATCTAAACTCCCAATACATTTAACAGGCCTGGCAGAAGACGTCCGGACAGGTTAACTGTCCGGCTCCCCTTCCAGAAGACCCAGCAGATGCCCGTTTGACAGGGCTGCTAGTCCTGGCGCCTTACGTGGTGCCGGAGAAGAAGGCCAAGAAGAAGGCCACGGGAACCTGGAGGAGTTTCCGGTGCCAGGTGTTATCGGATTCATCATCCGATGACTCCGAGGCGGACTCCTCCCACGAAGACGAGGAAGAGAAGAAAGAGGCTTCTCCCCCAGCGGGGGGAGAGAAGAAGAGGAAGGCTTCCCCAACAGGGGAGGCCGAAGGGTCCAAGAAGGGAAGGACCCTTTCCCCGGACTGTTCCACCAACGCCGCCGACGACGAGGAGGAGTGGCCCTCAAGGGCCAAGCCCCTGGCGAGATCGTAAGTGTCCGCACTCCTGAATGACTCATAATTTTCCTTTTTGTCGCATAGCGTCTTCTAACGCCGCATACAACCCTGTAGTCCGCCCAAGGACGATCTCCCCGCTTCGTCGAGCGGGTCCTTTGGTTCGTCGGATGTGAATAGTGCTTCACTTCCGACCGCCTCCTCCCCCCGTGAAGCCGACGACGCCGAGGTGGGATCCCGGAAGGGGACTCGCCAGGAGGAGGAGGCCCCGGAGGTGCCGCAGGGCAACCTCTCGTACTTTGGACCGGACTCCGCACCGGAACCTTTAGTGGTTCCGGAGTTCGGCGGGCGGCCCCTTCGTAAGAAGGGAAAGACTGTGACGCCGGCGGCCTTCGTCCAGCCGGAGGCGCCGGATAACTTGCTGGAGGCGCTCAACGGCGCTTCCATCGACGAGGAACACCGCACCGTCATGAGTGCGGTGATTCAGAAGGTTCAGCTCGCCAAAAGCGGGCTGACCGAAGCATGCAGCAACCTTCTAACAGGCTTTGAGGTAAGAATTTTTAAGATATGTAAAATAGTACCGCATAGACAGTAGCCCCTGATGCTCGGTTCGGTGTCCGGAAAGAAAAGCCGGACTGAGGATCTAAAAAGATATACGCAGGAGTCTAACAAAAATATGTCAATGTGGGAATGCAGGCTGCACTGCTGACCTCTGCCGCACTGACTGCGGAGGTCAATTCCTTGAAGCAGAGCCTCGAGCGGTCCGAGATCGAGCTCGGCCTGTTGGGTTTCGTAGTAATTTCAAAAAATTTCCTACGCACACGCAAGATCATGTGATGCATAGCAACGAGGGGGAGAGTATTGTCTACGTACCCAACGCAGACCGACTGCGGAAGCAA
Organism: Triticum dicoccoides; assembly: GCF_002162155.2. Classification (NCBI taxonomy): domain Eukaryota; kingdom Viridiplantae; phylum Streptophyta; class Magnoliopsida; order Poales; family Poaceae; genus Triticum; species Triticum dicoccoides. Next base: position 204,789,315 of record NC_041385.1, read on the forward strand.
TGACACGACGTAGAGGAAGTAGTCGTACGTCTTCACGATCCAACCGATCAAGCACCGAAACTACGACACCTCCGAGTTCGAGCACACGTTCAGCTCGATGATGATCCCCGGACTCCGATCCAGCAAAGTGTCGGGGAAGAGTTCCGTCAGCACGACGGCGTGGTGACGATCTTGATGAATTACAGTAGCAGGGCTTCGCCTAAACTCCGCTACAGTATTATCGAGGAATATGGTGGCAGGGGGCACCGCACACGGCTAAGGAACAGATCACGTAGATCAACTTGTTGTGCCTTTGGTGCTAGCCCTGCCCCTCTATTTATATGTTGAGCCCCGGGGTCGAAACTTGGAGCAAAAGCCTCCTCAAAGTCGGTTTTGCCCGAAAGGCAAGAGTCCCACTCGGACTCCAGGACCAAACGCCACAATCCTTGGCGTCTGGCCCAGACGCCATGGGCCTCGGCGTCTGGCCCAGGGCCAGACGCCAGGGTCTCCGGCGTTTGGCCCCCTGGCCTCCGCAAAACTCCTTTTGCACCGACTTAAAGCCTCATGGGCTTGACCCCTTGGCCTAACCATATCATCCAATATATGAATCTTTACGTCTCGACCATTTCGAGACTCCTCGTCATGTCCCCGATCTCATCCGGGACTACGAACTCCTTCGGTACATCAAAACATGTAAACTCATAATATAACTGTCATCGTAACCTTAAGCGTGCGGACCCTACGGGTTCGAGAACAATGTAGACATGACCGAGACACGTCTCCGGTCAATAACCAATAGCGGGACCTGGATGCCCATATTGGCTCCTACATATTCTACGAAGATCTTTATCGGTCAGACCGCATAACAACATACGTTGTTCCCTTTGTCATCGGTATGTTACTTGCCCGAGATTCGATCGTCGGTATCCAATACCTAGTTCAATCTCGTTACCGGCAAGTCTCTTTACTCGTTCCGTAATACATCATCTCACAACTAACATATTAGTTGTAATGCTTGCAAGGCTTATGTGATGTGTATTACCGAGAGGGCCCAGAGATACCTCTCCGACAATCGGAGTGACAAATCCTAATCTCGAAATACGCCAACCCAACATCGACCATTGAAGACACCTGTAGTACTCCTTTATAATCACCCAGTTACGTTGTGACGTTTGGTAGTACCCAAAGTGTTCCTCCGGTAAACGGGAGTTGCATAATCTCATAGTCATAGGAACATGTATAAGTCATGAAGAAAGCAATAGCAACATACTAAACGATCGGGTGCTAAGCTAATGGAATGGGTCATGTCAATCAGATCATTCTACTAATGATGTGACCTCGTTAATCAAATAACAACTCATTGTTCATGGTTAGGAAACATAACCATCTTTGATTAACGAGCTAGTCAAGTAGAGGCATACTAGTGACACTTTGTTTGTCTATGTATTCACACATGTATTATGTTTCCGGTAAATACAATTCTAGCATGAATAATAAACATTTATCATGATTATAAGGAAATAAATAATAACTTTATTATTGCCTCTAGGGCATATTTCCTTCAGTCTCCCACTTGCACTAGAGTCAATAATCTAGTTCACATCGTCATGTGATTTAACACCAATATTCATATCTGTATATGATTAACACCCGTAGTTCACATCATCATGTGACCAACACCCAAAGGGTTTACTAGAGTCAATAATCTAGTTCACATTGCTATGTGATTAACATCCAAAGACTACTAAGGTGTGATCATGTTTTGCTCGTGAGAGAAGCTTAGTCAACGGGTCTGTCACATTCAGAGCCGTATGTATTTTGCAAATATTCTATGTCTACAATGCTCTGTACGGAGCTACTCTAGCTAATCGCTCCCACTTTCAATATGTATCCAGATTGAGACTTAGAGTCATCTGGATCAGTATAAAAGTTTGCACTGATGTAACTTTTACAACAAACTCTTTTATCACCTCCATAATCGAGAAACATCTCCTTAGTCCTTACTAAGGATATTCTTGACCAATGTCCAGTGATCTACTCCTAGATCACTATTGTACTCCCTTGCCAAATACAGAGCAAGGTATACAATAGGTCTGGTACAAAGCATAGCATACTTTATAGAACCTATGACTGAGGCATAGGGAATGACTTTTCATTCTCTTTCTATTTTCTGCTGTGGTCGGGATTTGAGTCTTACTCAATTTCATACCTTTGCAATATAGGCAAGAACTCTTTCTTTAACTGTTCCATTTGAACTATTTCAAAATCTTGCCAAGGTATGTACTCATTGAAAATCTTATCAAGCGTCTTGATCTATCTCAATAGATCTTGATGCTCAATATATAAGTAGCTTTTTACTGAGGTCTTTTCTTTTTAAAGAACTCCTTTAAAACACTCCTTTATGCTTTGCAGAAAAATTCTACATCATTTCTGATCAACAATATGTCACTCACATATACTAATCAGAAAGGCTATAGTGCTCCCACTCACTTTATTGTAAATACAGGCTTCATCGTAAGTCCATATAAAACTATATGCTTTGATCAACTTATCAAAGCGTATATTCCAACTCCGAGATGCTTGCACCAGTCCATAGATGGATCGCTGGAGCTTGCACATTTTGTTAGCACCTTTAGGATTGACAAAACCTTCTGGTTGCATCATATACAACTCTTCTTTAATAAATCCATTAAGGAATGCAGTTTTGACATCCATTTGCCAAATTTCATAATCATAAAATGCGGCAATCGCTAACATGATTCGGACGGACTTAAGCATCGCTACGGGTGAGAAGGTCTCATCGTAGTCAATCCCTTGAACTTGCCGAAAACCTTTTGCGATAAGTCGAGCTTTGTAGACAGTAACATTACTATCAGTGTCCGTCTTCCTCTTGAAGATCCATTTATTTAACATGGCTTTGCTGATCATCGAGCAAGTCAATCAAAGTCCATACTTTGTTGTCATACATGGATCATATCTCAGATTTTATGGCCTCAAGCCATCTCGCGGAATCTGGGCTCATCATCGCTTCCTCATAGTTCGTAGGTTCATCATGGTCTAGTAACATGACTTCCAGAACATGATTACTACACCACTCTGGTGCAGATCTTACTCTGGAAGACCTACGAGGTTCTGTAGTAACTTGATCTGAAGTTTTATGATCAATATCATTAGCTTCCTCACTAATTGGTGTATTTGTCACAGGAACTGATTTCTGTGATGCACTACTTTCCAATAAGGGAGCAGGTACAGTTACCTCATCAAGTTCTACTTTCCTCCCACTCACTTCTTTCGAGAGAAACTCCTTCTCCAGAATGGATCCATTTTTAGCAACGAATATCTTGCCTCCGGATCTGTGATAGAAGGTGTACCCAACAATTTCCTTTGGGTATTCTATGAAGACGCACTTCTCCGATTTGGGTTCGAGCTTATCAGGATGAAACTTTTCCACATAAGCATCGCAGCCCCAAACTTTAAGAAACGACAACTTGGGTTTCTTGCTAAACCACAGTTCATATAGTGTCGTCTCAACGGAGTTAGATGGTGCCCTTTTAACGTGAATGCAGCTGTCTCTAATGCATAACCCCAAAACGACAATGGTAAATCAATAAGAGACATCATAGATCGCACCATATCCAATAAAGTGCGGTTACGACGTTCGGACACACCATAACATTGTGGTGTTCCAGGTGGCGTGAGCTATGAAACTATTCCACATTGTTTTAATTGAAGACCAAACTCGTAACTCAAATATTCGTCTCCGTGATCAGATCGCAGAAACTTTATTTTCTTGTTACGATGATTTTCCACTTCACTCTGAAATTCTTTGAACCTTTCAATTATTTCAGACTTATGTTTCATCAAGTAGATATCCCCATATCTGCTCAAATCATCTTGTGAAGGTCAGAAAATAATGATACCTGCTGTAAGCCTTTCATCGGACCACATACATCGGTATGTATGATTTCCAACAAATCTGTTGCTTGCTTCATTGTTCCGGAGAACGGCGTTTTAGTCATCTTGCCCATAAGGCATGGTTCGCAAGCATCAAGTGATTCATAATCAAGTGATTCCAAAATCCCATCAGCATGGAGTTTCTTCATGCGCTTTACACCAATATGACCTAAACGGCAGTGCCATAAATAAGTTGCACTATCATTATTAACTTTACATCTTTTGGTTTCAATATTATGAACATGTGTATCACTAAGATCGAGATCCAATGAACTATTTTCATTGGGTGTGTAACCATATAAAGTTTTATTCATGTAAACAGAACAACAATTTATTCTTTTACTTAAATGAATAACCGTATTACAATAAACATGATCAAATCATATTCATGCTCAACGCAAACACCAAATAACACTTATTTAGTTTCAACACTAATCCCGTAATTATAGGGAGTATGCGATGATGATCATATCAATCTTGGAACCACTTCCAACACACATCGTCACTTCACCCTTAACTAGTCTCTGTTTATTCTGCAACTCCCGTTTCGAGTTACTAATCTTAGCAACTGAACTAGTATCAAATACTTAGGGTTTGCTATAAACACTAGTAAAGTACACATCAATAACATGTATATCAAATATACTTATGTTCACTTTGCCATCCTTCTTATCCGCCAATCACTTGGGGTGATTCCGTTTCCGGTGACCAGTCCCTTTGCAGTAGAAGCACTTAGTCTCAGGCTTAGGACCAGACTTGGGTTTCTTCACTTGAGCAGCAACTTGCTTGCCGTTCTTCTTGAAGTTCCCCTTCTTCCCTTTGCCCTTTTTTTGAAACTAGTGGTCTTATCAACCATCAACACTTGATGTTTTTCTTGATTTCTACCTTCATTGATTTCATCATCACGAAGAGCTTGGGAGTTGTTTCCGTTATCCCTTGCATATCATAGTTCATCATGAAGTTCTACTAACTTGGTGATGGTGACTAGAGAATTCTGTCAATCACTAGCTTATCTGGAAGATTAACTCCCACTTGATTCAAGCGATTGTTGTACTCAGACAATCTGGGCACATGCTCACTAGTTGAGCGATTCTCCTCCATCTTTTAGCTATAGAACTTGTTGGAGACTACATATCTCTCAACTCGGGTATTTGCTTGAAATATTAACTTCAACTCCTGGAACATCTCATATGCTCCATGACGTTCAAAACGTCGTTGAAGTCCCGATTCTAAGCCATTAAGCATGGTGCACTAAACTATCAAGTAGTCATCATATTGAGCTAGCCAAACGTTCATAACGTCTGCATCTGCTCCTGCAATAGGTCCATCACCTAGCGGTGCATTAAGGACACAATTCTTCTGTGCAGTAATGAGGATAAACCTCAGATCACGGATCCAATCCGCATCATTGCTACTAACATTTTTCAACATGATTTTCTCTAGGAACATATCAAAATAAACACAGGGAAGCAACAACGCGAGCTATTGATCTACAACATAATTTGCAAAATACTACCAGGACTAAGTTCATGATAAATTAAAGTTCAATTAATCATATTATTTAAGAACTCCCACTTAGATAGACATCCCTCTAATCTTCTAAGTGATTACGTGATCCAAATCAACTAAACCATGACCGATCATCACGTGAGATGGAGTAGTTTTCAATGGTGAACATCGTTATGTTGATCATATCTACTATATGATTCACGCTCGACCTTTCGGTCTCCGTGTTCCGAGGCCATATCTGTATATGCTAGGCTCGTCAAGTTTAACCTGAGTATTCTGCGTGTGCAAAACTGGCTTGCACCCGTTGTAGATGGACGTAGAGCTTATCACACCCGATCATCACGTGGTGTCTGGGCACGACGAACTTTGGCAACGGTGCATACTCAGGGAGAACACTTCTTGATAATTTAGTGAGAGATCATCTTATAATGCTACCGTCAATCAAAGCAAGATAAGATGCATAAAAAGATAAACATCACATGCAATCAATATAAGTGATATGATATGGCCATCATCATCTTGTGCTTGTGATCTCCATCTCCAAAACACCGTCATGATCACCATCGTCACCGGCGCGACACCTTGATCTCCATCATAGCATCGTTGTCGTCTCGCCAATCTTATGCTTCCACGACTATCACTACCGTTTAGTAATAAAGTAAAGCATTACATCGCGATTGCATTGCATACAATAAAACGACAACCATATGGCTCCTGCCAGTTGCCGATAACTCGGTTACAAAACATGATCATCTCATACAATAAAATTCAGCATCATGCTTTGACCATATCACATCACAACATGCCCTGCAAAAACAAGTTAGACGTCCTCTACTTTGTTGTTGCATGTTTTACGTGGCTGCTACGGGCTTAAGTAAGAACCAATCTCACCTACGCATCAAAACCACAACGATAGTTTGTCAAATAGACTCCGTTTTAACCTTCTCAAGGACCGGGCGTAGCCATACTCGGTTCAACTAAAGTTGGAGAGACAGTCGCCCGCAAGCCATCTATGTGCAAAGCACGTCGAGGGAACCGGTCTCGCGTAAGCGTACGCGTAAGGTTGGTCCGGGTCGTCTCGTCCAACAATACCGCCGAACCAAAGTATGACATGCTGGTAGGCAGTATGACTTGTATCGTCCACAACTCACTTGTGTTCTACTCGTGCATATAACATCAACATAAATAACCTAGGCTCTGATACCACTGTTGGGTTTCGTAGTAATTTCAAAAAATTTCCTACGCACACGCAAGATCATGTGATGCATAGCAACGAGGGGGAGAGTATTGTCTACGTACCCAACGCAGACCGACTGCGGAAGCAATGACACGACGTAGAGGAAGTAGTCGTACGTCTTCACGATCCAACCGATCAAGCACCGAAACTACGGCACCTCCGAGTTCGAGCACACGTTCAGCTCGATGACGATCCCCGGACTCCGATCCAGCAAAGTGTCGGGGAAGAGTTCCGTCAGCACGACAGCGTGGTGACGATCTTGATGAATTACAGTAGCAGGGCTTCGCCTAAACTCCGCTACAATATTATCGAGGAATATGGTGGCAGGGGGCACCGCACACGGCTAAGGAACAGATCACGTAGATCAACTTGTTGTGCCTTTGGTGCTAGCCCTGCCCCTCTATTTATATGTTGAGCCCCAGGGTCGAAACTTGGAGCAAAAGCCTCCTCAAAGTCGGTTTTGCCCGAAAGGCAAGAGTCCCACTCGGACTCCAGGACCAAACGCCACAATCCTTGGCGTCTGGCCCAGACGGCATGGGCCTCGGCGTCTGGCCCAGGGCCAGACGCCAGGGTCTCCGGCGTTTGGCCCCCTGGCCTCCGCAAAACTCCTTTTGCACCGACTTAAAGCCTCATGGGCTTGACCCCTTGGCCTAACCATATCATCCAATATATGAATCTTTACGTCTCGACCATTTCGAGACTCCTCGTCATGTCCCCGATCTCATCCGGGACTCCGAACTCCTTCGGTACATCAAAACATGTAAACTCATAATATAACTGTCATCGTAACCTTAAGCGTGCGGACCCTACGGGTTCGAGAACAATGTAGACATGACCGAGACACGTCTCCGGTCAATAACCAATAGCGGGACCTGGATGCCCATATTGGCTCCTACATATTCTACGAAGATCTTTATCGGTCAGACTGCATAACAACATACGTTGTTCCCTTTGTCATCGGTATGTTACTTGCCCGAGATTCGATCGTCGGTATCCAATACCTAGTTCAATCTCGTTACCGGCAAGTCTCTTTACTCGTTCCATAATACATCATCTCACAACTAACATATTAGTTGTAATGCTTGCAAGGCTTATGTGATGTGTATTACCGAGAGGGCCCAGAGATACCTCTCCGACAATCGGAGTGACAAATCCTAATCTCGAAATACGCCAACCCAACATTAACCATTGGAGACACCTGTAGTACTCCTTTATAATCACCCAGTTACGTTGTGACGTTTGGTAGTACCCAAAGTGTTCCTCCGGTAAACGGGAGTTGCATAATCTCATAGTCATAGGAACATGTATAAGTCATGAAGAAAGCAATAGCAACATACTAAACGATCGGGTGCTAAGCTAATGGAATGGGTCATGTCAATCAGATCATTCTACTAATGATGTGACCTCGTTAATCAAATAACAACTCATTGTTCATGGTTAGGAAACATAACCATCTTTGATTAACGAGCTAGTCAAGTAGAGGCATACTAGTGACACTTTGTTTGTCTATGTATTCACACATGTATTATGTTTCCGGTAAATACAATTCTAGCATGAATAATAAACATTTATCATGATTATAAGGAAATAAATAATAACTTTATTATTGCCTCTAGGGCATATTTCCTTCATGGCCGTGCCAAGAAGCAGCTCGAGGACAAGGAAGGTGAGTAACACCTTATTAAAGTTGTACCTTATAGAAAAGGATTTGGTTGCAAGAAAAAATGACAAGAATAACGTGGGTACTCTAGGGGCTACGAACGAGGTAGTGACCCTGAAGGAGGCGGTGTCTGCAGCCGAATGCAATGCGGCCGCGGAATGCGCCGAGCGAGAAAAGCAGGAGGCGCGGGTGGCGGAGGTGCGGCAAGAGCTCCAGGCTCTCGTGGAAAAACACGAGAGTTTGGAGCGTGACTCGAAGACTCGAGAGTCCGAGCTTGCGTCGGCTCTTGAGAGTGCCAAAGCCGCTAAGGCCGAAGCCCAAAAGGCCCTCCAGGAGGTCGAGGCAGTAAAGAAGATAGCAGCGGGTAAGGCATTCTTCATGCAAAGCAAGCATGTAAAATTGAATTACCTGTTACTTACCCGAATTCGGAGCTCTCCAGGAGCGTTCGCAGATCTGCCCCGCAGCGTGTCCGATGCTGCCGCTTTCTACAGAGCCGAGGAGGGGAGCTTGATGGAGAAGGTGTTCTGGTCTCAGTATGCTGAGGCCGGACATCCGGTGCCCCTGAGCGACCAGCTGAAGCAGCTGGTCGAGCTCCACAAGGTGGCCGAACAGGCCATGAAGGACCTCATAGTTCGGCTGTGGCCCAAAGAGGCCATGCCTGGGAGCTACTTCAGTCTGGTGCGGCGGCTGGTGGACGCCTGTCCATGGGTTGACGTCATCAAGCACTCCGCCTGCATTGAAGGTGCCCGTCGGGCCCTTGCCCGCGCTAAGGTGCACTGGGGCAGGATGGACGCCGAGAAGCTTGTGACGGATGCGCCACCACCGGGCAAGGAGTATCGTACGCCCGAGATGTATTATAAGGGTGTCCTGAAGGGTGCCCGCATTATTGCGGGTGAATGCTCCAAAGATGTAATTTTTGAGTAGACTCGCATTTTGTTATCCTGTGCGCTGAAAACTTTGTTCATATGCGCAAAGCAACGCTTGTTAATTTAAAATATTACCTTTTGTGCGGCCGTTTATCAAATCTGAGAGATGGCAAGTCGTTGGCTTCAGCCCCCATGCCACGAGTGCTGGGGTGTTCGGGATAAACTTGAGCGCTCTTGTTCCCATTTTTGGGTCCTTCTAGTGAGGCGCTCAACATAGCGAATGAGGCAACCGGACTTATAATGCTTGAAAGCCATAGAATTCTACGGCGAAGCCCCTAGTGTTAAAAAGGCCGAATTCGGGGCGCTATCCACGCCTAGGCCAGACAAAGCCGGTTCTTCGCTCTAAGCGGCATAAGTCTTTAGGGACTCGAAAAAACCTCTCGAACAGTGACCGGCTCTCGCCTTATCATGACGGTCAGTTCTAGCTTTCTCCACTGAGGTGCTCACCCAGCTCAACTGGGGCACAATCATAGTGGTTCTCCCAGCGCTACCTTAGCCGATATAACGGAACGTAAGGTACCAAAACATGGGAGCCGGGCAAACCCAACTATTGACCCAAGACATGATTCGGAGCCGATGCATATAATGCTATAAGTTCGGGTGCCGCACTTGTGAAAGTGTTCGGACTTATCACACCATAATATGGGGAACTGAAGCCCCTGGTGTATTTATCCATACCAAAGTGTACGGATGCAACATGTCATAAGTGAACATATGTATAAAAAGGAATGCGATGATAGGCAAAAAGCGATGCATTGTTTATTCAAAAGATACTGCGATGAATGCAGAACGATACAAGTAGTGCGGTAAGCAAGGGGTGGGACTATTTAACATGTCCCCCTCTAGGGGTAAGATGCGGAATGGTGTATAAAACAGGTATAATGCTTGTAATGGAGACCACCTGGATACTCGTCGTAGCTTTTCTGCTTCCCTGGCTGTTGTATCGTGAGTTCGGCGGGTCTACTGCCGGACAGGGCTTCTGGAAAACGGAGTCCTGAGGATAAGAAAGAAAAGAAAATAAATAAAAAGGATGACACATTTGGGAGCCCCTAGTGTGGTTGAGCCGCACTCTGGGCCTGCCGTGGTCGTGCCCCTCCCCCTATGCCCATGGTATCTCGAGAGCGTTGTGATGTACGTGAAGTACTGGTCTTGCAATTTTGCGAGGGCTGGGGTTGGGGCCGCATTGCTACGCGTGCTTGGTACGTGCCAGGTGGTCTTGTTGTATGTTACTCCAGGCGCGCTTGACGGTGTCCGGTCGCTTAACGGCCGGACTCGAGAATTGCCTTAAAAGGCTACTCTGCACTTCTGCCGCGAGAGCCGCTGTATGCTCCTCCGTTCGGAGAGAGCGTTTAGTGTTTCCATTGACCGTGATGACTCCTCGAGGGCCTGACATCTTGAGCTTGAGGTATGCGTAGTGCGGCACCGCATTGAACTTTGCAAACGCGGTTCCTCCAAGTAGTGCATGATAGCTGCTGCGGAACGGGACTATGTCGAAGATTAACTCCTCGCTTCGGAAGTTATCCGGGGATCCGAAGACCACTTCAAGTGTAACTGAGCCTATACAGTTGGCCTCTACACCTGGTATGACGCCTTTGAAGGTCGTCTTTGTGGGTTTAATCCTTGAGGGGTCTATGCCCATCTTGCGCACTGTATCCTGATAAAGCAGGTTCAGGCTGCTGCCGCCGTCCATCAGGACTCTAGTGAGGTGAAACCCGTCGACGATTTGGTCTAGAACCAATGCGGCGAATCCGCCGTGGCGGATGCTGGTGGGGTGGTCCCTTTGATCAAAAGTGATCGGGCAGGAGGACCATGGATTGAACTTTGGGGCGACTGGCTCCATCGCGTATACGTCCCTGAGCGCACGCTTCCGCTCCCTTTTGGGAATGTGGGTTGCGTATATCATGTTCACCGTCCGTACTGGTGGGGGGAAACCCTTCTATCCTCTGTTGTTCGGCGGCTGGGTCTCTTCCTCGTCATCGCTATGCAGCCCCTTGTCATTGTTTTCGGCAATTAACTTGCCTGCCTGCTTGAATACCCAACAATCCCTGTTGGTGTGATTAACTGGCTTTTCGGGGGTGCCGTGTATCTGGCACGAGCGGTCGAGTATTCGGTCCAAATTGGATGGGCCCGGAGTAGTTCTTTTGAATGGCTTTTTCCGCTGACCAGGTTTGGAGCCTCTGAATCCGGCGTTGACTGCCATATCTTCAGCATTATCGCCGTTAATGCAGCGCTTGTGCTTATTGCGACGCGACCTGCCATTGCTGTCCTTGAGATCCGGACTACCAGAGTTTTTGGTGAGGTTGTTAATGCGGGCTAGCCAGCTGTCCTCTCCCGCACAGAAGCGGGTCATGAGTGATGTGAGGGCTTCCATGAATTTCGGCTTTTCCTGTCCTAGGTGTCGGGCTAGCCACTCGTCGTGGATGTTATGTTTGAAGCCTGCAAGGGCCTCTGCATCCGGACAGTCGACGATTTGATTTTTCTTGGTTAAGAATCGAGTCCAGAATTATCTGGCCGATTCGTCTGGCTGCTGAATTATGTGGCTTAGGTCATCGGCGTCTGGTGGTCGCACATATGTGCCCTAGAAGTTATCAAGGAATGCGGCTTCCAGGTCCTCCCAACACCCAATTGATTCTGCTCGCAAGCTGTTAAGCCAATGCCGAGCTGGGCCTTTAAGCTTGAGTGGGAGGTATTTGATGGCGTGAAGATCATCCCCGCGGCCATGTGGATATGAAGGAGATAGTCTTCAATCCAAACCGCGGGGTCTGTTGTGCCATCGTAGGATTCAATGTTCACGGGTTTGAACCCTTCGGGGATTTGATGATCCATTACTTCATCTGTGAAGCATAGTGGGTGTGCGGCTCCTCTGTATTGGGCTATATCACGATGTAGCTCAAGCGAGATTTCCTACTGTGTTCGGCCCGGCCGGAATTGCTGTATCCGGCGTGACGGTTGTTGTCGCGTATCGTGGGGCGCCCACGCGATCCGTAGATCGATCTTGATTGTCTTGCGTTATCCTCCAATATGTCTCGCAAGTCCGGCGCATTCCCCCGTGGCTTTGTACTTTTCGAGCGATGCCGGGGTATGGCTTTAGTGGAGGGCCTAGAGGCTTCTCTGTCACGGCCACGAAGTGGTAGGTCGTCCGTATTGTGCGCTGGTGATGTAGGTTTATATGCTTCCTCTTCTAATCGGGGCAACAGCTTGCGTTTGGGGTAGCTTTTGGAGGGGCGTTCGAGTTCGTACTCTTCGGCCGCAAGGACTTCGGTCCATCTGTCGGCTAGCTAATCTTGATCAGCTCTAAGCTGTTGCTGTTTTTTCTTGAGGCTGCTTGCCGTGGCCATGAGCCTGCGTTTAAAACGCTCTTGTTCGAGAGGATCCTCAGGCACGACGAATTCGTTGTCGTCGAGGCTTGCCTCGTCTCCGGAGGGAGGCGTATAATTATCATCCTCTACCTCTTTGTCTGCCGCTCTCTCATGAGGGCTGGCTTCTCCGTCCTCCTGTGCTGAATCTTGCTGGAGGGGGTTGTCTTCGGCACTATCCGGGGTGTTATTGTCTCCGGTGCCGGAATCTCCATTCTTGCTGTGGCGGGATTTAGAGCGGCGCCGCTGACGCCGGTGCTTGGGCTATTTCTTGGAGGGGTCATCCTCCACTGTTCCATCGCCATTCCCATCCTTTGGGATGTCCACCATGTATATGTCGTATGACGAGGTGGCTTTCCAGTGCCCTGTAGGCGCTGGTTCTCGTTCCTCTCCGGCATCGTCGTCCATTCCGTCGATGTCTTCGGAGTCAAAGTCTAGCATGTCGGTTAAAGTCGTCGACAGTGGCTACAAAGTGGGTGGTGGTTGGGCTTTGAATTTATTCATCGTCCGCATCCCAACCGTCCTGACCGTGATCTGGCCAGGGCTCTCCTGATAAAGATAGATACTTTAGCGAACTCAGGATGTCGCCAAAAAACGAGTGCTGAAAGATGTCCGCAGCGGTGAACTCCATGATCGGCGCCCAATCAGATTCGATTGGTAGGGGCGCGGGAGGTTCGGAGTCCGGCGAGGAGTCCGGCACCTCGGAGTCACGAGCTTCGCAAGGGACAGGGTCGGTATTTGGCTCCATCGCCGTAGAGGTAGCAGCCCCCGAGGCGGTGTCTAGCCACCCATCCTCGATCGACACAGTCGGCTCCGAGTTAAGGGTCGGAGTGGACTCTCGTGCGGCCTCCAGGGCACTATCCGGCAGCAGAGCTAAATCATGCCCATCGCGACAATGCTGCGCGCTCGGCTGTGGCTCGAATCCGTCGAAGATCAAGTCTCCACGGATGTCGGCCGTATAGTTCAAACTTCCAAATCTGACCTGATGGCCAGGGGCGTAGCTTTCGATCTGCTCCAGATGGCTAAGCGAATTGGCCCGCAGTGCAAAGCCACTGAACATGAAGATCTGTCCGGGGAGAAAAGTCTCACCCTGGACCACGTCGTTGTTGATGATTGAAGGAGCCATCGAGCCTATGGGCGACGACACAGAGGAACTCTCAATGAAAGCACCAATGTCGGTGTCAAAACTGGCGGATCTCGGGTAGGGGGTCCCGAACTGTGCGTCTAGGCGGATGGTAACAGGAAACAAGGGACACGATGTTTTTAGGTTCGGGCCCTCTCGATGGAGGTAAAACCCTACTCCTGCTTGATTGATATTGATGATATGGGTAGTACAAGAGTAGATCTACCACGAGATCAAGGAGGCTAAACCCTAGAAGCTAGCCTATGGTATGATTGTGGTTCGTCCTATGGACTAAAACCCTCTGGTTTATATAGACACCGGAGAGGGCTAGGGTTACACAGAGTCGGTTACAATGGTAGGAGATCTACATATCCGTATTGCCAAGCTTGCCTTCCACGCCAAGGAAAGTCCCATCCGGACACGGGACGAAGTCTTCAATCTTGTATCTTCATAGTCTTGGAGTCCGGCCAATGATGATAGTTCGGCTATCCGGACACCCCCTAGTCCAGGACTCCCTCAACGACGGATTCAAGAAGCCTCCAACGGGTGCCGACGTTGCAGCCTCCAAGGAGAAAGCTGCATCACGGGCCGACAGGGTTCTCCAAGTTTGAATTGCTCCATATGGTCACCAAGTCAAGTATCGGGCCGATGTTGCTTCTATGTTGCCCTGTAATAAAACATGATGTACGTTTTGGGTTTAGTTATTCTAATTTTGATGTTTGTGTGAAACCGATGTTCCTAGCTGAATCTTAAATGCGTGTTTATCCCTTTGAACCATGTACGTTTGCGTTCATATGATCGGCTCCTATGTATGCTTTTGATGCCTGCCGGTATCATATTGCCGCAATTGTTGTAAGGGCCCGGCCCTTATCAGTCTTCTTGGCGTGGATGCGTCCCGGCAGGTTTTTCCTAGGTAGTTCTCGGTGCAGCCTCTTGTCCTGCGAGCATGGCTCTAGACAAGATGATGGTGCGACCAAAGAAGCTAACCAAGGTTCCATCACATGAGGGTTTTCATAATACGAACACTCACTAGAGTTAAGGGATAAACGACTACAAAATTCTCTAATGCATCAATCAAGAAGTGATAATGTAAACTTAGCTTTTCTTTCTGAGCTTCCTTCCCCTCTGTCGGTCCACATGCGTCAGGAGCGCCCGCGGCACCTAGCAGAGTAGGAGTCAACCAGGTGGTTTCTTCGTTCCCGATAGGGACTGATATGTATTTCATGTGGCTGGCGGGCATCAGGGCATAGTGCCAGGCTTCTTTGGTCCCCCTCCCTTTTCTGCTCTCCTTCTGAGTTAGTCCAGCGGCCGCCAATGCATGGGTCGTGCCGATGCAAGCAGCCTCGCTGAAATACACTGGCCGGGGCGTCCATCGACGGGCTCATACCAGTGCTTCGCTCAGGATTACCCAAAATAGGAGAAATACTGGATCGAGCGTCGCGCGGTAATTGTCGACATCGACGACACCGGGGCTAAAGCGATTTAACTACTGTTGAAGGGAAGGGACGGGGAGGAGGGAGCTCGGGCCCGCACTTTTCGTGCCCTTTCTCTGAACAGCGCCTGAATGGTGGGTACACCGTGCGGGCCGCCGGGACGCGTCTCCCGCCACCAGCGGAGATCTTCGCTGTAGCCGTGGATACGGGGAGGCGCAGAGACCAACAATGTGGTGCGGGGACGGCCCGCTTTGCTACCGCGTCTTCGTGGGTGCCATGGGCGACGACATCGTCGTAGATTCAGATGGCAATGAGGGCGACGCGCTGCTCATGTATTCAGGTTCACGCAAGCGCGCCCCCTACCTTGCGCGCCAGAGATGTCGCGGGAAACCACGACCACCTATGGGGCTAGGATGGCCTCTTGCTGGTTCGGCAGGGGGACGTCACATTGCACGAAGAGGAGACTAATGTGGGGCAGCGCGACAGAGATCGCACCGCAGTTTTACCTAGGTTCAGGCCGCCGCGAGGCGTAAAACCCTACTCCTGCTTTGGTGGATTGATAGTGGAAATGCGGTGGCGAGGCGTAGTACACTCTCCCAGCAAGGGTTTCCTCAGGGCAGCAGCGACTACACGCGTATGGGGATGTGAGTTCTCCAACTTTCAAACCTCACGAACTGTTGCCATGGGCCTCCTTTTATAGGTCACGGGGTCACAAAAGTGGCAAAGTAATTAGACACTGATAAGATAGCAAATAGTTCTATCATACCTCACTCTGCAGGCTGATAGTGCATATTTAATGCATCGCTCAACGTCA
The DNA here is from genome assembly GCF_002162155.2 of Triticum dicoccoides. Lineage (NCBI taxonomy): Eukaryota > Viridiplantae > Streptophyta > Magnoliopsida > Poales > Poaceae > Triticum > Triticum dicoccoides. Next base: position 204,805,306 of record NC_041385.1, read on the forward strand.
CGTCGTTGGTTGCTCGACAAGGCTTTTCGGGCTATCTTGCCAGCTCCACGCCTGCTCGTCTGACACATCATAGGACGGGTGTCGTCTGTGAGTTTTCTGGTAGAAAGGGGCTGCCATGTGGCGAATGGCTGCCACCTAATCACTCTGTGGCTCGACACCGCACTGATTGATGACATGAGTCGTGGTGGAGTTCCTGGTGTGGTGTTTCAGCCTCCGCAAGCCCCAACAGGCCCTGCTGGGACGCCTTGGTCATCTTCTTCTGGGGGTGGCCTTGCCCCTTGCTGGGCTAGCTTGTCCGGCAAGGGAGCCTTCTTTCTTGAAGATATCTTGCTTCTCTGGCTTGGCCTCGGTCCCTCTGATCTGCTTGTTGGTTCTTCGAATATCTTGGTTTCTTATACATCTTGGTTTGATGTTGGCTTGTCTGTGCACGAGTCAGGGGAAAATATATACCCCTATATATTTTCCCCGACACCCGTTATAGCAAAAGATGAAACAATAGTTTATAATGTTGATCCAGTTGTGCCTACTGCTTATATTGAGAAACCTCTTTTCCCTACCAGGATTAAGGAACATGCTAAAGTTACAACTGTGGTTAATAAAAGTAATAGCAGAACACCTATACCCTCTGAACAAATAAGTGTGGAACCTAATGTTGCTATGGTTAAGGATCTTTTGGTTGATAATATTGATGGGCATGTTATTTACTTCTGTGATGAGGCTACTAGAATTGCTAAACCTGCTAGAAACAAACAAGATATACTAGATAAGAATAAGAAAGTTGTTGGCATGCCTGTTGTTTCTATTAAAATTGGAGATCATTTCTATTATGGTTATGTGACATGGGTGCTAGTGTGAGTGCTATTGCATTTACTTTATATCAAGAAATTATGAATGATATTGCACCTGCTTAGATTGAGGACATGGATGTTACTATTAAGCTTGCAAATAGAGATACTATTTCAACACTTGGGATTGTTCGACATGTTGAGGTCTTGTGTGGTAAGATCAAATACCCTACTGATTTCTTAGTACTTGCTTCACAAGAAGATAATTTTGCCCCATTATATTTGGCAGGCCTTTCTTAAATACCATCAGTGCTGACATTTATTATGGTAAAGAAAAGGTTAGAGTTAAGTTTGGTGATATATATCATGATTTTAATTTCTCTAAGTTTCATAGACATTCACATGAAGAAGAATTATCTAGTAAAGATGAAATTATTGGTCTTGCTTCTATTGTCGTACCTCCTACTAATCCATTAGAACAATATTTGCTAGAGCATGAGAATGATGTGCATATGAATGAAAGAAATGAAATAGTTGAGATATTCTTTAAACAAGCACATGTCCTTAAACATAATTTACTTGTTGAAACTCTTGGAGATCCTCTCCCACCTAAGAGTGATACTCTGTTAAAATTAAAGAAATTACCTAATAAACTGAAATATGCTTATCTTGATGAAAAAAAAGAGTTATCATGTTATTATCAATGCTAACCTTTCAGAGCATCAAGAAAAGAGATTACTTAAAACTCTGAGAAAGCATCGCGCTGCTATTGGATATACTCTGGATGACCTTAAGGGCATTAGTCCCAATCTGTGTCAGCACAATATTAATATGGAGCCTGATGCTAAAACCGTCATTGATCACCAACGCTGTTTGAATCCTAAGATGAAGGATGTAGTGAGAACTAAAATATTAAAGCTTCTGGAAGTAGGTATAATTTATCCCATAGCTGATAGTAGATTGGTAAGTCATGTTCATTGTGTTCCTAAGAAAGGAGGTATTACAGTTGTTCCTAATGATACAAATAAACTTATCCCACAAAGGATTGTAACTGGTTATAGGATGGTACTTGATTTCAAGAAACTAAATAAAGCTACTAGAAAAGATAATTACCCCTTGCCTTTTATTGATCAAATGTTAGAAAGATTATCTAAGTATACACACTTCTGTTTCCTTGATGGATATTCTGGTTTTCTCAAACTCCCATGTCAAAAGAAGATCAAGCAAAAATTATTTTTACTTGTCCCTATGGAACTTATGCCTATAGACGCATGCCTTTTGGTTTATGTAATGCACCTACTGCCTTTCAAAGATGTATGACTGCTATATTCTCTGACTTTTTTGAAAAGATTGTTGAGGTATTCATGGATGATTTTTTCGTCTACAGGGCTTCTTTTGATCATTTCTCAAGCAACCTTGATCAAGTTTTACAGAGATGTGAAGAAACTAATCTTGTCTTGAATTGGGAGAAGTGCCACTTTATGGGGAATGAATGTATCTTGGGCATAAAAGTTCTAAACGAGGCATTGAGGTAGATAAAGCTAAAGTTGATGCAATTGAGAAAATGCCATATCCTAAATATATTAAAGGTATAAGAAGTTTCCTTGGTCATTCTGATTTATATAGAAGGGTCATTAAAGTTTTCTCTAAGATTTCAAGTCCGCTAACTAATCTCGTCCAAAAAGATGTTCCATTTGTTTTTATGATGATTGCGTAGAAGCCTTTGAAATAGTAAATAAATCCTTAATTTCTTCACCTATTGTTCAACCACCTAATTGGAACCTACCGTTTGAAATTATGTGTGATGCTAGTTATTATGCTATTGGTGTTGTTCTAGGTCATGGAGTTGATAAGAAATTGAATGTTATTCATTATGCTAGTAAGATTCTAGACAGTTCTCACAGAAATTATGCTACGACTGAGAAAGAATTTTTACTAGTTGTATTTGCATGTGATAAATTCAAACCTTATATTATTGACTCTAAAGTTACTATTCACATTGATCATGCTGCTATTAAATATCTTATGGAAATGAAAGATGCTAAACCTAGACTAATTAGGTGGGTTTTATTGTTACAAGAGTTTGACTTGTATCTTATTGATTGAAATGGAGTTGAAAATTCTGTAGCGAATAACTTGTCTAGGATGGAAAATGTTCTTGGTGACCCACTGCCTATGGATGATAGTTTTCCTAATGATAAATTAGCTATTATAAATGCTTCTCGTAATAGTCACTCAGTGCATTTTGAAACCGAACCAAAAAACATACCGAAAATAAACCAAACCAAATTTACGGTTTTTATGGTTTATGGTTTTGATATGGTATGAACTTTGGTTTTTATGGTATATACCAAAAAAACGAATGGTTAACCGAATAAACCGAAATAAAAAATAAATTTATATTTCTTGAGGCGAAAAACTATACAAGTTATCATTTTTATTCTACATGAGTCAAATTCACTACCAAGCACATACATTTTCTCGTAACATAGTCATTTTTCATTTTAAAAAATGCTAAGAACATCCATAACTATCAAGGGATAAATCCATTTATGCCTATATACTTGTATATATAGTTATGTACTATTTGTGTTAAATAGTATGTGTTTTGAGTCATAAATTTGTAAATTGTTATTACGTCATTTTTAAATTCGCATCAACTTTGGTTATTATCGTATATACCGACACCATACCGAAATAATTTGGTATATACTGAAACCGAACCGTATTTTAATTTTATACCGTATTTACCAAAGTATTAATACTGTACAAACCGAAAAACCATATAAACCAAACCATGTAAACCGAATAAACCGAACGCACAGAGTGACGTAATAGTCATTGGTATGCAGACTATACTAATTACATTGTTGCTACATATATACCACCTTGTTTCACATACCAACAAAAGAAAAAAGTTCTTTTTGGTTTAAGACATTACTTTTGGGATGACCCACATTTATATAAAGAAGCAGTAGATGGTGTTATTAGATGTTGTGTACCTGAGCATGAACAAGAACAAATCCTTCGGAAGGTTCACTCTGAGGCATAAGGAGGACACCATGCTGGAGACAGAATCACACATAAGGTATTACATCCTTGTTTTTATTGGCCTACTATCTTCAAGGATGCACGTAGGTCTGTCTTATCTCATGATGAATGTCAAAGAATTGTTAATATTGGTAGGCATCAGGAAATGTCTATGAATTATTCACTTGTTATTGAACCATTTGGTGCATGGGGTTTTGATTATATGGGACCTTTTCCTTCCTCTATGGATATACTCATATTTTAGTTGTTGTTAATTATGTTACGAAGTGGGTAGGAGTTATTTTCCCGAGGTTTTTAGTCCCTAGATATTTAATGACTAAGGGTGGTTCACATTTTATGCATGGTGCATTCTGCAAACTTCTTGCTAAATATGGTGTCAACAATAGAATTGCATCACCTTATCATCCTCAGCCTAGTGGTCAAGTTGAGTTGAGCAATAGAGAAATAAAGTTAATATTGCAAAAGACTGTTAATAGATCCAGAAAGAATTGGTCTATAAAACTTGATGATGCATTATGGGCCTAAAGAACTGCTTATAAAAACCCCATGGGTATGTCTCCATATAAAATAGTACTAAGGTGTGATCATGTTTTGCTCGTGAGAGAAGATTAGTCAATGGGTCAGACACATTCAGAGCCATATGTATTTTGCAAATATTCTATGTGTACAATGATCTGCATGGAGCTACTCTAGCTAATTGCTCCCACTTTCAATATGTATCCAGACTTAGACTTAGAGTCATCTAGATCGGTGTAAAAGTTTTCATCGATGTAAGCCTTTACGATGAACTCTTTCACTACAAGAAAAATTCACTTCCGTGATGATACGTGTTTGTCACAGTAGGTCACGTTTTCTGTCATGCATGTACATCCATGATGATTTTATGACAGAATCAAGATAGTTATACCTATGCTATCATCGAAGTGTTCCATGACATTAACAAAATTATCATCACGGAAGTATCCACTTCCATGACGATAAATCGCGCGTCATAGAAGTGCTTTCGTCAAGGGTGACCGACACGTGGCATCCACCGTAACGGAACACTGTTAAGCTATCGGGTCCGGTTTTGGATCTGATAACCCGTTAATAGCCGGGACCAATGGGAATTTCCACGTGTAAAATTCTGATTGGCCGGAGGGAACACCTGTCAGCTCGTCAGTGGGCCAGATGTCGCCCGTCAATTGGAGGAGACATGCCTATGATACGTCGACACCACTACAAAAAAAATACACTCCGGTGATGATACGTGTTTGTCACAGTAGGTTGCGTTTTTTGTCATGCATGTACATCCATGACGATTTTATGACAGAATCAAGATAGTCATACCTGTGCTATCGTAGAAGTGTTCCATGACATTACCAAAATTATCATCACGGAAGTGTCCACTTCCATGACAATAAATCGCGCGTCACAGAAGTGCTTTCATCAAGTGTGACCGACACGTGGCATCCACCGTAACGGAACACCGTTAAGCTATCGGGTCAGGTTTTGGATCTGATAACCCTTTAACAGCCCCGACCAATGGGAAATTTCCAGGTGTAAAATTCTTATTGGCCGGACGAAACACGTGTCAGCTCGTTAGTGGGTCAGATAGGCGCCTATGATATGTCGACACATGCCACGGCCCACCACTGGCCCATTTATCTTACAAAGCCAGCCCATTTGACTTGGTCAAAAGTTAATGGGCTGGCCCATGAAAATCCTGTTAACGGTCTCTTCGCGAATAGCCCATTTTATGGCCCGTTAACTCACGGCCCGTTAGGCCCTAAAGGAAATCGGCCCAATAACGTCATGTGGGCCGTCATTTCACTTTCGGCCCATGTATGGCCCACGACGTCTTTCGGCCCATATGAGGGCTTCATATCTTTCGGCCCTTTACAGGCCCACGGTGACTCTACCCCATAATGAACAGTAATTTTCTTTGTACCCGTTAACGGACCGTGATTTACATGGGCCATTTCTAGCCCGTGTTAGCTTTCGGCCTATTGACGGCCCATACGTTCTTGGGCTCCTTTTCGGCCCTCGATTACTTCCGGCCCGTTACTGGCCTATTCCCCTAATGGACCAAATTCGGCCCATGGAAAGAGTCGGCCCATTACTGGCCTGTTACCCTAATGGGCCAAATTCGGCCCATGGCAAGAGTCGGCCCGTTTCTGGCCTGTTAACCCATTGCGCCGTTTCCAGCCCGTCCTATTCCGGCCCATTAACGACCCTTTATGCCTATGACAGAATTAAGCCTTTGCTGTCCTACGGCCTGTTAACGGCCCGTTACCGTGCTGGGCCAACACCAATTACACCCGTTTAAGGCCCATGTAGACCCATTTATCCGATGGCCCGAGGCCCACCGGTTCTACGGCCCTGTTGGAGGCCCATTTATCGACAGCCCGTAGGAGACCCATGGATCCTACGGCCCGTAGGAGACCCATGGATCGTACGGCCCGTATATGGCCCATGGTTGTTGCGGCCACTAGCAAATCAGGGAAAAAGAAGACTAGGAAATAAATAAGGCCGAAACTAATGCTAGGCTATTAAGGCGATTGCACAGATTACATCCACTCGGCATCAAAGATCGCCACCAGTGCAAATTTAGGGAACACCCTACACTATACAAAAATGGCTTGCTGTTTTCTTCAGCCGGTGGCTGCACGTTAAGAATAAATTTTGTATTGCACCAAAACAAATTACAACTATATAACAAAAGGAAGATTGGCATAAAACTTAACAGTCTAGCAGACCAATGCACCACCAGAAGTTTAGAAGCTCAGTTCATTTGACCTGACTGTTATGTTTTCATGTTGTATTATCCGATGGAGCACCATAACCCTCGCCTTCATTTCCCCTAGGCTCCTGAACAACATAGCAAATGTCTGATAGTTTGGTTTCAAAACCATGCATATCTTGACGACATCGAACAATGTCTCTCCTTGTTTCACAAAGGGTCTCTGTTAGGGAATGGACTTGTGTCTAGAGCGCAAATACAACATTGCTTTGAGCTTGCATATCTTGATCATGAGGCAGTTTGGACGATATTGCCTTAACAACCAACCCAGTATTATGCAGGAACGTGCTTTTGGCACTATTAGTGGACAGGTACTGACCCACTACAGCAAGAGCTGACATTGCGGTTATAGTTGCCTCGCCACCTTCAGAAGGTGGCGGTTCCACCATTTTTTCCATAGCCCGCTGAAAAGTTGAGGTTTTACATTAGTAGTACCAGAACAGAAGATATTAAGGAGGCAGCAAAACCAAACAAAATAGCTTTGCTCTATATACAGAACTTATTCTGGTGAACCCATGTAAAATATTAGTTCTATTTTATTGCAAAGTACATAATAAAACCAGGTTCCAAACATATGACCATGTACCATCGCTAATTTATTGTCTATTTCTTCACATTGTATTGAGGGCTAAGGATAAAGAGACGAAGTTTATAATACAGTAACCATAGTATGACCTCATTCATATCACAAAACAACTGAGAACAGACAAACAGGCAATTGTAACATTGTGTGGGCAAGTCCAGCACGGAACTAGATTACGGGTCAAGATCAAAGGAATATCAGTCCTCTCTTTTAAACCTTGTAAGGTGCAATGATACCCTAAGACAATTATGTATAAAATTGAAAAGAGTAATAGACATTGGCTGCAAACCATGCAGTACAAGGCAAAAGTCAGAGTAATTAGTAGTTAAAAGCCATGAGGATTAAGGACTTACAACAGCGGCTTTGACTGGTGTAGTCATGCCCTTCTTCTTGCTGGTGTGACAGTCCTTGAAGATTTCCACAACATTTGGTTCAGGTACTTTTTGGTCCTTGCGGGCTTTCCTCTGCATTTCGAACAAGTCAATATAGATCTGATAATATGGTACAGCGAAAAGAGTGAAACAACAGCTAATTACAAGAGCCTTGCAGTGTGCAATATAGCTATGAGATCCTGTCGTCTGTTGGAATTTCACTTTCGTACGGTTGGCCTTGTTCCTTGAACATTTCACCTACAAGAAGATAGATTTTTGTGGCACATGCGTAAATAGGACTTCAACATGTGATCTGATCACATATATATATTGTACCTGATACTTCGGATCAGACCAGTGTTTAACAAATCCCCTCCAGTCTTCATCCGATATATTTTCCACTGGAGATGTTTGGGAAAGTTCACTGTTAGCCTTGCCTTCAAAGTGAGTTTTCCTCAAGTTATACCAATATTGTCGCAGAGCAGACTTGAAAACATGGGTGCAAGCTTGTCTGGTTGCATCATCTTGGCTATCCAATTTGAACCTCATCTGTTGAAAATTATGGGAGTCTCATTATCAGCAAGCTAGAAAGTACGGGACAGAGCAAGACGATATTACTAGTTTCCATACATCACCATACTTACATATAAATGGTCGAGGAAGGTGTTGAACTGGGTTTCGTATTTGTCATTCTTGTACTGAATCCATGTTGGGAGGATACGTACAGGACACCTACGGCAACCGCTGCCTCTGATACTAACTTGGCTGACTCTGTAGCATCACGTGGCCTTTTTAAACCTGCCTCAAAACGGATCTCCATTCTTCCTCCTCTAGATTTAGTTAACCTATCGAGCATTATCCCTGATGTTTGTTTCCTCTTGCGCCTAGGTGCTAGTACAACAACGAACATAGGAAGTGTTAGTGTACATCAAACTGTGTGACTACATATAAAGAAGCATGCAACTGTAACTTGACTCCAGCAACTACCTTCTTGCTGTTGAAGCTCACAAGGTTCATCTGATATTGCCAACTTGTCTTGTGTCAAGAGTGCTTGGGAAGTAGTGTCAGGTGGCAAGGGAGCTTGGGAACGTGCTGCTAGCTCAGTTGACGCACGAGTAAGTCGTGCAGCTGGTAGTACTGTGGTAGGTGTTGCAAGAACTAGGGCTGTCTCTGCTTGTTTGGTGGCAGCTATTTGTTTCTGTTTGGATTTTTTGCAGCTCGTGTAGCATGAGATGCCGTGTTTGTAGAATTTTGCGCTGGACTTTGACCTTCTATTGCACCATCAGTACCAGCAGAATCTACAGGATTCATCCGCTTCTCATTCCCTGCCATTCTATGTTTCTTCCTCTTTCTCTGTGCCATGTTAAGTCAAGCCGACAATAAAAACGAATAACAATTTAGTTCTTCAGAACAAATTGATGCGTGATGCAGGCGAACTGAACTTTGATGTTAGACAACCACATGATAGGAGGATGTAATATGTATGAAAAACAGGACGGAAGATATAACCAAAACTATGATGTGTAAACTAAGAAGAAGACATTTTACCAAATTAGAAGCAATGCAATGGAAGGTAGACACCATATGAAAGATGCTACAAATATCGCTCTACCAAGTTAACACTGTCCCATCATAAATGGCGTTTAATCAAATGTGAAGCAGTACAAGAAATAAATCATCTGCAGGATGCAAACAACATCACACTACCATGTTAGAGGTCTCTCGTCATTGGTGCCATTGCATATTCATAGCATTGCATATTCACACCTTATGATGTGTAAACTAAGTATAAGGCATTTCAACAAATTACAAGCAATGAAAGCTAGACACCATATGAAAGATGCAACGAATATCACTCTACCAAGTTAAAACTGTCTCGTCATAAGTGCCATTTCAACAAATAGTAGTACAAGCTAGAAAAGAATGCGAGATGTAACCTATATCACACTCCAAAGTCAAACGTGTCTTATGATAAGTGATTGTTGCAGGTTACACAATAGTAGTAATTTGATGTAAGAACATGGTGTGATAGATAGATATTGTATGTTCTAGAAACAGGAACACGTGTCTTATTCAAGTGTAATGTGTAAAGTAAGCAGATGGAATTCAACAAAATTAGAAGCAATACAAGCTAGACATCACATATAACATGCAACAACATATAACAGTGCCAAGTTAGAGGGAGCATCGGGTGATGGTGCACTAGGGGAGACGTGCTCATCATAAACACAGCTTTGTTGAGTGTCTATGCATGTGTTGTCTTGGAAATCATCTTGGGGGTGTGGAGGAGTAGAAACTGTAGAGGCCCTCCGTTCAGAAGGGGCACCTTTATCCGCTGCCTTGCTAACTTCCTTCCGCTTTATTGATTTTCAATTGTCAAGTAAAACCGACACGAAAAACTAATTAAACTCTCTCTTCAGAACTCATTCATGCATGATACTGACAATCACTACTTTGATGTAAGGCAAACACATGATACCAGGATGGAATATGTACGAAAAACAGGACGACATGGCATGTTCACAACTGTTTGTGTAAACTAAGCAGAAACCATTCCAACAAATAAGAAGCAATGCAAGCTAGACACGACATGAAAGATGCAACCAATATGACTCTGCCAAGTTAAAAGCATCCCATCATAAATGGAATTTTAACAAATTAGAAGCAACACATGCTATAAATCATATGAAAGATGCAACTAATATCGCACTGCATACACTAAAGGTGTCTCGTCATATTGATTGATGCATTATACAAAAAAAATAGTTTTATGTAAGGACAGGCTTAATAGACAGATGTACTATGTACTAAATATAGGAAGGCATGTCACATTAACAAGTATAATGTATAAGCTAAGCAGACTAGCACATGCAGTTTAACCAGATTGGAAGAATTACAATCTAGACACCATATGCAACATGCAACCACATATCACGCTGCCAAGTTAGAGCAAGCACCTACGATGCAAGTGTAGGGGAAATGATGTAATCAACTACAGATCTATGTTCACTATCTTCATCTAGCATTTTTGTTTCTTGAGAATCATGTCGGGAGGCTGACGCTGCATTCTTTAAATGAGGAGTAGTCCCCTTGCCTGCCTGCCTCATCATAAGTCATTGATGAGGGATACACAAGAACATTAGTTTGATGTAAGAACATGGTTAATACACAGATGTACTAATATGTACCAAAAACAGAAAGGCATGTCATATTCAAAGGTATAATGTGTAAGCTAAGCAGATGCAATTTAACAAAATTGGAAGCAATACAAGCTAGACCTCCGGCTGGAGTGGTGAGCATGATTATCTAGGACCTGAGAGCCTGGTAGGAGGCGGGCTACTTCGCCACCATCGCGGCTTTTTAGTTGGCTTCCAGGTGATGCCTCTCTTTGCTGGGCTTGTCACTGGCTCGGCCAGTGCCCTGACTAGCTATTTGTCTTCTGGTGCTCACGGGATGGTGGTTCAAGTAAAAAAATATCTTTCCTTATCTTAATAAAGACCGACTTCGGCCTTTTGAATACAAGCTAGACACCATATGGAACATGCAACCACATATGACACCGTGAAGTTAAAGCAAGCACCTGGGATGGTGGTTCATGGCGAGAGAGATCATCAACTCCAGAGCTACGTTTCCCGCCTCCATCTGCTGACACTACATCCTTTAAAGTCTTGAAATGTGTATGGCTTAGCCGTGTACCACGCTGGAGCGACTTCTCTCTTATCTTTTGTGCTTCTGTCAAGGCAGGGTCTGAAATACCCTTGCATAAAAACACAATTGTGAGAGTATGGGTGAAGTGTGTGCAGAACTAGTGCACTGTAAAAGTAGCAGATAGCAGGTGGCTGAAAAATAAATGACAGGAGACATATTATAGCTCTACAACATTGCATGGAAAACAAAATTAGATTCTACTCCGTATGATTTTCTAATATATGAGCACAGGAAATGCAAGTACTCCTCCAGCACACCACCACATGTGGTCATGTCAAGATAACAGTCGACTGAAAATAAATAGGTCAGTCGATTTTTTTAATGAACCGTCCGACCTATAAGGAACGTGCAGACCCCTGCCACCAGTCACTGTTGACGATCTTTCTCCCGCCAGTCACTGTTGACGATCTTTCTCGAACCGCCAGTGACCACCGGCCCAGACCCCTGCCTCCGCCGCCCCGCCCTCCCCTCGACCTCACACCACCGCCGTGCTTGGCAGCGCCCCCAGGCCATCCCTTTAATCCTGGCCGACCTCCAGATCGGGCGCTAGTAACTCTAGGCCCCACACGCCCCTAAGATAAATACCGAAGCTGTCAACTAGTGTCTTCTATGGGATGAATACCGTGCAAGCAGACATGTAAGATTTGCACGAATAAGGGAAGAGGAGTACCATCTTCTTCTTTTTACCGGGGAAACTGATGTTCTGGAGGGTGCAGGCTTGGACGAACCCATGGCCAAATTGTTGACTGTGTTGCCGTGGCTGCATGTCGGCGAAGGGGAAGCAGATTCGAGGCGGCGAAGGACGGCGTAGCAGGAAAAGCTCTGGTGCGGTGGAGGGTGGCGAAGTTGGAGCGGTAGCGGTGAGGCGCAGGACGGCGTGGTTGAACTGGCTCGGGTACGGACGACTCGGCCTCGGCTTCAACTACTAGCCGTGGAGGGCGTTGCGGTTGAGGTTGCGGTGGACTACGATGTCAGGGTATCGGCTCCGGCATGATGGAGGAGGGCGGCGGTTGATGGGTGGGATGGGGTGGCGTACGGAGGATGCCGGGGTTTCGCGGCTGGTGGAGAGGTAGTTTTGGCGTCCACGGAGTACGAATGGGGAATCGGACGGGTGGGGGGAACCATGTTTTGTCCTGGGACACGCTTGTTTTTGGCTTTTTTGAACAGAAGATGGGACGCGCTTGTTTGAAATTTGGGGAAAGTACAAACTTTGCCCCGCTCTTAAATTCCGGACCAACTACGGGTCGGGGGTAGGATGGTAATCCCAGGTGTCCCAAATAGTGGGCGGGAGCGATTTCGGCCGCGCGCATGTATGCTTAGGCGGCCATTGTGTATGAATGTTTTTCGGAGGCGGTTGCGTGGCGTCCAGATGAAGCTACAAACCTACCCCAGTTTAGACCCTTGGACGTCGGGCCGGTAGGTTTCACGGGTCGGAGTTATTAGAAAAGTAATTTCCTTGTACTACCAAACATTGGTCTCACGCGGTTTCGGGCGAGTAGAGGATCTTTTGGCGCTTCGTTCGAAATTTTGAAACACAAGCATTCAGGTTTAGAGTACTCTTGAACTATGAGGATTGACCTAAATAGACAACATTATAGTTGACCTTGTATGTTTGAAAACCTCATTAAATTATCCGCTTCTTTTTGAAATTTTGACACTTGAAAATCCTATAACTACGATTATTTTGGAATGGAGGAGCTAAATTTGAATCTATTTTGTACACGACTACATATGCTATTATGTACAAAATCAGAGCAAAGATTGGTGCCCCCATAATTTAGGTATGACTTACAAATGCCATGATATCAAATTCAAATAATTGAATGGACTTCATGTTGAATTCGATTTTTTTAAACCACCTTAAGTTGAATTCAAATGTATGCTAGTTCATAGGTAGCTATTTATAATGTTCATTGTGTAACTTTCATATGTATAATGTGCTTTACACACACAGCATGAACTATACTCACGTTTATATTCGATTGCTAAAGCTATTGCTAAAGCGATGCATTGTCTGGAGAGAAAAATACTAACTATGTGGATCAATTGTGTCGAATAATAACATAGACATGCTCAAATTTGATAGAATCTAGATGTCTTATGGATCAATGACCGCTCCTTATGCGAATTACAAATATCATGATCCCATCCTAATATTTGGATACAATTTATATCTTTAATCAATGTGTACAACAGTCTTTTACGTGTAGTTTCACTCTCCATCAGTGGTCTCGCACACATGCTCACACACTCTCTCCCGAGGTGTCTTTCTCGCACACATGCTCTAGATATAACCCTCCCTCTCTCTCTCTCGTAACCATTTACAACTGTTTTCACTAACCTTTATCACAAGCAATCTTCCTCTCGCAATCATACACACGCACAATTCCCATCGACCCTTTCTATATACATTGACCTGCCTACGTGTCTCATGTACGCACATTATCTTTAGGCCTGTCTCTCACGCATTGCCTCGCACCTCTCTTCCTAATCGACAAGTATGATTCTAGCAGAGCATTCTGTAGGATGCCCCTTAAAGTTAGGTTGGATGAATAGTAATATCAGAGATAAAGGGGTTACCTTAGTCCGAGAACCTAGGGTTACAAATCCTAGCCGGCTTTGTCAGTGGACACAGAGTCCTTCACAATTCTGCTATCTTTGTCTTGTACGACTAGTCATCCATGGGTCTTCCTAAATGCGTCACTGGCCGACCAATGTGGCGCAAGACGGAACCGAACGAAGGGCCTCACTTCGACCCACCAGACCTCACGCGGTGACACACCCTCTGCCCCCACGTCTCATTATCTTCTCAAACCCACACATACCAACACAAACACCACACACAATTTTTTTTCTCCTGGTGCCTCTATTCCCTCCCCCCTTGCATATACACACTCAAGGGAATGGAATCTCTCGTTGTGACGTCATATTCGTCTCTCTCTCTAGACCACTCTCATTTCTCGTGCTATCTCTCCCATGCCCCCCCGTCGGCCCCTCTATCTATGCCTCTCTCGAATACGTAATACACACACATACCTCTCTAGGCCCGGCCAAATGCATCAACTACACATTCACATATGTTACATCACGTACCCCATTGATCTAAAAAGCCCTCTCTTCATGTTTATTTCGCATACAACATTCCTTTTGAATAAAGTGTGGCCTGATACGTCTCCAACGTATCTATAATTTTTTATTGCTCCATGCTACTTTATCTACTGTTTTGGACTATATTGGGCTTTATTTTCCACTTTTATATTGCTTTTGGGACTAACCTATTAACCGGAGGCCCAGCCCAGAATTGTTGTTTTTTGCCTTTTTCAGTATTTCGAAGAAACAGAATATCAAACGGAGTCCAAACGGAATGAAACCTTCGGGATCGTAATTTTCCAACCGAACGTGATCCGGGAGACTTGGACCCTACTCCAAGAAGCTTCCGAGGAGGTCACGAGGGTGGAGGGCACGCCCCCTACCTCGTGGGCCCCTCGGAGATCCACCGACGCACTCCTTCCTCCTATATATACCTACGTATCCCCGAATGATCAGAACAGGACCCAAAAACCTAATTCCACCGCCGCGACCTTCTGTATCCACGAGATCCCATCTTGGGGCCTGTTTCGGAGCTCCGCCGGAGGGGGCATCCACCATGGAGGGCTTCTACATCATCACCATAGCCCCTCCGATGAAGTGTGAGTAGTTTACTTTAGACCTTCGGGTCCATAGTAGCTAGATGGCTTCTTTTCTCTTTTTGGATCTCAATACAATGTTCTCCCCCTCTCTCGTGGAGATCTATTCGATGTAATCTTCTTTTTGCGGTGTGTTTGTTGAGACTGATGAATTGTGGGTTTATGATCCAGTATTATCTATGGAAAATATTTGATTCTTCTCTGAATTCTTTTATGTATGATTGAGTTATCTTTGCAAGTCTCTTCGAATTATCTTTTTGGTTTGGCCAACTAGATTGGTAGTTCTTGCAATGGGAGAAGTGCTTAGCTTTGGGTTCAATCTTGTGGTGTCCTTACTCAGTGACACAAAGAGTTGCAAGGCATGTACTGTATTTTTGCCATCGAGGATAACAAGATGGGGTTTTTTATCTTATTGCATGAATTTATCCCTCTACATCATGTCATCTTGATTACGACATTACTCTGTTTTTACTAAATACTCTAGATACATGCTGGATAGCGGCCGAGGAGTGGAGTAATAGTAGTAGATGCAAAATTGTTTCGATCTACTTGTTTTGGACGTGATGCCTATATACATGATCATTGCCTAGATATACTCATAATTATGCTCAATTCTGTCAATTGCTCAACAGTAATTTGTTCACCCACCGTAGAATACTTATGCTCTTGAGAGAAGCCACTAGTGAAACCTATGGCCCCCGGGTCTATTCTCATCATATCAATCTATATCACTTTATTTACTTGCTTTGCTTTTACTTTGTCTTTACTTTTTACTTTGCATCTATCTATCAAAAAAACCAATAATATTATCTCTATCAGATCTCACTCTCGTAAGTGACCGTGAAGGGATTGACAACCCCTAAGCGTTGGTTGCGAGTTGCTATCGCTTTGTGTAGGTACGAGGGACTTGTGCGTGGTCTCCTACTGGATTGATACCTTGGTTCTCAAAAACCGAGGGAAATACTTATGCTACTTTATTGCATCATCCTCTCCTCTTCGGGGAAATCCAAAGAAGTGCTCAAGAGGTAGCATGGCCAAAAAACTTATTTTAGAGTTTCTACATATATACAACATTACAAAGTTATGTGGAGGAGTACGAATGCTAATTTGCATTGCATGGTGCCCACAATGATATTTATTCCGTACTGTGAATTTGTATATTTTTATACTATATACAAAGTTAGTCATAATAAAGAGAAACGAAGAGCATCTCTCTCTCCATCTCATATGCCCCTTGTATGCCCGTTTCACGTATGCACACAAAACTATCTATAGGTCCTCTAAAAGTAAGCCCCCAGAAAATTCACGCATGTTTCATATTTCTCTTGCAATATATGCAATGACGATCATTGTATTTGAAGCGAAAGCACGATATGTACATTGGACTTCAGAATCCATTCATTACAGTCACCATTTACGTTTAGTGGTTATTATACAGTCACGGGCTCACCGTACAACTCTGTATTTGCTCATGACATGACTAGTTGACCAGTTAAACACTCCACGTGGCACCTCTAGTGTTGCATCACATTATCTCACTACCATCGTGCCCACCTGTCGACTTGTATCTACTCTACATCTACACTCTTATAAAACACATAAAATACACTCTTATAAAAAATAGAGTTGGTGATGATGGTGTGCCTGCCATCCTGCAATATAGGCCGTCCGATTTATATCTGACGGATAGGAACGAAACTATGGCAATTTTGCAAAAAGGTACCCACACACCTCTCCACATTTGCAAATAAGGCCTTCCCTCATTCATCCTTTTCTCTCACAAGATAAACTAGTCATACAGATGCATCTTGATGTTACGTGCAACGCACGGGCATCTTGCTAGTAAGAATGAAAACAAACGACAAAAAAAATATTTGGACGGTGGTTCGAAGTCATGACCGCGGGCACAGCGGACAAGGTGGCCTTGTATTGATATGCTAAGCCGTCTGTTTTAACACACATGAGCTGGTGTGGTGATTATACACACACGCACGCATGCACACGAACCACATCCATGCAACACTCACACAAACACATGCACCCACGCACGCACGCAACACTCACACGTACACACGCAGCCACGCACGCATGCAACACTCACATGCACACACGCACGCATGCATGCACACACCAGTACACCACACGACCAACACACACTCTCACGCTCAAGTGCTCAACCTACACGTGCATGCGCACACATCAGGCCCTGACATACACATACACAACCAGGTGATTCCCACGCACGGGTTGGAGTCTTGTCACGCCTTCATAAATTTGTGTTTATTTGACTTTAACTAGTCAACATGGCGCCATGCAGACTATTTGTCCGGTCAACAGAGTGCAATCCGATGCTGAACCGTGAGCAAGTGACCGTATAATCACCGCAAAACGTATATAGTGACTGTAATCAGTTTATTCTGAAGTTTGGTGACTGTATTATGCTTTTCTCTCTGTAGGCCCTCCAAAACTACATCTCTACACGTTCTCGCATGTTACATCTCACAACTATGCAATATAGCACTACTACTACCCTCTAACACAATAAATCATATGTGTTTTTAGTTTTACTAGATATCATATTGTTAATTATTCAGTTTGCATACATAAAAATTGCCTTTGAAATGTATGGCCAGTATCATGTACCGCGCGGGAAAAATCCCGCCCTTTCCTGTTTAATCGGGTTTGTATCGATGGATCGTGCGAAACAACAAAACTATAGTACTATACATTACAAGTGACAGTTCACAGGGCCGTCGTGTCGTGTACTCTTCTGTCGTAAGAGTGGAGCGCTCGCTTTCATAAATCTTCTAGTCCCTTTCGCCGACATGTGGGACATCAAGCTACCGGGTCCATGTGCCATACCGGAATACAGTGCAGAGTAGCCGGGGTGAAGCACCCCAGTCATGGGGCCAGCATAGTAATGAGCAATGAGGCGTCAAATCACAAAGCTGCACCTTTCCCGCAGTTAAGTTGGAGGGACGAAGTAATAATGCTAAAAAACAAAGTTGGAGGGACGAAGCAACCATCATTTCACTCGTTGCTGAATCTGGTTCTCCCTCATCTTCTTCAACTTAACCACGTGTTGCTTCTGCCGTTGTTCTGCCTCATGTGGGACGCGGATCGGCTTGGTAAAGCGCTGACATGTGGGACCGCATGTTAGCAAACCGCCAGGACAACGTCCTTTGAAAATAAGAAACCTCCCCCGCCATCCGCGCGGCAAAATCACCTCCTTTTTACTAATATTGATTCTATAATTTTTTAGATCAATATAATTGAGATTTGTATAGATAGCACACAGGAGCAAAACCAAGTGGTACGGTTAAGGGCATCCACAATGTGTAGCCAAATGTGAAAATAGCTTTTGGCATCATGGGAACCATTGTGGACGGTGTTGCCAAAGCCAAAAAGATGGAACCGAAGCTTCCTGCTTGATTGATTGAAGGAATAGAAATATGCAACGCCTCTCCTCTTTCTCCCATGCTTGGATGCATGTAGTACAATATAGAGCACAGAGTCTACTCCCCTGTCCCTTCTATCACAACTCACAAAGCAGTGAGGCGTCAAATCACAAAAGCACGAACGAAGCAACCATCATTTCACTCTTCGCCGACTCTGCTTCTCCATCGTCTTCTTCGAGAAACCATCTCACTGCACTAAGCTAGACAGACGACGCTATTGTGTACTACCTCCCTTCGGGTTTATTGGTCCCCGTTGTACTTCGTGCCAAATTTTGACCATAGATTAAACTAACAAAATGTTCACGCATGTCACCAAACATTATATTTTTGAAAAATATGTTCAAATACGAATCCAATGAGATATTTTTTTCTTGACATGCATTAACATTTTGTTAGTTAAATCTTTAGTCAAAGTTTGGCACAAACTACAAAGGGGACCTATAAACAAGGACGGAGGTAGTACTCCTAGTAGTACTAGTCCTTTGGTTCAACACACTTCCTGGATGCAAATAAGGCGGTTGTCTTGGCTTGAAGGCGGCACTTGCGAACGACTTACCGTGGTCTCCCTCAATGGTGTTCTCCGTCAAACACACTTCGCCAAACCACAAAAAAAAGATATCATCGACGTCATCGCAATGGGGAAGGAAGTCAAATATAGTTACTACCTCCATTTTTTTGTACACAAGGCCAGTATATCAAAATTACAATTTGCAAAAGGCCACTAACACTAATCAAGGCAAAATTGATGGGGTTTGCCTCGTACTAGCAACCAAGGACATCAATATCCCCTGCATGCATGCGGAAGTTGTTGGGGAACGTAGTAATTTCAAAAAATTCCTACGCACACGCAAGATCATGGTGATGCATAGCAACGAGAGGGGAGAGTGTTGTCTACATACCCTTGTAGACCGTAAGCGGAAGCGTTAGCACAACGCGGTTGATGTAGTCGTACGTCTTCACGGCCCGACCGATCAATCACCGAAACTACGGCACCTCCGAGTTCTAGCACACGTTCAGCTCGATGACGTCCCTCGAACTCCGATCCAGCCGAGTGTCGAGGGAGAGTTCCGTCAGCACGACGGCGTGGTGATGATCTTGATGTTCTACCGTTGCAGGGCTTCGCCTAAGCACCGCTACGATATTATCGAGGTGGACTATGGTGGAGGGGGGCACCGCACACGGCTAAGAGATCCAAGGGATCAATTGTTGTGTCTTTGGTGGTAGCCCTGCCCCTCTATTTATATGTTGAGCCCCGGGGTCGAAACTTGGAGCAAAAGCCTCCTCAAAGTCGGTTTTGCCCGAAAGGCAAGAGTCCCACTCATGACTCCAGGACCAAACGCCACAATCCTTGGCGTCTGGCCCAGGTCCAGACGCCAGGGTCTCCGGCGTTTGGCCCCCTGGCCTCCGCAAAACTCCTTTTGCACCGACCTAAAGCCTCATGGGCTTGACGCCTTGGCCTAACCATATCATCCAATATATGAATCTTTACATCTCGACCATTTCGAGACTCCTCGTCATGTCCCCGATCTCATCCGGGACTCCGAACTCCTTCGGTACATCAAAACTCATAAACTCATAATAAAACTGTCATCGAAACCTTAAGCGTTCGGACCCTACGGGTTCGAGAACTATGTAGTCATGACCTAGAACTATTCTCGGTCAATAACCAATAGCGGAACCTGGATGCTCATATTGGCTCCTACATATTCTACGAAGATGTTTATCGGTCAAACCGCATAACAACATACGTTGTTCCCTTTGTCATCGGTATGTTACTTACCCGACATTCGATCGTCGGTATCCAATACCTAGTTCAATCTCCTTACCGGCAAGTCTCTTTACTCGTTCCGTAATACATCATCCCGCAACTAACTCATTAGTTACAATGCTTGCAAGGCTTATAGTGATGTGCATTACCGAGAAGGCCCAGAGATACCTCTCCGACAATCGGAGTGACAAAACCTAATCTCGAAATACGCCAACCCAACATTTACCTTTGGAGACACCTGTAGTACTCCTTTATAATCACCCAGTTACGTTGTGACGTTTGGTAGCACCCAAAGTGTTCCTCCGGCAAACGGGAGTTGCATAATCTCATAGTTACAGGAACATGTATAAGTCATGAAGAAAGCAATAGCAACATACTAAACGATCAAGTGCTAGGCTAACGGAATGGGTCATGTCAATCGCATCATTCTCCTAATGATGTGATCCCGTTAATCAAATGACAACTCATGTCTATGGTTAGGAAACTTAACCATCTTTGATTAACGAGCTAGTCAAGTAGAGGCATACTAGTGACACTATGTTTGTCTATGTATTCACACATGTATTATGTTTCCGGTTAATACAATTCTAGCATGAATAATAAACATTTATCATGAAATAAGGAAATAAATAATAACTTTATTATTGCCTCTAGGGCATATTTCCTTCAGTCTCCCACTTGCACTAGAGTCAATAATCTAGTTCACATCGCCATGTGATTTAACACCAATATTCATATCTGTATATGATTAACACCCATAGTTCACATCGTCATGTGATCAACACCCAAAGGGTTTACTAGAGTCAACAATCTAGTTCACATCTCTATGTGATTAACACCCAAAAGAGTACTAAGGTGTGATCATGTTTTGCTCGTGAGAGAAGCTTAGTCAACGGGTCTGTCATATTCAGAGCCGTATGTATTTTGCAAATATTCTATGTCTACAATGCTCTGCACGGAGCTAATCTAGCTAATTGCTCCCACTTTCAATATGTATCCAGATTGAGACTTTAGAGTCATCTGGATCAGTGCCAAAACTTGTATCGACGTAACCCTTTAAGATGAACCTTTTATAACCTCCATAATCAAGAAACATCTCCTTAGTTCTTACTAAGGATTTATTTTTGACCGCTGTCCAGTGATCTACTATTAGATCAAAATTGTATTCCTTTGCCAAACTCAGAGCAAGGTATACAATATGTTTGGTTCACAGCATAGCATACTTTATAGAACCTATGACTGAGGCATAGGGAATGACTTTTCATTCTCTTTCTATTTTCTGCCATGGTCGGGTCTTGAGTCTTATCCAACTTCACACCTTGCAACACAGGCAAGAACTCCTTCTTTGACTGTTCCATTTTGAACTATTTCAAAAATTTATCAAGGTATTCATTGAAAAATCTTATCAAGCGTCTTGATCTATCTATATAGATCTTGATGCTCAATATGTAAGCAGCTTCACCGAGGTCTTGCTTTGAAAAACTCTTATTCAAGTATCCTTTCATGCTATCCAGAATTTCTATATCATTTCCAATCAACAATATGTCATCCACATATAATATTAGAAATGCTACAGAGCTCCCACTCACTTTCTTGTAAATACAGGCTTCTCAAACAGTATGTATAAAACCATATGCTTTGATCAACTCATCAAAGCGTATATTCCAACTCCGAGAGGCTTGCACCAGTCCATAAATGGATCGCTGGAGCTTGCACATTTTGTTAGTACCTTTAGGATTGACAAAACCTTCTGGTTGCATCATATATAACTCTTCGTTAAGAAAACCATTAAGGAATGCAGTTTTGACATCCATTTGCCAGATTTCATAAAATGTGGCAATTGCTAACATGATTCGGACAGACTTTAAGCATCGCTACAGTTGAGAAAATCTCATTGTAGTCAACACCTTGAACTTGTCAAAAACCCTTTTGCGACAAGTCGAGCTTTGTAGATAGTAACACTACTATCAGCATTTGTCTTCCTCTTGAAGATCCATTTATACAATATGGCTTGCCGATCATCGGGCAACTCCACCAAAGTCCACACTTTGTTCTCATACATGGATCCCATCTCAGATTTCATGGCCCCAAGCCATTTCGCGGAATTTGGGCTCATCATCGCTTCCTCATAGTTCGTAGGTTCATCATGGTCTAGTAACATGACTTTCAGAATAGGATTACTGTACCACTCTGGTGCGGACCGTACTCTGGAAGACCTACGAGGTTCTGTAGTAACTTGATCTGAAGTTTCATGATCATCATCATTAGCTTCCTTACTAATTGGTGTTGGAATCACTGGAACTGATTTCAGCGATGAACTATTTTCCAATTCGGGAGAAGGTATAGTTACCTCATCAAGTTCTACTTTCCTCCTACTCACTTCTTTCTAGAGAAACTCATTCTCTAGAAAGGATCCATTTTGAGCAACGAATATCTTGCCTTCGGATCTGTGATAGAAGGTGCACCCAACAATTTCCTTTGGGTATTCTATGAAGAAGCACTTCTCCGATTTGGGTTCGAGCTTATCAAGTTGAAAACCTTTTTCATATAAGCATCACAACTCCAAACTTTAAGAAAAGACAGCTTAGGTTTACTACTAAACCATAGTTCATACGGTGTCGTCTCAACGGATTTAGATGGTACCCTATTAAACGTGAATGCAGCTGTCTCTAATGCATAACCCCAAAACGATAGTGGTAAACCGATAAGAGACATCATAGATCGCACCATATCTAGTAAAGTACGATTACGACGTTCGGACACACCATTACATTGTGGTGTTCCAGGTGGCGTGAGTTGCGTAACTATTTCACATTGTTTCAAATGAAGACCAAACTCGTAACTCAAATATTCGTCTCCATGATTAGATCGTAGAAACTTTATTTTTCTTGTTATGATGATTTTCCACTTCACTCTGAAATTCTTTGAACTTTTCAAATGTTTCAGTCTTATGTTTCATTAAGTAGATATACCCATATCTGCTCAAATCATCTGTGAAGGTCAGAAAATAACGATACATGCCGCGAGCCTTAACACTCATCGGATCGCATACATCGGTATGTATTATTTCCAATAAGTCAGTAGCTTGTTCCATTGTTCCGGGGAACGGAGTTTTAGTCATCTTGCCCAAAAGGCACGGTTCACAAGCATCAAATGATTCATAACCAAGTGATTCCGAAAACCCATCTTTATGGAGTTTCTTCATGCGTTTTACACCGATATGACCCAAACGGCAGTGCCACAAATAAGTTGCACTATCATTATTAACTTTGCATCTTTTGGCATCAATATTATGAATATGTGTATCACTACAATCGAGATCCAACAAACTATTTTCATTGGGTGTATAACCATCGAAGGTCTTATTCATGTAAACAGAACAACAATTATTCTTTAACTTCAAATGAATAACCGTATCGCAATAAATATTATCAAATCATATTCATGCTCAACGCAAACGCTAAATAACATTTATTTAGGTTTAACACTAATCCCGAAAGTGTAGGGAGTGTGCGATGATGATCATGTCAATCTTGGAACTACTTCCAACACTCATCGTCACTTCCCCTTCAACTAGTCTCTGTTTATTCTGTAACTCCTGTTTCGAGTTACTAATCTTAGCAACCGAACAAGCATCAAATACTCAGGGGCTACTATAAACACTAGTAAGGCACACATCAATAACCTGTATATCAAATATACCCTTGTTCACTTTGCCATCCTTCTTATCCACCAAATATTCAGGGCATTTCCGCTTCCAGTGACCATTTTCTTTGCAGTGTAAGCACTCAGTTTCAGGCTTTGGTCCAGCTTTGGTCTTCTTCACGGGAGTGACAACTTTCTTGTCATTCTACTTGAAGTTCCCTTTCTTTCCCTTTGCCCTTCACTTGAGACTAGTGGTCTTGTCAATCATCAACACTTGATGCTCTTTCTTGATTTCTACCTTCGTCGATTTCAACATCATGAAGAGCTCGGGAATCGTTTTCATCATCCCTTGCATACTATAGTTCATCACGAAGTTCTAGTAACTTAGTGATGGTGACTAGAGAATTCTGTCAATCACTATCTTATCTAGAAGATTAACTCCCACTTGATTCAAGTGATTGAAGTACCCAGACAATCTGAGCACATGTTCACTAATTGAGCGATTCTCCTCCATCTTTTAGCTATAGAACTTGTTGGAGACTTCATATCTCTCAACTCGGGTATTTGCTTGAAATATTAACTTCAATACCTGGAACATCTTATATGGTCCATGACGTTCAAAACGTCTTTGAAGTCCCGATTCTAAGCCGCTAAGAATGGTCCACTAAACTATCAAGTAGTTATCATATTGAGCTAGCTAGACGTTCATAACGTCTGCATCTGCTCCTGCAATAGGTCTGTCACCTAGCGGTGCATTAAGGACATAATTCTTCTGTGCAGCAATGAGGATAAACCTCAGATCACGGATCCAATCCGCATCATTTCTACTAACATCTTTCAACACAATTTTCTCTAGGAACATATCAAAATAAACATATGAAAGCAACAATGCAAGCTATTGATCTACAACATAATTTGCAAAATACTACCAGGACTAAGTTCATGATAAATTTAAGTTCAATTAATCATATTACTTAGGAACTCCCACTTAGATAGACATCCCTCTAATCCTCTAAGTGATTACGTGATCCATATTAACTACACCATGTCCGATCATCACATGAGATGGAGTAGTTTCAACGGTGAATATCAATATGTTGATCATATCTACTATATGATTCACGCTCGACCTTTCGGTCTCCGTGTTCCGAGGCCATATTTGTATATGCTAGGCTCGTCAAGTTTAACCTGAGTATTCCGCGTGTGCAACTATTTTGCACCCGTTGTATTTGAACGTAGAGCCTATCACACCCGATCATCACGTGGTGTCTCAGCACGAAGAACTTTCGCAACGGTGCATACTCAGGGAGAACACTTCTTGATAATTAGTGATAGATCATCTTAAAATGCTACCGTCAATCAAAGCAAGATAAGATGCATAAAGGATAAACATCACATGCAATCAATATAAGTGATATGATATGGCCATCATCATCTTGTGCTTGTGATCTCCATCTTCAAAGCACCATCGTGATCACCATCGTCACCGGCGCGACACCTTGATCTCCATCATAGCATCAATGTCGTTATGCCATCTATTGCTTCTATGACTATCGCTACCGCTTAGTGATAAAGTAAAGCAATTACAGGGCGTTTGCATTTCATACAATAAAGCGACAACCATATGGCTCCTGCAAGTTGCCGATAACTTCAGTTACAAAACATGATCATCTCATACAATAAAATATAGCATCACGTCTTGACCATATCACATCACAACATGCCCTACATAAACAAGTTAGACGTCCTCTACTTTGTTGTTGCAAATTTTACGTGGCTGCTACGGGCTGGGCAAGAACCGTTCTTACCTACGCATCAAAACCACAATGATAGTTTGTGAAGTTAGTGCTGTTTTAACCTTCGCAAGGACCGGGCGTAGCCACACTCGGTTCAACTAAAGTTGGAGAAACAGACACCCGCTAGTCACCTGTGTGCAAAGCACGGCGGTAAAACCAGTCTCGCGTAAGCGTACGCGTAATGTCGGTCCGGACCGCTTCATCCAACAATACCGCCGAACCAAAGTATGACGTGCTGGTAAGCAGTATGACTTGTATCGCCCACAACTCACTTGTGTTCTACTCGTGCATATAACATCAACACATAAAACCTAGGCTCTGATACCACTGTTGGGGAACGTAGTAATTTCAAAAAATTCCTACGCACACGCAAGATCATGGTGATGCATAGCAACGAGAGGGGAGAGTGTTGTCTACATACCCTTGTAGACCGTAAGCGGAAGCGTTAGCACAATGCGGTTGATGTAGTCGTACGTCTTCACGGCCCGACCGATCAAGCATCGAAACTACGGCACCTCCGAGTTCTAGCACACATTCAGCTCGATGACGTCCCTCGAACTCCGATCCAGCCAAGTGTCGAGGGAGAGTTCCGTCACCACGACGGCGTGGTGACGATCTTGATGTTCTACCATCGCAGGGCTTCGTCTAAGCACCGCTATGATATTGTCGAGGTGGACTATGGTGGAGGGGGGCACCGCACACAGCTAAGAGATCCAAGGGATCAATTGTTGTGTCTTTGGTGCTAGCCCTGCCCCTCTATTTATATGTTGAGCCCCGGGGTCGAAACTTGGAGCAAAAGCCTCCTCAAAGTCGGTTTTGCCCGAAAGGCAAGAGTCCCACTCGGACTCTAGGACCAAACACCACAATCCTTGGTGTTTGGCCCAGACGCCACGGGCCTCGGCGTCTGGCCCAGGTCCAGACACCAGGGTCTCCGGCGTTTGGCCCCCTGGCCTCCGCAAAACTCCTTTTGCACCGACCTAAAGCCTCATGGGCTTGACCCCTTGGCCTAACCATATCATCCAATATATGAATCTTTACGTCTCGACCATTTCGAGACTCCTCGTCATGTCCCCGATCTCATCCGGGACTCTGAACTCCTTCGGTACATCAAAACTCATAAACTCATAATAAAACTATCATTGAAACCTTAAGCGTGCGGACCCTACGGGTTCGAGAACTATGTAGACATGACCTAGAACTATTCTCAGTCAATAACCAATAGCGGAACCTGGATGCTCATATAGGCTCCTACATATTCTACGAAGATCTTTATCGGTCAAACCGCATAACAACATACGTTGTTCCCTTTGTCATCGGTATGTTACTTACCCGAGATTCGATCGTCAGTATCCAATACCTAGTTCAATCTCCTTACCGGCAAGTCTCTTTACTCGTTCCGTAATACATCATCCCGCAACTAACTCATTAGTTACAATGCTTGCAAGGCTTATAGTGATGTGCATTACCGAGAAGGCCCAGAGATACCTCTCCGACAATCGGAGTGACAAAACCTAATCTCGAAATACGACAACCCAATATTTACCTTTGGAGACACCTGTAGTACTCCTTTATAATCACCCAGTTATGTTGTGACGTTTGGTAGCACCCAAAGTGTTCCTCCGGCAA
The DNA here is from genome assembly GCF_002162155.2 of Triticum dicoccoides. NCBI lineage: Eukaryota > Viridiplantae > Streptophyta > Magnoliopsida > Poales > Poaceae > Triticum > Triticum dicoccoides. The sequence goes on from NC_041385.1 coordinate 204,832,565, forward strand.
ACGGGAGTTGCATAATCTCATAGTTACAGGAACATGTATAAGTCATGAAGAAAGCAATAGCAACATACTAAACGATCAAGTGCTAGGCTAACAGAATGGGTCATGTCAATCGCATCATTCTCTTAATGATGTGATCCCGTTAATCAAATGACAACTCATGTCTATGGTTAGGAAACTTAATCATCTTTGATTAACGAGCTAGTCAAGTAGAGGCATACTAGTGACACTATGTTTGTCTATGTATTCACACATGTATTATGTTTTCGGTTAATAAAATTCTAGCATGAATAATAAACATTTATCATGAAATAAGGAAATAAATAATAACTTTATTATTGCCTCTAGGGCATATTTCCTTCAGAAGTGAGAAGGTTGGTTTGCATGGCGCTGCATTAATCAAGCGATGAGTAGTGAGATGGTTAGCTCTTTGGTCTCTGGAGAAAAAATACACATTAATTGACACGTGAAATGAGGATTTGTATCGATTAAATCCCGCGGAGGAAAATCCCGCCTTTCTTTTTTAACACTAGTACTCCTATTACGTACGTACTTATCCTGTTTGGGTCTAGGCCTTGCATTGCCAAACTTCGCCACATATTTTTGCCAAGCTTTCCTAAAGTTTTCAAAATGATAAGGAGGTACACTTGCGCACGGCTATCGCGGTGGCACCGCACCCTCACACGGTCGCTCTTGCACGCCGTGGTCGCACCGCACCCTCACACAGTCGCTCCCGCACGCCGCAAACCCAACCAAGGGAACGCACCCTCACTGACATGTGCTGTCGCATGTGAACAAACCAAACTCAGCCATCCTATCGCTGACACATAATTTTCGTTCATAGAGTATGCTTATCCAACCACATGTTGGGGAGTATCCATACGGCCCATGCGGTGGTCTTTTGGGGAAGAAGAAGAGGTGAGGAAGAAGGAAAGAAGGGTTAGGAGACATAGGATATTTATCCAACCGCCTGAAATGGTAGACTGACCCAAGTCAGGCGACTTGCATAACAAATATATGTTTTTACACAGCAAAAGATCCATAAAAACAACAACATAAAGAAAAGCTATCACTACTCACGGAAAGAGACGGCCTCATCGGATTTGGCTGCCGGCGCGAACCAGCCGTAGCTGCCGACGTGTGTCTCCGCACCGTGGTTGTCCTCGACCTCCAGCTACTCGTTCAAGCGGAGTGTGCGGGCGCTCTGCACGGACGAGAGCACAACCCGGTTCAAGTCGAGGACGTCCGGTTCCTCCTGCAGGAGGGCCTCGATGGCAGCGGCATTCGCGCGCTCCGCGTCGAGTCGAGCCTCCGTCGCCCGGTTCAAGTCCAGGACATCCGGTTCCGCCTGCAGGAGGGTGTCAATGAGAGCGGCATCCGCGCGCTCTGCGTCGAGTCGAGCCTCTGCCGCCCGGTTCAAGTCCAGGACGTTCGGTTCCGCCTGCAGGAGGGCCTCGATGGCAGCGGCATCCGCGCGCTCCGCCTCAAGTTGAGCCTCCGCCGCCCGGTTCACATCCATGACATCCGGTTCCACCTGCAGGAGAGCCTCGATGGCAACGGCATGTGCGCGCTCCGCGTCGAGTTAAGCCTCTGCCTCCTGGTCCTCCTTTACTATCGCCATGTTGAACCACTGGTCCGCCTGCACCATGGGGGACTCGGATGCGGGCACGAAGTCGACGTCCATCGTATCATACCCATCAGGGGCCTTCTGCGCCGCGACCTCTGCCATGAACATTGGATCTGCTTCCTGCTCCTCATAGCTTGGCTCCAGAGAACTCGGGGATTGGCCTGCCGCAAAGCGAGCTTGGGAACGGAGGTCTGTGGCGCCGACCGCCACTGTGATTTCTACATGGCGCTCCGGCGTCAGCATAAGTGATCATGCGGCGCACCATGGCTTTCCGGCAGACTAGGGGACGCTTGATGTGGGCTAGGGGATCGAAAGGTGGGAGAATGGGCTGGAGATTAGATGTGGTTTTAGGGCAGTGGCTGGCGTAGGCCGAGCAGCGAAGGTTCTGGTGTGAATAGTGGTTCTGGTGACGACCGGTCAATCGGTTTTGACTGTACATCACTCTTGTCGTGTTCACGTTGCAGCCCCGCACGCTGGACCCTCCACGTCGCTCACCGAATGGAACGCACTTCGTCTTGCGTTTTCACTTGCTTGTGGGACCGCAGTTGAGAGCAAACTGACGTCCCTCCCCCTCCCCCGCCCGCGTCATTTATTATACTACCACTCCCTCCATTTCATGCGGAGTAAATAAAAAAAGAGGGAGTATACTACGGATGAGGATCCCCTGATGTGGCCGAACCCATTGAGTAACTGACATGCAGGGTCTAGCAAGCATGGGGTCCGCCAGTAAGTGACCGAAAGGGAGGGTAAGGTAGGGATACCTACGTCAGAGGATCCACTTACACTACTACTCCCTCCTTCCATTTACTATACAAGTCCTAATGTGTTTTTCGAGGCTAACTTTGACCAAATGTTAGAGTAATAATATATGACATGCAACTTACACAAAGCATATGGTCAAATTCGTATGTGAAAGGAGTTTCCAATGATATAATTTTCACATTATACATCTCATGTACTATTAATCTTGTCAATAGTCAAATGTGGTTTTAAAAACGCATTAAAGCATGGTTAATAATACAGCCAGTCGATGGCTATGAGGGACTGCCATGTCATCTATAGCCATCATCTATTATATGCACTCATACGGTAGTGTGGGCTATAAGGTTGGCTATTTCCCGCATAAAAAATATAAGGTTGGCTATTGTATTAGTACTTTATTCCATCTCCTCTCTATCTCTTTCGTCATATTTATTGTACTAGTATTTAACTAGGAATGTGTATATAGCTAAGGCTCTTGCATGAGAGCTCACTCCCCTTACTTTTTCACATCTCTCTCCTCCATATAGGCCCTAGATAAATGGAAGGAGGGAGTACATATGTTGTCAGTACTCCACGTGTACTATTGGACAGGGAGCTTAAAAAAGTTACTATTGGACTGACTATACGTGGCGAAATCCTAGTAGGAAGAGCATGCGCAAGAACAAGCACATTCACGTGGTTGAAAAAAAATGGAAACCATCTTGAGTACAAATCTAGGAGTACGTACGAATCTAACAATATTGACTGGGCGTTGTTGAATGTTGATACCTTTTGATCAAAGTAGAGATAATTTGACTACACATAAAACTTATATGTAAACTAGAAAGGATAGGAGGGAGTATACTGTACATTCAAAAACGAAACGAACATTCAATACCCTTTATGTATGATTTGCGGATGCTATGATCACCGGTTCAAAATTTTGAATCCGCCTTAGGTATCACGTGCCCCCTCTCGTTCTCTCTCGATTTCATCTCGGGGTCCGGAGATCGATTGAAAGAGGACTAGGGTGGGTACATGCGAATGATACTCGGTGGAATGTTCAAATGAGGCATGCGGGAGGATGGACTCGACTGGAGGGCGGCATGATCGATGGAGAAGAGGGTTGGAGAGGAATGAGAAATAAGAAAATGCCACATGATTATACTTGAACATCTCAAATAAACAATAAGTTGTCTCGCTTGGCCTACATAGTGAAAGGCCTAATCCGCAACCTGGAGCACTGACGCTCGAATATGGCCGGGAAAACAGGGAAACTGACATGTGGGGCACACCCGTCGGGACGACGTAGCGCATACTAGTCCAATGGTGGAGCTAGCCCACGACCTCCTCACCACCGACAACCGTTCATGTGGGTCGTTGGGGCCAACAATGGGGCGCAGCTCCAGCACCGCCTTTGGACACGGCGACCGCGGTGAGCGACACGCTCATATCGTCGCTAGACACGGTCGGTTTCAGTGTGTCGAGGGTGGCATTAGTGCTATGGCACGACCAACAATATGTTTGGTTTGTGCCCAAGGTTGCCCCATCAAAGCATTAGGTAGCCAAAATTTTGGTTGAGGTATTGGTTGCCCATGATTTGGCTGACATTGGCAAGAAAAATGAACTAGAGTTGGCTAGAGTTCATTGGCATGCCAAAAAAATGGCAACCATCCAAACAAAGACCAATCTTTGGGTCATGACCAAAATTTTGGTAAGGTGCACTTTGGTCACAATCCAAACACACCCCAACACCCGGTTCGTCGAGGATGCATGGGGCGCCGTGACGCGTCCGCGGAGTGGTGTAGCGTGGCCAACTGCATCCTCAGGACCTGAGACCATGCCGAGGCATCTCCAACGTTGCCACCACCATAGCTGACTACCCTGGCACACCAAAACCCTCGTCCCTCGAGCCGTCGCGCTATGCGTTCCCAGCCGGCGCCAGCTGCCCGCATTCATGCCATCCGTTCGTTTGTCGTCGTTAAGAGGCTTGGTGCCCGAGGAACCAACTCTGGTGACTTAATGACGCACCCGGACGCTTGGCCTCACCGGAATGCGCTACTTAAAGTGGCAACACCCAGCTAACCTCCACACTGTAGCGCATCGACCTCCTACCTGGCACCACATCCGCCATGACCGCAAGTGCGAACGCTCTGCGGGAGAGCTTGTCTTCGGGGATGAAGCTCGAGGTCGCCGCCCTCGCTTAAGTCGCCTCTCGCGACGCAATAGCCGCGTAGCCGGACGCGGACGCGACCGCACAAGCGGTGGCCACGCTGGCGGACGACGACGGGAGCACCGACAGCGACATGTCCTACTTGCCGCCATCCAACATCCGGCACCGCCGAGGTCGGGGACTCCTCCGAGGATGAGTAGGGCATGGGAGGCGGCAGGGCATGGTGTGCCAACTGGCCGGTCCGTATCCCGTGTTCTACTCTTCCTCGCCGAAGACCGCACCTTCACTTCACGGGTCTTGAACCCCGCCGCCGTACATAGAGATCACAGATGGAGGACGTCGGTCGCCGCCATAGAATAGGTTTAGGGTCGGGTTTCTTTTATTTTTCTGTCCTATAAAAGTTCGAAATGTAATGAAAATCTGCCGTGTTTGCGTTAATCTCGGCCGGTGTATATGAACTTTCACAATAATATACATATTGTAGGAGTACTAGCAAGATGCCCGTGCGTTACACAGAAGATCAAGATCTTGTGGGAGAAAAGGATGAACGATGGAAAGCCTTATCTGCAAATGTGGAGAGGAGTGCAGGTAATTGTCATAGTTTCCTTCCTATCCGTTAGATATAGATCGGACGACCTATATAGCAGGATGATAGGTACACCATCATCACCAACTCTGCTTTTTATTGAACCGAGACAAATCTAACATGCGAAGTAAAATAAACACATAGGGTCTATACATACACAATTTATCTTAGGCACTCCAATAGTACGTCCACTACACATTCACGCATTTCACATGTTTCTACATCTACGGGAACCTACAAAAGGGTTAATGTATATTGCCTCTCTCTCTCCTCCCCTGATTTTCATAGTGGTGGGCCCCTCCATCCCCCCAATCTACAATCAACAGCTCACACGTTTCACATTACGTTAATTACGTAACAGGGATTACATAGGTGTAGCATTACACTTCCTAAAAAACCGAACTAAGCCAACCTCCCAGCATATCACGCGGGAAAAGACCCGGCCGCGCCGTTTTAGTCGGGATTATCGGATTACTAGTAGTAGTATCGATGGATCGCACGAAGCAACAAATTTGTTTTTGAGGGGGCGAGGCACCTAGTATAAAAGGAAAAAAGGCGGTACACACACAACACTCCTGTCGCGGTTGCATTGCACCCCACACATATTCGGTCCTGCACACGGCTCACGCAAACGGAACGCGCTTCGGCTTGCCTCTTCACTAACACGTGGGACTGCACTTGGAGAAACCGACCATGCGCCAAACTCCACCTGCCCACCGCACAAAAATCCTCCCCCCACACAAAAATTCCCACCAAATCCGATTCAACTGCCCTTCGGCCAACTAGCCAATAATATTCCCCCAACCCGCCTCCCGCCGTCCCCTTCCACTCCATTCGCTCCGCCAAAGTCGCCCTCCGCGCCGCGCCGATACATCGGCGCCGCGGTTCATCGAGGGGACGCACAGCGATCCTCTCACTCCCACAGTACGCTCTCGTAGACTGCCGTCCTCTAGCCGCGCCGCCACCTTTGGCTACGTTCTTGTGGAGGCACACGACGGTCAGCGCCGCCACCGCTGGCAACGTTTGTGTGGAGACGCACGGCGGTCAGTTTCTCCCACGATACGTGCATTCTAGACTGAGGCCCTGTTCATGTCGATGTAGCGCTGAATGTTAGCTGATAGACGCTGTTAATCTCACTGTTTGCCGAAGTAATTTACTTTCAATATGCTCTGCTTAAGATGCTTTGTCGGTGTCAAAACCGGTGGATCTCGGGTAGGGGGGTCCCGAACTGTGCGTCTAGGCGGATGGTAACAGGAGACAAGGGACACGATGTTTTACCCAGGTTCGGGCCCTCTTGATGGAGGTAAAACCCTACGTCCTGCTTGATTAATATTGATGATATGGGTAGTACAAGAGTGGATCTACCACGAGATCAAGGAGGCTAAACCCTAAAGCTAGCCTATGGTATGATTGTTGTAATGTATGTTGTGTCCTATGGACTAAAGCCCTCCGGTTTATATAGACACCGGAGGAGGCTAGGGTTACACAGAGTCGGTTACAATGGTAGGAGATGTACATATCCGTATTGCCAAGCTTGCCTTCCACGCCAAGGAAAGTCCCATCCGGACACGGGACGGAGTCTTCAATCTTGTATCTTCGTAGTCTTGGAGTCCGGCGGACGATGATAGTCTGGCTGTCCGGACACCCCCTAGTCCAGGACTCCCTCAGTAGCCCCTGAACCAGGCTTCAATGATGATAAGTCCGGCGCGCATAATGTTCGGCATTGCAAGGCGGGTTCCTTCCTTGAATAATCCAGAGAAGATCATGAACACCAGGATAGTGTCCGGCTCTGCAAAATAAATTCCACATTCCACGTAGAGAGAATAAAATGTACACAAGTCCAATCTGCTGACGTATTATGCGGCATGACATCACACCGCTACCAGGCTCTTACTTGAATCGTTTTTTATTATACCACCTCAGCACGTTTAGCGAAGCGGTTTCCTTGGCACGTCTTGTCGAAGCAGAGATCGTGTTCCCCTTATTCCGGGATTCTCATCAATACGGACGTGGGTAACCCAACCGCGCCTTTGATGGTGGTGCTTGGGAGATAAGCGAGTTTTACCAGGCCGGTGGGGGGCGCATAGTCTTCACCCGCCTATATAAGGGATAAGGATTCACCTGTTCACCCACGCCTTCTTCCTCCTTTGCTTATCCACCTCCGCGCACTCAAGCTCCAACGCCCAAGCTCGCGCATCTCGTCTTAACCTTCCCCGACCATGTCCAGAGGGGGAGGCAAGTGGTTGGCTTCCACCGTCAAGGAGGAGCACATCACCAAGCTGCGCAACGCTGGATACCTTTCCGGCGATATTGCGCACCGGCTGCCCGACGAGGGGCAGCTCATCCCCACACCTGGGCCCCATGAGAGGGTCGTCTTCCTTCCCCACTTCCTCCGCGGACTGGGTTTCCACTACACCCTTTCATCCGGGGGCTCATGTTCTACTACGGCCTGGATTTCCACGATCTGGCACCAAACTTCATCCTCAACATCTCGGCATTCAACGTCGTGTGTGAGGCCCTCCTCTACATCCGGCCCCACTTCGGCTTGTGGCTCAAGACCTTCAACGTCAAGCCGAAGGTAGTGAAGGGCACACAGGCGGAGTGCGGAGGCGCCATGTTGGGCAAGATGCCCAACATCCTCTAGTTCGAAGGGGCCTTTGTGGACTCCATCAAGGGGTGGCAATCGAGGTGGTTCTATATCACCGAGCCGCGCGACCCTACGTGGGCAGCGGCCCTCGAGTTTAGATCTGGTATCCCCACGCAGCTCACCTCCTGGAAAGAGAAGGGCTTCCTGTGGGGTAATCTGAAGGAGCTGACGGGACTCCGAGCCTGTATCCAGAAGCTGGTGAACAAGAAGCTCAGGCTCGTTGACATGGTCCAAGTCATGCTCGTCCGCCGGATCCTCCCATGCCAAGAACGGGCATTTAATCTGTGGGAGTTCAATCCGGAACAGCACCAGGCGCTAAGCGGGCTCTTCGACACGACGTACGAAGGCGCCTGGAGGGTGCTGTTTAAGGGCGCCGAAGCCCTCGCATCCGCGACGGAAGATCGCGGATTTCACTCGCAGCATCCGGCTGACGAGGTAAGTGATTCTACCCCTATACGGGACACTCGTGGTAAATAGATTGGTTCTAAGAGGGTTTCAATCTCCCTTTTCTTTTGACAGGAATGGATGGAGAAGGCCGAGAAGCTCATCTGCCCGGCTCCTATGCCAGAAGACCCAGTGGATGCCCGTCTAGCGGGGCTGATGGTTCCGGCACCGCATGTGGTGCCGGAGAAGAAGGCCAAGAAGGTGGCCACGAGGACTCGAAAGAGTTCCCGTAATCAGGCGTCCGACGACGAGGCGGACTCCTCCCTCGAAGATGAGGAGGAGGAAGAAGACTCTCTCCCGGAGGAGGGAGAGAGGAAGAGGAAGGCTTCCCCAACAGGGGAGGCCGAAGGGTCCAAGAGGGGGAGAACTATTCCCCCGGATAGCTCCGCCAACACCTACGCTGGCGGCGAGGAGTGGCCTTCAAGGGCCAGGCCTCCAGCGAGATCGTAAGCATCCGGATCCCAGATATGCAATTTCTTACGTGCCACATAGTGTCCTACTAATGCCGCATACTGTCCGCAGTCCGGCCGATGATGATCTCCCCGCTTCTTCGAGCGGGTCATTGGCCCCGTCGGATGTGGATTCACATCCGACGGCCTCTACCCCCCGCGCCGATGAGGACGCCGAGGTGGGATCCCGAAAAGGGACCCATCAGGAGGAGGCTCCGGAGGCGTGGCAAGGCAGCCTCCTGGACTTTGCGCCGGACTCTACGACGGAACCTGCAGTGGTTCCAGAGTCCGGCAGGTGGCCCCTTCGAAAGAAGGGCAAGACCGTGACACCGGCGGCCTCCGTCCAACCGGAGGTGCCGGACAACTTGCTGGAGGCGCTCAAAGGCGCTTCCATCGAGGAAGAACACCGCACTGTTATGAGTGCGGTGATTCAGAAGGTCCAGCTCGCCAAGAGCGGGCTGACCGAAGCCTGCAGTAGCCTTTTAACAGGCTTTGAGGTAAAAAGTTAAAATTGTGTAATGTAATACCGCATAGACAGTAGCCCCTGATGCTCGGTTTGGTGTTTGGAAAGAAAAGCCGGACTAAGGATCTAAAAAGATATTCACAGGTTGCTAATAAATTATGTCAATATGGGTTTGCAGGCTGTGCTGCTGACCTCTGCCGCACTGACTGCGGAGGTTGGTACGTTAAAGCAGGATCTCAAGCGGTCCGAGTGAGAGCTCGGCCATGCCAAGAGGCAGCTCGAGGACAAAGAAGGTGAGTAGCACCGCTTTGAATTGTTACCTTACAGAAAAGGATTTTGGTCGCAATAAAATTAACAAGGATAATATGGGTATTGCAGGGGCCACAAACGAGGTGGCAGCCCTGAAGGAGGCTGTGTCCGCGGCCGAACGGAGTGCGGCCGCGGAACGGGCAGAGCGAGAGAAGAAGGAGGCACAGGTGGCGGAAGTGCGGCAAGAGCTCGAGGCTCTGATGGAGAAGCATGAGAGCTTGGAGCGCGACTCCAAGGCTCGAGAGTCCGAGCTTGCCTCGGCTCTCGAAAGTGCCAAGTCCGCCAAGGCCGAGGCCCGTAAGGCCCTTCAGGAGGTTGAAGATGTAAAGAAGATAGCGGCGGGTAAGGCATTTTTCATGCAAAGCAAGCATGTTAATGTAAACTACCTGACACTTACCCGCATTCGGAGCTCTCCAGGGGCGTTTGCAGATCTGCCATGTAGTGTGTCTGATGCCGCCGCATTCTACCGTGGCGAGGCGGGGAGCTCAACGGAGAAGGTCTTCTGGTCTCAGTACGCTGATGCCGGCCATCCGGTGCCCCCAAGCGACCAGCTGAAGCAGCTGGTCGAACTCCACAAGGTAGCTGAGGAGGCCATGAAGGGCCTTATAGTCCGGCTGTGGCCTGGAGAGGCCATGCCTGGGAGCTACTTCGGCCTCGTGCGGCGGCTGGTGGATGCGTGCCCCTGGGTGGAGGTCATCAAGCGCTCCGCCTGTATTGAAGGTGCTCGGCAGGCCCTTGCCCGCACAAAGGTGCACTGGGGCAGGCTGGATGCGGAGAAGCTTCTTACTGATCCGCCGCCACCGGGCAAGGAGTATCGTACAACCGAAATGTATTATAAAACTATCCTGAAGGGGGCCCGCGATATTGCGGATGAATGCCTTAGAGATGTAATTTTTGAGTAAACTCGCTATGTATTATCCTGTGCGCTGAAACTTTGTTCATGTGCGCTTTAAGCAACGCTTGTTTAATTTAAAATATTACCTTCTGTGCGGCCGTTTATAAAATCTGAGAGATGGCAAGTCGTTGGCTTCAGCCCCCAAGCCGCAAGTGCTGGGGTGTTCAGGATAACTTGAGCACTCTTGTTCCTACTTTTGGGTCCATCTAGGGAGGCGCTCAACAAAACGAACAAGGCAAGCGGACTTATAATGCTTGAACACTCTCACTTAGCCATAGAATTCTATAATTTTAAATTTCGGCGAAGCCCCTAGTATTCGGAAGACCGAATTCGGGGCGCTATCCACGCCTTCGTCGGACATTATCCGGAACTTCGCTCGAAGCGGCGTGGGTCTTTAAGGACCCGAAAAAACCTCTCGTATAGCGACCGGTCTCTCGCCTTATCATGCCGGTCAGTTTTAGCTTTCTCCACTGAGGCGCTCGCCCGACTCAACCGGGGCGCAATCGCAGTGGTTCTCCCAGTGCCACCTTAGCCGACGGAACGGAACGTAAGGCACCAAAACGTGGGAGCCGGGAAAACCCAACTATTGACCCAAGACATGATTTGGAGCCGATTCATATAATGCTATAAGTTCGGGGTGCCGTACTTGTGAAAGTGTTCGGACTTATCACACCATAATGTGGGGAACATGAGCCCCTGGTGTATTAGGCCGTATCAAAATATACGGGTGCAAGATGTCATGTAATGAACATATATATGTAATAACAAGCAAAAAGGTGCTGCATCATTTATTAAACGAAATCTTCTTTGAGTGCGGACTGATACAAATAGTGCAGTAAGCAAGGGTTTTGGAGTAGTTGAACATGTCCCCCTCCAGGGATGGGCTGCGGACTTGGTGTATATAATCAAATTTAATGCTCGTAATTGAGACCACCTGAGTGTTCGTCTCCGCATTTTTTACTCCCCGGCTGTTGCATCATGAGTTTGGCGGGTTCACCGCCGGACAGGGCCTCTGGCTAACGGAGTCCTGTGTACATAAAGAAGGAAAATAATAATAAGAAAGAGTGGCACACTTGCGAGCCCCTGGTGTGGTCGAGCCGCACTCTGGGTCCATTGTGGTCGTGCCCCTTCCCCTGCGCCCATGGTATCTCCAAAGCGTAATGATGTACACGGAGGGTTGTTCTTGCAATCATGCGAGAGCGGGGGTTAGGGACGCATTGCTACGCGTGCTCGGATCGTGCCAGGTGGTCTTGGTTGGTGTTGCTTCGGGCGCGTTTGGCTGTATCCGGCCGTTTGACGGCCGGACTCGAAAATTGCCTTAAGAGGCTGCTCTGTACTTCTGCCGCGAGAGCCGCTATATGTTCCTCCGTTCGGAGGGAGCGTTCCGTATTTCCGTTGACCGTGATGACTCCACGAGGGCCTGGCATCTTGAGCTTGAGGTATGCATAATGCGGCACCGCGTTGAATTTTGCAAACGTGGTTCGTCCGAGCAGAGCGTGATAGCCGCTTAGGAATGGGACTATGTCGAAGATTAATTCCTCGCTCTGGAAATTATCCGGGGATCCGAAGACCACTTCCAGTGTGACTGAGCCTGTACAATTGGCCTCCACACCTGGTATGACGCCTTTAAAGGTTGTCTTTGTAGGTTTAATCCTTGAGGGGTATATGCCTATCTTGCGCACTGTATCCTGATAAAGCAGGTTCAGGCTACTGCCGCCGTCCATCAGGACTCTCGTGAGGTGAAATCCATCGACGATTGGGTCTAAAACCAAAGCGGCGAATCCGCCATGGCGGATGCTGGTCGGATGGTCTCTTTGATCGAAAGTGATCGGACAAGAGGACCATGGATTGAACTTTGGGGCGACTGGCTCCATCGTGTATACGTCCCGTAGTGCATGCTTCCGTTCCCTCCTGGGTATATGGGTTGCGTAGATCATGTTAACCATCCGCACTTGTGGGGGGAAACCCTTTTGTCCTCTATTGTTCGGCGGTCGGGTCTCTTCCTCGTCGTCATTGTTTAGCCCCTTGTCGTTGTTTTCGGCAATTAACTTGCCTGTCTGCTTGAACACCCAGCAATCTCTGTTGGTGTGATTAGCTGGCTTTTCAGGGGTGCCATGTATCTGGCATAAGCGGTCGAGTATTCAGTCCAAATTGGACGGACCCAGAGTGGTTCTTTTGAATGGCTTCTTCCGCTGACCGGGTTTAGAGCCTCAGAATCCAGCGTTGACTGCCGTATCCTCCTTGTCGTCGCCGTTAATGCGGCGTTTATTTTTGCTTCGACGCGACCTGCCATTGTGGTCCTTAGTATCCGGACTGCCAGAATTTTTACTGAGGTTGTTGCTGCGAGCTAGCCAGCTATCCTCTCCCGCGCAAAAGCGGGTCATTAATGATGTGAGGGCTGCCATTGATTTCGGCTTTTCCTGTCCCAGGTGCCGGGCTAGCCACTCGTCGCGGATGTTATGTTTGAAGGCTGCGAGGGCCTATGCATCCGGACAGTCGACGATTTGGTTTTTCTTTGTCAAGAACCGTGTCCAGAATTGTCTGGCCGATTCGTATGGCTGCTGAATTATGTGGCTTAGGTCATCGGCATCTGGTGGCCGCACATACGTGCCCTGGAAGTTGTCGAGGAATGCGGCTTCCAGATCTTCCCAACACCCAATTGACTCTGCGGGCAAGCTGTTAAGCCAATGTCGAGCTGGTCCTTTGAGCTTGAGTGGGAGATACTTGATGGCATGGAGATCGTCTCCGCGGGCCATATGGATGTGAAGGAGATAATCTTCGATCCAAACCGCGGGGTCTGTTGTTCCATCGTAGGATTCAATGTTTACGGGTTTAAACCCTTCAGGGATTTGATGATCCATAACTTCGTCAGTGAAGCATAGCGGGTGTGCGGCGCCTCTACATTGGGCAATATCACGACGTAGCTCGAGAGAGCGTTGTCTGCTGTGTTTGGCCCGGCCGGGGTTAATGTATCCGGCGTGACGATATTCGTCATGGGTCGTGGGGCGCCCACGTGATCCGTAGATGGATCTGGATTGCCTTGCTTTGTCCTCCAATACATCTCGCAAGTCCGGTGCGTTCCCTCTTGGCTTTGTACTTTTGGAGCGATGCCGGGGTATGGTCTTGGTGGAGGGCATGGAAGCCTCTCTGTCGCGACCATGGGGTGGTCGGTTGGCCGTATCGTGCGCTGGTGATGAAGGTATGTATGCTTCTTCCTCTAAATGGGGGAGCAACTTGCTTCTTGGGTAGCTTTTGGAGGGGCGTTCGAGTTTATACTCTTCGGCCGCGAGGACCTCGGTCCATCGATCGGCCAGCAGGTCCTGATCAGCTTGAAGCTGCTGCTGCTTTTTCTTTAGGCTATTTGCCGTGGCGATAAGACTGCGTTTGAAACGCTCTTGTTTGACGGGATCCTCGGGCACGACGAATTCGTCGTCGTTGAGGCTTGCCTCGTCTTCGGAGGGAGTTATATAGTTATAGTCCTCGGCCTCTTCGTCTGCCGCCCTCTCGTGAGGGCTTGCTTCTGCATCCTCCTGCGCTGAGTCTTGCTGGAGGGGATTATCTTCGGCACTCTCTAGGGTGTTATTATCTCCTGTGCCGGAATCTCCATTCTTGCTGTGGCGGGATTTAGAGCGGCGCCGCTGACGCTGGTGCTTGGGCTGTTTCTTTAGAGAATCTGCCACCGCTGCTTCTTCGCCGTCCCCATCTTTTGGGGTATCCACCATGTATATGTCGTATGACGAGGTGGTCTTCCAGTGCCCTGTAGGCGCTGGTTCCTGTTTGTCTCCGGCATCGTCGTCCATAGTGTCGATGTCTTCGGAGTCGTAGTCTAGCATGTCGGTTAGATCGTCGACAGTGGCTACAAAGTGGGTGGTGGGTGGGCTCTGAATTTCTTCGTCGTCCGTATCCCAACCATCCTGGCCATAATCCAGCCAGGACTCTCCGGATAGCGAGAGATGCTTTAGCGAATTTAGGATGTCGCCAAAGGGCGAGTGTTGGAAGATGCCCGCGGCGGTGAATTCCATAACCGGCGCCCAATCAGATTCGATTGGTAGGGGCGTGGGAGGTCCGGAGTCCGGCACCTCAGAGTCACGAGCTTCGCGAGGGGTAAGGTTAGTTTTCGGCTCCATCGCCATAGAAGTTGCAGCCCCCGAGGCGGTGTCCATCCACCGGTCCTCGATCTGGGCGATCAGCTCCGGACTAAGGACCGGAGCCGGTTCTTGTGCGGCCACCAAGGCACTGTTCGGCGGCAGAGCTAAATCATGCCCATCGTGACAGTGCGGCACGCTTGGCTGTGGCTCGGGCCCGTCGAAGATCAAGTCCCCGCGGACGTTGGCCTTGAAGTTTAGGCTTCCGAATCTGACCTGATGGCCAGGGGCATAGCTTTTGATCTGCTCCAGATGGCCAAGTGAATTAGCCCGCAGTGCGAAGCCGCCGAATACGAAGATCTGTCCGGGGAGAAAAGTCTCATCCCGGACAGCGTCGTTGATTGAAGATGCCATTGAGCCTATCGGTGACGACACAGAGGAACTCTCAATGAAAGCACCAATGTCGGTGTCAAAACCGGTGGATCTTGGGTAGGGGGTCCCGAACTGTGCGTCTAGGCGGATGGTAACAGGAGACAAGGGACGCGATGTTTTACCCAGGTTCGGGCCCTCTTGATGGAGGTAAAACCCTACGTCCTGCTTGATTAATATTGATGATATGGGTAGTACAAGAGTGGATCTACCATGAGATCAAGGAGGCTAAACCCTAAAGCTAGCCTATGGTATGATTGTTGTAATGTATGTTGTGTCCTACGGACTAAAGCCCTCCGGTTTATATAGACACCGGAGGAGGCTAGGGTTACACAGAGTCGGTTACAATGGTAGGAGATCTACATATCCGTATTGCCAAGCTTGCCTTCCACGCCAAGGAAAGTCCCATCCGGACACGAGACCGAGTCTTCAATCTTGTATCTTCGTAGTCTTGGAGTCCGGCGGACGATGATAGTCCGGCTGTCCGGACACCCCCTAGTCCAGGACTCCCTCATAAAATCCGGATCCCTACCCATCTTGGGGCTAAAAGGCCGTGAAGTTTCCAATTTTGGAAGCTTGGATTGCTGGACGTTGTCCAACGAGTCCGGTCCGATGCCTGACTTTAAGTTCAATGCTCGATCGAAGTACGTTCCTCCGCGGAAGTCTGGCGTGGAGGGTTCGGGAGCCCGGGCATGTCTAGTTTTTAATACAGGAGGAAGGTCGCCGCATTGTTCCTCTACCACAGTGATGTGGTGGGTAACCTGGGGAGAGTTGATCTCTCTCAGATCGGTTTTAAGCCCAATCTGATTGTAGTCCGTAGCGACTCCCAGGGCGGCGATGCGATCCAATAGTTCGTTGACAGACGAGAGCTCTATCGGATCCAGCCGCTCGGCGAATTCCGAGCTGACGTGGAGATTGCTTTTGACGACTTGAGAAGTCATTGTCGAAGCAGTGGCCGGACAGGCGGTCATAAGAAAACCTCCTAGCCGGATATTTTGGCCGGCGGCCAAGGCCCCTTTGGCGAAAATACCGTCATTGAAGACGGGTGGAGGCATCCTTCCTATCGGTGACGCCACAGAGGAACTCTCAATGAAAGCACCAATGTCGGTGTCAAAACCGGCGGATCTCGGGTAGGGGGTCCCGAACTGTGTGTCTAGGCGGATGGTAACAGGAGACAAGGGACACGATGTTTTACCCAGGTTCAGGCCCTCTTGATGGAGGTAAAACCCTACGTCCTGCTTGATTAATATTGATGATATGGGTAGTACAAGAGTGGATCTACCACGAGATCAAGGAGGCTAAACCCTAAAGCTAGCCTATGGTATGATAGTTGTAATGTATGTTGTGTCCTACGGACTAAAGCCCTCCGGTTTATATAGACAACGGAGAAGGCTAGTGTTACACATAGTCGGTTACAATGGTAGGAGATCTACATATCCGTATTGCCAAGATTGCCTTCCACGCCAAGGGAAGTCCCATCCGGACACGAGACGGAGTCTTCAATCTTGTATCTTCGTAGTCTTGGAGTCCGGCGGACGATGATAGTCCGGCTGTCCGGACACCCCCTAGTCCAGGACTCCCTCAGTAGCCCCCGAACCAGGCTTCAATGACGATAAGTCCGACGCGTATATAGTCTTCGACGTTGCAAGGC
Source organism: Triticum dicoccoides (assembly GCF_002162155.2). Classification (NCBI taxonomy): domain Eukaryota; kingdom Viridiplantae; phylum Streptophyta; class Magnoliopsida; order Poales; family Poaceae; genus Triticum; species Triticum dicoccoides. Next base: position 204,849,061 of record NC_041385.1, read on the forward strand.
GGGTTCTCCTTTTAAGTTCCACGTACCGGCCGAACAGTGTTCGACTTCCTCATAAATGCTGCGCTTCTTAGCTTCTACGCCCAATAATGGTCTTCCTCCACGCGTCGCACGAATGCGAAAAGCCAGGGTGTTTTTTACGTTTCACCCCCTAGTCGTGCAAGTCATCCGCCTACAAAGAGGCAAAAATCCAGATCCAAATCACACCATCTTCCTTCCGCGCATACTCATCGGAGCGCCTTTGACCCAACAACCCATTCCACCATGGACCGTCGGCGCGGCTCCTCTTCTCGCGCTCCCAGCCCACTGCCAGGAGATTGGAGGAGATGCTCTGTTCCACACAACGAGCTAGTGAAGCTCCAAGTGGGGGGATATCTCCCTCCGGCCTTCATGGTCCCGGTTCGAGTCGGGCTGGCCACCTACCAAGGTGGGAAGCAAGCGGAGGCTACCCCAAGTACAAACAAAGGGGAGCGGGTATGCTTCGTCCCCTATCTAGTAAGGGGACTCATATTTCCTATACATCCGTTCCTCCGCGGGCTCCTGGAGTTCTACGGACTCCAGCTCCATCACCGGACTTGATGGGAGCCTATCGGTGACGACACAGAGGAACTCTCAAAAATTGGAAACCTTGACCTGTTCTGCACTCAATCTGCTTAGCTGAGATGGCATGCCAAGGCCGATTAGTTGCTAACATATCCTGCCGTATATTTATTGTGATGTAGATTGCCATGGTCTAGTAGCCAATCTGTCAGGTGAAATAGCTTCACACTGTTTTATACTCGATCTTTGTTGCTGCGATGGCCTTCGATAGTTTGATGGCTGTGTGCTCTCCCTCATTGACTGCTAAAACAGTCTGCCATAATTTAGCACTCAAATCTGTTTGCTGAATTAGCTTTACATATATTTCATTACTTAGATCTGCTCATCCAAATATCTTGCCATAGCTTTAGACATGGACCTAGGTATTTTTGTCTGGACTTCATAAAAAAAGCATATATGGTTTTCCTGTAATATCTAATAGAAGAACTAATTTGTATGTCTAACAGATGGACACGACTTGGATAACTTCTGCTCGAAGATTCTCCGCTGCATATGTCGAGGGGGTTGAAAACTTCATGAACTTTATCAGAGCTGTGTACGGTGGTCCGAAATCAGACGTGCTCTGCCCGTGTAGCAGTTGTATGAATTCAGTTACAAGACCCCAGTCAACTATGAAAAATCATCTACACTTGTATGGGATGTCGGTCACATATACTAGGTGGGTTCATCATGGTGAAGCTGTGAATGTCAATGTTATTGACTATGTGGAAGTAGCAGATCACCATCTTGATCTGCCTGATGCTCAGGTGGAAGAAGAGGAGGAGGTGGTGGTGGCAGAGCCAGTGAGTTTGAACAACATTGAAACAATGCTACGAAATGCTCATGCATTCCGTGAACTTTCACCTGCAGAAGAAAAACGGTGGGCCCGCATATTGGAACAATGCAACGTGGCTGTCACCCCAGGAAATAAGCTATCAGTATTCTCAGCTACGGTCACCTTTCTTCAGGTGAAGACATCTGAGCGGATGACCAACAAATCATTCGATGCGATGTGGGATGCTTTCCGCAAATCTTTCCCAGATACGTTTGAGCTGCCACACACCTACAGTAAAATGAAGAATTTCCTTCGTGCAGTGGGAATTGGATATGATATGATCAATGTTTGTAAGAATAATTGTGTTCTGTTCTGGAAGGATTATGCCAACTTAAGTGAATGCCCGAAATGTAAATCATCAAGATGGAAAGATGGCTATGCTATGAAGAGGATTCCTCATAATGTTCTGAGACATTTTCCAATTACACCAAGATTGCGGAGGTTGTTTCATGATGCTGAAACAAGAGAGGATGTACTGTGGCATTCTAAGAACCAGGAGTACAGAGATCAGAATGTAATGAGCCATCCATCTCATGGTAGTTAGTGGAAAAGCTTCAATGATAAACACAAAAAGTTTGCCTGTGACCCGAGAAAATTTAGACTTGGCTTAGCTTCAGATGGATTTAACCCATTTGGCCACCAGAGCGCCACATATAGCATGTGGCCAGTGCTTGTTATCCCTTACAACATGCCTCCAAATGTCTGCACCAAAGAATCAAACTACATGATGGCCCTGCTCATCCCAAGTCCAAAAAGTCCCGGAAAGGATTTTGATTTGTTCATGGAGCCTCTTGTGGAGGAACCTCAACAACTATGGATGGGTGTTCTCACTCGAGACCTATATAGTAGCCGACCAGCTGATTTCTTTCTGTGTGCTGTTATAGTTTGGTGCCTCCATGATTATCCGGCTTTGGGCACTATGTCAGGGCGAACGACACATGGTTACAATGCATGTGTTCGCTGTGACAAGAATTCGCTGTCATACGCAATACTTAGCAAGATCTGTTACATTGGACACCGCTGTTTCCTTGCCAAGGACAAGCCGCATCCTAGAAAATACCGAAGACATGTGTTCAATGCAAAGCATGAAAACCGTGATGCGCCAAAGAGGCTCATCACCGATGAGTTGCAAGTGTAATTAGAGAAGGTCAGGCATATTACACCAAGAAACCATCCTGGTAATGGTAGCGGGAAAAGGAAGCGTGGTAGGGCAGAAGAGAGATTATTGTTTACCCGCAGGTCCACTTTGTGGGACTTGGAGTATTGGAAAGATTTGGATTTGCAGCATAATCTTGATGTGATGCATAATGAGAAAAATATATGTGACAGCATTATCAGCACACTTCTTAATATTGAAGGCAAGATGAAAGATACCTTAAAATCTAGGATTGATTTGACACACCTGGGTATCAGAAAGGATTTGCAGGTGCAAGATGAAGGTAAACCACGGGATATGGCACCGTTTGTGTACGTCTTGGACAAGGTAAAAAATAAAAGAATTCTGCGAGGTCCTGTCACGTGTGAGATTCCCACATGGATTTGCTTCCAACCCTGAAAGGAGAGTCAGTGCAGATGGAAACAAGTTACAAGGGTTGAAAACTCATGACTGCCACGTCCTACTTCAAAGGGTTTTACTTGTTATCCTTAGAGCATTGGTCCGCCCTGACTTATACAGAGCAGTTGCAGAGTTGGGATAATTCTTCAGGGAACTCTGCAGTAGAAATATCAGGATATATGCTTTGGAGCGTCTTAGAGACAAGATACCAACTATCCTCTGCGACCTTGAGAAGATATATCCTCCAGCCTTCTTTGATGTGATGGTGCATTTGGCTGGATGTACCCTATTCAAAGGCGGTTAGGCACTTTCAAGGGCTATGTTAAGAACAGAGCTAGACCCGGCGGTTCCATTGCAGAGGCCTACATTGCTACAGAAGCATTGACATTCTGCTCAAAATACATTGAAACAACCGATCAACTTAGCAAAGAGGTGGGTGAAGACAATCCCGGGCTCAATGTTTTTGATTATTCTGATTGAGTTACAGGGAAGAGTCAACAAGAGGACAAACCTAAAGATTTGGAAAAAATGGTTTGGTATGTGTTGAATAACTGTCCTGAGATACTACCTGATATCAAGTAAGTGCAGTAGTGCAGCTTATACATCGTAATCTGCTAAACTTGCAGCACATTCTTATATATTTAGATGTTTGACGCGATCACTATGTTGTGCAGCATCTACAAAAAGGAGTTACTGCTGCAAAATCCAAGAAACATTGACAAACTGGTTATGGCAGGATTTGCGAAATGGTTCAAGAACCATGTAAGCTTTTGAATTGCACTGTCAGTTTTTTTAATATATTGAGTACATAAGATGATCAGCTTGTCTATTTTCTAACCATAGGTTAAGAAGATGCGGGAGGATGGGCAGGCAGTTGATGATGCCCTTTACTCACTAGCAATGGGTCCTGATACTCGGTTAAGACATTATGAATTTTGCATTGTTGGATATGTGCGCTACAACACCCTTGCTCGAGACGAAAGCAGGAAGACACAAAATAGTGCCATCATGAGCATGGATACGTATGACAAAGAGACAACTGAAATGTATGCTAACATGACAGACATTGTTCAGTTGCAGTATATCTCCAGTTTCGAGGATCATCGGTGTGTGGTTCTATTGTGCTGTCGTTGGTATAACCTGTTTTCCAGGATGGCAAAACCCAGAGTTGATGATTATTTCAAATCCATGAATGCCAAGGCGACGTACCAGACCAACGAGCCTTTTATTTTGGCAAATCAAGCAACACATATATTTTTCTTGGAAGACACATTTGCACATAGCGATGACTGGAGAGTATTGCAAAGGTTTGAGCAGAGGAATTCGTTTAATGAAGTTGCACAACAAGATGATGCTTACATTGCTCCTGATGTACAAGATAACACAGATGTTCCTAATATCTTTGAGAACCATCACGTCAATGACGCCGCCGAAAAGATTGCCTATCGTGCTGTGGACATACAAGAGTTGATCAAGAAGAAGCCAACGTTCGAGGACGTTGAGGACGAAGAAGAAGATGACACCGTGGGGAATTACGATTCAGACTGATACACATGGCGAAGATGTTGACGCTACTGCTGCAGATGATGATTACATTGCTTTTGTCGTATTTGCCTGTCAGAAGACATTTTTTATCTACTATGTGAAATTGTGTTTGCTATGACAAATGAAACCTGATGAACATGTTGTTTAGTATTTTGCTATGAGAACATCACTTGTTATGTATGCTGATTTGTGTTTGGTGATTGTATGACAACTAAAACATGATGAAATTGTTGTTTAGTAGTACTCATATTTGGCTGTGAAACTTGAATTTGATGACATAGTTTGCTGTTGGACTCCAATTTGCTCGACAACTTCGAATGAGAACAAAGCTGACCCGACAGGGCCTCTGCTATTTATTTATTTATGAGCAAAAGGGGATGCCCCCTGATTTCCGTTAATAGAAATCATTAGATGTTCACAACACTACGCCCAGCCTGCTACACAGGTTTCATTCATTACTAGTTTCAGGAAAGTGCTCATGTCATAGCCACTGAATACATCACGAGTGCTACATACACTACAAATAAAGAGACAATCATCCTACAGAGCACATCGATTTTGCCCATTATCTTCACAAGCTCTTTCATCTCCTCATTGTTGTCAAGGCCGTTTAGCAGCTGTTGCTTGGCCATGATCAGAGGAACTGCATCTTTAACCTTCTGCTTTGCATCTTCCTCTTCTACCGTTCCTTCAGTTACTTGTCCAACACCCCAACCTGCTGGTATTGGGATTCCTCAGCTAACCAAATAATCAGCATAGTTGCATTCCCCCACATCAGCAACTTCCCAGAAATACAAATCACATGAATCTTCCCTTTTCTGCACGAATCAAATTGGAAGATCATCAACCAAACTATTAAAAAAATCAGCAACTGAAAGCAGCAGGACAACACTTAAACATATTATTACCCCATGATTCGGGCATTTGTAGAAGACTCGGCCAGGGTTGAGGATTGTGGTTGATACGGGACGGATGACTCTGCGTGATTTGCAGCAGTGGCACCACACCAATGGCAGCGGGTTGCGATGAGCAATCGGCTGCGGAGCGCGTGCCGGCGGGGGTGTGATGAGACCCACAGGTGATGGTACGGCTGGCGACTTGGTGCATATCTGGTTGTTGCCTGCTGAAGAGCAGGTGGACGAGCAGCCAACGGACATGGCTGCTATGGCCAGAGCTTCTGATGCTAGGCAGAGTAAGTAGAGAAGAGGAGAAGCGAACGTTGGATATGTCAGTTTCATTACTTGCAGAGTAGCATATCACCATATATAGTCATAGTCTAGGTTTGGATTCGAACCAGCTACAGGGGCACGTCTCTCTTTTTTCTAAAACTCGGCAACATCTCTTTACTGGTACACTAGCTTTCTGTACACCTTCCCAAGTCTTTGATTTTCTTTTCCTTTTTTTGTGAGGAAGGAAGGAGGACAAAATTGAGAGTTCCTGGGACTCGAACCCATGACCTCTCGGTTGAAAACCAAGGGTGCTAGTCACTTATGTGGCGAACGTTCCCTGTGAGGAGGACGGCAGACGAACGCATTTTCCTCGCAATTTTCTTCCTTTATATAAAAAGGTATGCTACTTGGTGTCCGCTTAGTCAACAAACGATGGTGCCAACCTTGACCATTGGATTGACATATAACGTCTGTCGCGTTTCTTCAGTCTCTTCTTCCTCGAGTCGCCAAAGCCAAACCAGTGCCGGGGGGACCGCCTGCTCCCGTCTCCCACGGCTAGTCGTGCTGCCGCGCACGCATCGTGGCAACATCGCACCCTAAAACTCTGCGCATCTTCCCCGGCTCCTGTTTGTTCCCGTCCGAGGCCTCACCATCGTTCTCTGCCTTCGGTGTTGTCAACATGGCCAACAACCGAGAGGAATAAGGAGATGGCTGTACATGGTGAGGATGACAGTAAGGACCCAGCAGCGCGTACAGTAATTTTGTTTTTTCGGGACGGAGAAGGGTATCAACTGGGTTGTGCGGGACCCGTGGCCCGTCTAGCCCAGGCTTTTATTTCATATGTTTAGCACATGACCAGCCCAGTTTGTTTTTTTCCTTTCTGAAAATGGCTAGCCAGCTATTTTGTTTTTTGTATAATAACCAACGTATGCCTACTTGCTTTTCTACGCCCTGCTGGGCCGGAAATCTTTCAAGACGAGGAGGGATGCATTTTGCCCAGAAAATGGGCTATAACTAATACGAAATGGGCTATAAGTAATAAGAAATGGGCTATAAGTAATAAGAAATGGGCTATAAGTAATAATAAATGGGCTGTAAAATGAAAAAATACAACAAACAGGCAATTAGTTCCAAAATACTGTTTTCTTTCGGATTTTGATATTTTAAATTTCATTGTTTTTGTGCGGGTAAAATTTCATTGAATTTAAATTAAGGTATATTTAGATTTAAAATTAATTTGAATCTGGCTAGAAATTTCGGGATGTATGCTGTTTGGGACTGATTTGGAGGCTGACTTGTGGGTCTACTAGGTTGACGTGTACGTTGGATTTGTCAACTTAGTCCACAAACGATTCTAGCAGCAGTGACCATTGGATGTTAATCCAATGGCCGTGCTGCTTCTTCAATATCTGATCTTCGTGCTCCAGTCGCCCAAACAAGCTCCGGTGGGACTACCTGCTTCCGCCTCCCGTGGCCGGCTGTGCTGCCGCACAGGCCGCATTGCCCCACCCTACTTCATTGTTGGCCAGGCCATTCCTCTACTCACCCACACCTCCTGTAATTTTTCGGCGACGGCAGCCGGACAAGTAAACCCTCGTACTCCCCACCGCATGGGCAACCATTGTCGAGTCTTCCCCGGCCCCGTGTTGTTCCCTTCCTAGGCCTCGCCGTCGTCCACCGCCATGGTGCTCTCGGCGCGGCCTGGTCAACGTGATCAAAGAACGACATCCATCGGACGTGGACTGTATGTGGAGAGGCTGACAGCTGGGTCCACGGCCGCACACAAGGAAATGCCTCCTTATTACACACAAAATAATGATTCCTCCACCTGACAGCTGGGACCCACCGGAAGGGCCTCTGTATTTCGTGAAAAAACGTCCCCCCCGCTGACATGTCGGACCCACCAGCTATATCTTCGCACGCAAGGAAGTGCCTCCTTATTATGCACAAAAAAATGAATACCCCCTGCTAGCTGGGACCCACCATAGTGGGAGGATGACTTGTGGGCCAACTAAGTTAACGGGGACTAAGGGCTTTGTAAACTTAGTCAATATGAACGATTCTAGCTCCAGTGATCGTATGATGTCCATCCAACGGCTGTGGTGCTTCTTCAACCTCTGGTGTTCTTGCTCAAGCCGCCCAAAGCAGCGTTGGTCGTGCCGCATGCTCCTGCCTCCCGTGGCCGGCTGTGCTACCGCGGAGGCCTCACCGCCCCCTACTATTCCCACCGCTGGCCAGGCCCTGCGGCGACGGCAGCCTCACACCGCAGCCGAACCAGTGAACGCTCATACTCCTCTCCGCGCGGGCTTCCACTACCGCGTCTTCCCCGGCTCTGCATCGTCCCCTTCCTAGGCCTCGCCGTCGTCCACCGTTGTGGTGCTCTTGGCGCGGCGTGGTCAATGTGGTCAAGGAACAACTTCCATCGGACGTGATAAGTAATGGTTCGAAGACTCCAGTGACCAGGCAGCGGCTTGGGCGGAACCCTAGCCGCAGCCACCGCTGCCCCCTTCCCCTACTTCCTCCTCCTTCGCAGTCGCCGGAGGATGCTGGCGGGCAAAGCCCGGCCGGCCGACGGCGGCAGCAGGGCGCTTCCTCGCCTTGCGGTGTGCTCTCGTGATAGGGGAGGCTTGGTCCTTCCGCGGCCTTTGCTTGGCGTGGCGTCGCCGGCGCCGGCGAGTCTTCTTCGTGCCGCGTTGTGGCTCTCCTCCGGCAGGTCTTGGCTGGGTGGCAGCCCCCTTTTCCTCCTATGTGAGCTCCTGCTGGTGCTCGTTGTCGGATGTGGCAGCTCGCCAGATCTGGCCATGCTTCGGCCGGTCTGTCCCCGTCGGGAGGCTGCCCCAACTGGGGGCCCTGGTCTTCAGCTTGGATACGGTGAGGGCGGTGTCTTGCACGGATTCGGCCCGGGCGCTCGTTCTGGAGGGTCGGGGATGAAGTGCAAGTGCTCCGGCTTGGCTCTTGGTGTTGTGCTTCAGCCGCACAGTGGAGGTCTGCGGTTGCCGGGGCAGCGGCCCTGGATTTGGTGGTGGCGGCTTCGGCCAGGGGGGCGGTGAGTGTCTAGATGTGGCGGATCGAGGGATACCTTGGCCAGATCGGAGTTGGACGGCAAGCAGACCCAGGTTCCGGCAGCTCTGCGGCTGCTGGCCTGGTGTTCGCGTAGGACGGCCTTAGCAGGGGCGGGCACTTGAGGGAGGTGCTATGCGAGGTTTGGTGGGTAGCAGTTCGTGGCCGGCAGGTTCGGGCAGTTGGTGGTCGAGCTTCACCGGGGGAAATCCTATCTTTGGCTTTGCTGGATACGGCGACGGCGACGCCCGTGGGCGTCGTGCTCTTTGTTGAAAGCATTGCTAATGTGTGCTGCTCCTCCCCACCTCCCCGTGGCCATAGCTCCGGAGGGAAACCTAAGATCTGCAAGATTGGGCGATGAAGGCGTCGTCACGTCTTCTACCTCCCTGGGGGCATCGTCTCGAAGCCGGCTACAACTGGAGACCAGTGGATGGCGGCATCTTCGCCGCGTGGTTTGCTGAGGCGGCTGTTTCGGGGCGCTGATTTCTGTTTGGTAACGACAATGGCGTCGAGAGGAGCATGGGTCGCGGCTCGGGCTTCGGTAGTCGGATCTTCCCAGCGTGTCCGAGGTGCTCTTCCGTGGGTTGCTTGGTTGTTTTGAAGTCGGAGCTGCGGTGGAGCGAGTCCAGGTGGCGACGATGATAGACGCTCGGTGGTCGTTTGCGGCGGGAACGGTCGGCGCAAGTCCTGCATATTTTGCAGGTGATGCTCGTCATCAAAGTTGGAGCTGTCAGTTGTTTGTGCGTGTGGTCGTTTGTTGGCATGTGCCGTCGTGTCTTCTGTTGCATGTCGGTGGCCAGGTTGGCCGGTGGTGCCCATGTGTTTATGGGTTGGATGTATCGGTGTTAGGTCGGTTTTCTGTCAATTAACCGGGTAATCCTCACTTCTTCTTAATCAATGAAAATGGTAAGTCTTTTGCCTTGTTTCAAAAAAAACTTCCATCGGACGTGGACTGTACGTGGACAGGCTGATAGCTGGGTCCACGGCCGCAGCAAGGAAGTGCCTCCTTATTATGCAGAATATAATGATTCCTCCACCTGACAGCTGGGACCCACCGGACGGGCCACTGTATTTCATGAAAAAAATGTTCCCCCTGACAGCTGGGACCCACCTGCTACATCTACGCACACAAGGAAGTGCGTCCGCGCAAAAAAAAATGATTTGCCCCCTGACTGCTGGGACCCACCAGCTACATCTTCGCACGCAAGGTAGTGCGTCCGGGCAAAAAACGATTCGCCCCCTGACTGCTGGGACCCAGT
>NC_041385.1:204859351-204860633 GCF_002162155.2 Triticum dicoccoides
ACCAGCTACATCTTCGCACACAAGGAAGTGCGTCCGGGCAAAAAAACGATTCGCCCCCCTGACTGCTGGGACCCACCAGCTACATCTTCGCACGCAAGGAAGTGCGTCCGGCCAAAAAAATGATTCACTCCCCTGACTGCTGGGACCCACCAGCTACATCTTCGCACGCAAGGAAGTGCGTCCGAGCAAAAATAAAAACAATTCGCCCCCTGACTACTGGGACCCACCAGCCACATTTTCGAACGCAAGGAAGTGCCTGACAGTCGGGACCGACCTGGTCGAAGCGTACGTAGCGTTGTCATTCTGGTTGCGAACGTGTACGTACATATATACTAGTCGATGTAGAGGCGCGCACGTGTCGTAGTAGAGGCGCGCACGTAGCATGTACACGTACGTACAGCGGACAGTGTGCAAGAAACAAAATACGGCCACGTATGTGTACATAAGAGTGGGGTCTCGAACACCTACTCGCGCATACGTATGGCCCGGGCTCGTGTACGTGGCTGGGTCGGAATGGAGAAACAACGTCGTCGTCGTGTTCATGGGGAGCCAACTGGCTGGGTCGGAACGAAATGCGTCATCGTCGTGTTCATGGGGAGCCAACTGGCTGGGTCGGAATGAAATGCGTCGTCGTCTTCATCGGGAGGGCTTGGACTGAATAGGTGATGGAAACGAGGCCTGGTGTACCGCAGAACGGAGGAAATGACCTTGTGTTCGACCGGCCACGTTCGAAATGGGATCTTGTTCATCGGGAGGGGTGTGGCGTACCGCAAAACGGAGGAAACGGACCTCCTACGGTCGAAATGGGGGTCCTGTTGATTGGGAGGGGTGTGGTGTACCGCAAAACGAACAAAACGGACTTGTGTTGGGGCGCCACAGTCGAAACGGGGGTCCTGTTGAATGGGAGGGGTGTGGCGTACCGCAAAACAGACGAAACGGACTTGTGTTGGAGCGCTACAGTGGAAACGGGGGTCTTGTTCATCGGGAGTGGTGTGGCGTAACACAAAACGGGACTCCTCGGGGATACTGTTCATCTCCACCGTCGACCTCCTCCAGCCTCCACGGGCTACCGTCGACCTCCTCCAGCCTCCACGGGCTCCTTTTCATCCACCCTCCACCACGCGCTACTCCCCCGACTACTGTTCAACCAACCCTCCACGGGCACCCCTCCACCGTCTACTATTCATCCAACCCTCCATGGGGTCGTCCTATTCATCCAGCCCTCCACGGGGTCCTGTTCATCCAGCCCCAACCGACTCGATCGATCGGGGTCCTGTTCATC
>NC_041385.1:204861010-204944371 GCF_002162155.2 Triticum dicoccoides
CTCACTGTTCATCCCAGAGGCAGCATCCGACTTCAGTTAGCAGCAGTAGCGAAGGAATCGCTCGATCGGGTTTAGTTAACAACCATCGATCAATCGCTCCAGTTCATTAACGCGTAGCCTGCAGTGCAATCACTCGGATTCAGTTAGAGCCCAACGCATCGCTCGGGTTCAGTTAGAGCCAACGCCTCGCACACACGCGCATACGTGTACGAGAGAAATGTGCATCGCTTGGGCCCCGACCGCCCACCGTAACCAGGAACTCCTCGAAATTTTCATCGCCCTCACTTTTACTACGGTTTTTTCCGTCATGGACGGCCCAAAGAATGTCATGCAACTGCGTCTCCGGCCCGCCCAGGACAAAAAGCCCATTTTCTGTCATGATTTTTTGTCATAGAAGTAGGAGCCCACCACATCTAGGATGATACCGGGTTTTGTCACAATTATCGTCATAGAAGTGTCATATGTATGACAGAATTTTTTTTCGTTCGGCCCAAAATGTCACGGATGTGTCTTTTTTTGTAGTGCACGTGGCTGGGCCCAACAGAGGCCCATATAGGTTAAAAAGGCCGGCCCAGTCAAAGGCTCATAGTACTTACTTAGGTACTAGTTGGCCATCCCAATAACGGCCTGCTTAATAAAGGCCCATTTACGGCCCGAAGCCATACTTGGCCCGTTAATTGTTCGCCGAATATTTGGGCCCATTTACGGCCCGAAGCCAGATCTGGCCCGTTAATTTTTCGCCAAATATTTGGGCCCAATTACAGCCCAGTGACTTTCGGCCTGTTAGAGGCCCGATGTAGAAATGGGCCCATTTCAGCCCGGTGTGACTTTTGGCCTGGGAATGGCCCATGCTACCCATGGGCCATATATGGTCCGATGGGACATCGGGCCGACTAACAGCCCATGATAAAGGTGGCAACAGTTAAGCCCAACGTGACTTTGGTCCTGTTAAAGGCCTGTCGCATAATTCGACCCGTTGATGCCTGCACTAAGCTTTCGGCCTCTTAAAGGCCCATGATATCAGTGGGCCAACTAAGGCTCGAGATATGTTTCGGCCTGGTAACGGCCCATGATATAACTGGGCCCAAAAAGGCCCGGTCTACATTTCAGCCTGCTGAAGGCCTGTTGACGGCTAGTGAAAATTGAGGCCCAACATGCATTTTGGCCTGCTAAAGGCCCATGGTTTCATCTGGGCCATAACAAGCTAGTACAATATTCAGCCTGTTAATGCCCAACGCTACCTGGGCCAAACCAAGCGCTGGTTCCACAAAAGGCCCAACTAAAATATAGGCCAGTGTAAGTTGTGGGCCTGTCGCAAAGTGTGAAGGCCCAATCATTCGGGCCCAAGAAAGATGCAAGCCGGCCCAATTTTGGCCTGCTAAAAACCAGGCCCGTTAGAGGCAAATGTTTCGGCCTAGTTGACTACATCTGATTTTTTTCAGATGGCGAATGATGGCAGTAACTAGTAGGAATTAAGAACAAACCTACTCTATACAATAAATAAATTATGACATAGTAACTAAGAATAAACCTACACTATACAATAAAGGATTTATGGTATATTACATCCACTCGGCACCGAAGTTCGCCACCAGTGATCATAAAGCACAACGAAGAAGCAGATTACAAAAACTGGGCACCATTGTAGCGTAACAAAATAATACTAAACTGAGACCATTTCCAAGATAGTTCAAGAAAGGTTAGCTTTGCGAGGAACTGCTGCGCAAGCTGCTAAGCAAGGCTGAGAGACTGGCCTAGCATGTCGGTCATAGCTTCCAGGTGTAGCTATTTAGCGATGATGTTCTCATTAGTGTTCTCCGCAATCTTTCTTAGAGATAGGACTTCAAGTGGAAGTTGAGTTGCAGAATGCCTTTCTGCTAGAACTTGGGACTGAAGAAGTCGAACTGATTCAGATAACGAATTCTATGAGCTTGTCTGACTGCTAGTCTCAAGTAACTTGAACACTACATCAGGACAAGACTTTGGGGTTGTCTCGCTATCTTCAATATGTTTTGCCTTCTTTGCTGCAATATATGTTGGGTTTGTCTCACAGCCTTCAGCAGACTTGTGCATACCATCAGGCATATCACCCTGAAACAAAGCAGAGAGATGACAGGTTTTGCATGTGTATAAACAAAGATGATAACTTTGTTGTCAATTCCATCCAATTTTCAAATTAGAAAATGTAGTGTAAGTTCAAAATATCAATAGCATAATTTGGCATTGTTCATAAGCGGGGAGCTTAACCACACTACTGGATTACCATGTGAACATAACAAGCATAGATGAAGGGCAAAGAAAATCATTGTATCTATTTTGGATAATGTGCATGGAATGTTGTTCATATCATCAGCCACATCGGTAAGATAAAACAGGAGATGACAAGGTGCAAACGTGGGCTGCTTCACCACACACTAGATTATAGTTCCACAAAAACAAGCATACATATAGGGAGTATTGATTAATGTGCATGGTATGAATAAGGAATTTGGTACTACAAGTAAAACTTAGAACTTACGGTTCATGCGAACATGCATTTTGGTAGAAACAACAAACTAAACAACCGTAAACGATAGGGAGTATGAGCAAATTAAACAGTAGTTGAGGATAAAGGCTTTAGAAGGACTGACTTACATTAACAGTTAACATCGGCTTTATAATGCCATTCTCCATGTCAAGGGAAGGATAACTCAAGAATTTCAGCACAGAATCTTCTTCATAAGCATTGCCTGTACTCTACATTTTGTAGAGAGTAATTATAGATATGATAATACTGGAAGGGATAGAGGATAATGAAGATAAGATGCAGATTGATGCTACATAATCAACTACCAATCCCTGGAAGTACAAGCATTACAAGACAAAATGTACTCAGAAGAGCAATGGGCTACACTTCAGCACTGACATTGTCTATGTATTCTACTTGTTGGTAAGATTAAATATAGATCTGATCTTTTTTAGTAAATGGTGGGCGAGGGAGATAAGATGCAGAATGCTACACAATGAACCAATCCTTCTTCCCATAATACAAGAGTGTTTTGAACACTGGTGTACTGTACAAAACGCTCTTATATTATGGGACAGAGGGAGTAGCTGTTAATGTAGGTACAATGATTGACGACGTTCAGTCCTACAAGAGGATTGCAGAGCTAAACCTCTTCAAAAGCATTGGGTTGATTCTAAATTTATGTAAGAGTCCATACAGATCTTATAATGTCCAACAAATGGACAATAACGAGGCTAACATGTGCAGTGATGCTACATAATCAAACAACTACGAAAGTAAGTATGGTCATACAGGGCAAGAGGTACTCACAAGAGCAATGCATTGTGCAGTATAGTTGCAAGATTCTATTGTCCCTTGAGAATGAATGTTCTTCTGCTAACAGTTTTTGTACAAGTGAGACGTTAAGGCAAATGCAGAAATGTAGTTCAAATTGTGATGTGATATCATAGATAGTACCTTACGCTGCAGCCGAGACAAATGTGTAACAAGATTATTCCAGTCACCGTCGGATAAATGTAGCACCGGAGACTTTACAGAAATTTCATTTAGAGGCTTGCCATCGAAGTGCGCTTGCCTTAGGTAGGAACGATACTTCATCAACGAGTGCTTGAAAAGCGCTACCAACCCTTGCTCGTCTGCAGGGCGTATTCACATACACGATGTGTAAACTAAGCTAATGGCAGTTCAACAAAGTAGAAGAAATGCAAAGCATCAGTTGCAACATATGTGCGACCAATATAACCTTCGAAAGTTAGAGCAAGCACCTATATGGGTGAATAAGATAGGGCATCTTCCTCTGACTCCTCCACTAGAGAACTACATTGAATAGGTCTCCCTCTAGCTCAGAATCACTGTTAGGATCATATTCCGAGCATGAATCTGTAGGTGGAGAGCGTTTGCATTGCATTGCATCCAGACTTGATTTTAGCCCCTGAATGCCAAGTTTGACAGCCATGGCATTGTTCTGCTTTATTCTTTTCATGCGCGCAAGCTCATAATCATTATGATTCTGTTCGGAATCTGAGATTCATGAAAACATAAAAAGTAGTCAGATTATCTATGGAATGCATTGCGGATTCAAATCTAAGAGTTCTCCCTATAAACCCCTGCATATGCAAAGTTCACCCCCAACTGTGCTGACCAGACCACACACAGAAATACAAACCCCTTATGTCTTTATAATAGGCAGAGACACATTTCCAAACTGAAGTAGGAACATTAGAATCATATGAAATTTGTATTTGAACAAATAAAATAAGGAATTATGAGTGGCATAATGTTTAGCTTTAAGGGTGGAGTGTTGGTAGTGTGACACAAAGCAAGTAGGCAGATTGTATTCCATGTAAAAGATCGAAGCCTATGTAAAAGCTGGAATTGACACTTTCTTTCTATACAATGCAGTGTTCGTTGCCCACACATGATGGAAGAGATCACATAGAGAAATACTATTCACTCATGTCTACGGTTCCAGTATTTAGAAACAGGGTGGTCCACCCTAAAAGAATATTGACAACAAATATGACAAGGCAAGCATAGATGTAGTGAATCAATCATTTACTTGTGAGCTTACTAGGACAAGTATGTAGAATTGTAACTGCAGTAAGAGACCGTCCAAAATCTGAATCAAGAAGTTTGTCTAGCACTTATTGTTTGCAACTAATCGACGTGAATAATTGGATATTATATCGAATGAGTAAGAAAGACAAGTAAAATTATCAACAAACCTAGCTTGCAGTAGTAATCTGGGTCAATGTCACTACGACCAACAATCCAAAATGACTAGTGTCTGTTCCGAGGGAGTTCGATCCGGCCGAGCACCAGACCCTGGAACATTTCTTTGGTGTCACGCATGAAGGCATTTGTAAGGTGCTCTTCAAGGCCAATGAGATGTGGCCGAAGGAAACCGAAGACCGTGGGTACAACCTGACCCATCCCGCCAATCCAGTAAGTTTTTTGCATTTCAAGGTGAATCCTTTACTTATTTATTTAGGAAGATGCCTGAGCCTCCTATTTATTTTCACAGGGCTGCACAAAGAAAGTGGAGCGGATCAATTGTCCGGCTCCGCTGGCCGAGGAACCGGCCATCCCGCTTCTAACGAAGATGCTGGTTCCGGTGCCCTACCAGGTGCCGTAGAAGAAGGCCACGAGGAAGGCCAAGGATCCCAGAAGCGGTCTCCATCGCAAGGGTGCTTCGGACATGACGTCTGAAGACACCGAGACTCACTCCTCTGCCGCCGGGGACGAAGAGGAGGAGGAAAGCAACTCTCCCTGTGAGGAAGGAAGGAAGAAGAGGGCGGCCTCCACAAATCTGGAGGCAGAGGCGTCCAAGAGGGGGAAGGGTTCCCTCGCGGATAACTCTGTGTGGGGTGTCGACAGCAGCCCAGAGCGGCGCCCCCGAGACAAGCCCCTGGCCGAATCATGAGTACTCAAAAAACCGGACGCATTCATATATCCGGCCTCTCTACTTCATAGTCTTAACATGTTGAATCATGCATTTTCAGCTGGTCCCTTCCGGTGGCCTCCTCTCCCAAGGCCATGGATGACACCGAGGTGTTGTCCCGAAGGATCCCAGGACAGGGAGAGACTCAGGAGGCCATCAGGGCAGCGCCGAAGGGTGAAACATCAGCCGCCGGACACATGGGGGAGAAAATCCCCATGGAGGCTAGCGATGGGGGCCATATTCAGTTTGGCCCCCAGCCGAATACGGTCCCGGAGACCTACTCGGCTCCAGAACCCGGCAAGCAGCCTCCTTCAAAAGGAGGAGGTGCGCCAATTCCTCCGGTGACCTCTGTCTAGCCAGAGGCGCCGGACACTCTAATGGAAGCGTTGCGA
The DNA here is from genome assembly GCF_002162155.2 of Triticum dicoccoides. Taxonomy (NCBI): domain Eukaryota; kingdom Viridiplantae; phylum Streptophyta; class Magnoliopsida; order Poales; family Poaceae; genus Triticum; species Triticum dicoccoides. Next base: position 204,866,850 of record NC_041385.1, read on the forward strand.
AGTGCTTCCATTATTGAGGAACACCGTACCCTTATGGGTACGGTGGTTGAGAGGATTCAGTCCGTGAAGAGCGGACTGACCGAAGCCTGCACAAGCCTTCTAACAGGCTTTGAGGTAAGCAACACAATTATGTAAAAAGAATGTCATTGTATAGACAGTAGCCCATGAGACACTGTGCGGTGTTCAAAAAGAAAAGTCGGACAGAGCATCAAACAAGTTTTGCAGGAGACTAACCAGATGAGTCAATGTGAACAAGCAGGCATCATTACTGGCTGCGACCTCTCATACTGCTAAAGTTTCTAGACTGAAGCAGAGTCTGGAGCGGGCCGAGGAAGAGCTCGGCCGCATGAAAAAGCAGCTAGAGGATAAACAAGGTATGCAATGACCTTCTCTATATCAGAAAGGATAGATGATTTGTAATCACCGTAGTGCCATTTTATTTGTAGGAGCAGCGACCGAGGTGGATGATCTCAAGAAGGAGCTGGCCGAGGCCAAAAAAAGCGACAAAGGAGCAGCCGCCCATGAAAAACACGAGGCCAGGGTTAATGAGGTCCAGCATGAGCTCCAGGACGCCGTTAAGAAATGTGAGTCCTTGGAGCGCGATATTGCGGATCAAGAGACCGAACTCGCCAAGGCTTGCCAGAGCACGCAAGATGCCCGGGCAGAAGCCCAGGGCACCCTCCAGGAAATCCAAGAGGCCAAGGAAATTACGGAAGGTAAGGCCTTCATTATGCTAAGAAAATATGTGAAGAAGAGGTATCTCTTACTAGCCCGAATTTGGGGTTCTCTAGGGGCATTTGCAGATCTGTCGCGCAGTGTTTCCGACGCTGCGGATATCTTCCGAGCCTAAGAGGGGAGCTCGATGGAGAAGGTGTTCTAGTCACAATACCTTGTGCCAGAACATCTAGTGCCCTTTAGCGATCAGCTAAAACAGCTGGTCGAACTGCATAGGGTGGCCGAACTGGCCATGAAGGTTTTGATAGTCGGGATGTGGCCTTCCAAAGCCATACCCAGCAGCTACTTCGGGCTCGTGAAGCGGCTGGTCAATGCCTGCCCCCGGCTTGATGTCCTCAAGCGGTCGGTCTGCATCAAAGGTGCACGGATGGCCTTCGCTTGTGTCAAAGTTCATTGGGCGAAGATGAATGCCTTCAAGCTCGCGACCGGAGGACCGCCTGCATTGTGGCGGAGCAATGTGCTAAGGATATTATCTTTGAATGAATACATTCATGTTATCCTGTCATGTACATGAAACAAGGTCGTGATGTAATATAATGCTTGTTTTTTATTTAAAATTTTACCTCCTGTGCGGCCGTTTTCATTGAATCTGAGAGTTGGCCAGTCGTCGGTTTCAGCTCCATGTAGTTAGTACGAGGGTGTTCGGGTTAGAATCTAAACACTCTTGATCCAAAGGTTTGGTCCTTGAAGGAGGTGTTTAGCGCAACGAACCAGGCAATCGGACTATGTGGCTTTGTCACCCACACTTAGCCATAGGAGTTTGACAATAGAAATTTAGGCACAACCCCTAGTATTCGTAAGTCCGAACTTGGGGTGATGTAAACACCTGATCAGATAAAAACCGATTCATCGCATAATGTGGAAAATTCGCAAAAGATTTGTAACCTCTCGAACAGCTGACCGACCCACGCCGCATCATTACAGTCAGTTTTCGGCTTTCTCTACTGAGGTGTTGATCCGGATAAACCAGGACACAATCGCAGTAGTTCTCCCTTTACTACCCTAGCTGATATAGCGGAATGTAAGGTAGTAAGCACAGGAGCTGGGCAAACCAACTATTGACCAAAGACGTGATTTGGAGCCGATGCATATAATGCTAAAGTTCGGGGTGCGAAACTATACTGTAAAAAAGTGTTCGGACTTGTTGCCGTATTATGGGGCATAATGAAGCCCCTGGCGAATTAAGGCGTACCAGAGTGTATGTGCGCAATTGATAAGAATATCAAGAAAAAGAAAAATGAAGTAATAGGCTAATGCCGAAGAAATTGGGCCGCAAACTATTTTGCATTATAGTTTGATTAATACGTCAAAGCGTGTTTGTACAAGTAGTGCAATAAGCAACATGGCTATTTAACATGCCACGACCAAGGGAGAGCTGCGTGCGGGTCCTTAAAATAGGCATAACGATCATTTAAAGAGACTACCTGGAAATTCCCTTATATGTCAATGCTTCTTGCCACCCTGGTGTATACGTCCCTTTATAGGTCCGACAATTAGGCCACCAGGAAAGGCCTGGAAAAAAAGAAACCTGAAAAGAAAAAGAAAAGGTGAAAGTATGTGGGTCCAGGGGAGGTTGAGCTGTATTATGGACCATGATCTAGCTGTGCCTCCATCTATGCCCATGGTATTTTGAGTGTGTAGTTATGCACGCGCGGTACGAATACCGCCGTTTGGTTGGGACTGGGACGGAGGCCGAATTGCTAGTAAAGCTCTTGACAAGCTGGACTGTCCTGCTGCATAGTAGTTCGGACTCGTTTGACAGTGTCCGGGAGCTTGGCCATCGTATTAAGGTTCTGCCTGAAAAGGCCGCTCTGTGCTTCTGTTGCGAGGGCAGCGGTGTGCTCCTCGATACTGAGGGAGCGTTCCGTGTTTCCATTGACTGTTATGACACCGCGTGGTCCGAGCATCTTGAGCTTGATATAAGCGTAGTGTGGCACCGCATTTAATCGAGCGGATGCGGTTCGTCCGAGCAGTGCGTGATAGCCACTGCGGAAGAGGACAATATCGAAGACCAATTCTTTGCTTCCGAAGAGCACCTCCTGTGTGATTGAGCCCGTACAGTGGGCCTCTACACCTGGTATGACTCCTTTGAAGGTGGTTTTTGTGGGCTTGATCCTTTAGGGATCAATAACCATGTTGCGCACTGTGTCCTGATAGAGCAGGTTCAGGCTGCTGCCACCATCCATGAGGACTCGTGTAAGATGGAATCCATCAATGATTGGGTCGAGGACCAGTGCGGCTGAACCGCCATGACGGATACTGGTTGGATGGTCCCTGCGATCGAAGGTGATCGGACAGGACGACCATGGGTTGAACTTTGGGGCGACTGGCTCCATCGTGTAGACGTCCCTAAGCATGCGCTTGCACTCCCTCTTGGGATATGGGTAGCGTATATCATGTTCACCGTTTTAACTTGGGGGGAAACTTCTTCTGTCCCCCTGTGTTCGGTGGCCGGGGATCCTCGTCATCGTCCTTGCTTTGCGACCCTTTCTCCTTGTTCCCGGCATTTAACTTGCCAGCCTATTTAAAAACCCAACAGTCTTTGTTGGTATGATTGGCTGGTTTATCAGGAGTGCTGTGGATTTGACATGGACAATCGAGTATGCCGTCCAAGTTGGACGAGCCCAGATTGTTTCTCTTATATGGCTTCTTCCGCTGACCCGACTTAGAGCCACTGAATCCGGCATTGACCGCCATGTCCTCGGTGTTGTCACCGTTGCTTCGACGCTTGTGTCTGTTGCATCGAGGCTTACCGTTGCTATTTCTGGCTTCAGAAGTGCTAGGTTCGCTTGTATTGTTATTGCTACGGGCCTACGGGTAGCCAGTTATCCTCGCCCGCGCAGAAGCGGGTCATAAGTGTCTTGAGGGCTGCCATAGACTTCGGCTTTTCTTGGCGGAGGTGTCGGGCGAGCCATTCATCACGGATGCTATGTTTAAAGGCCGCTAGGGCTTTGGCATCCGGACAGTCAATGATCTGGTTCATTTTAGTTAAGAACCTAGTCCAGAATTTCCTGGCTGACTCTCCGGGCTATTGAACTATGTGACTTAAGTCATAGGCATCCGGAGGTCGGACATATGTACCCTGGAAGTTGTCGAGGAAGGCTTCTTCCAAGTCTTCCCAACTGCCAATTGAGTTTTCGGGCAAACTGTTCAACCAGTGCCGAGCAGGTTCCTTGAGTTTTAGCGGGAGGTATTTGATGGCATGAAGATCATCATCGCGGGCCATATGAATATGGAGGAGAAAATACTTAATCCATACCACGGGGTCTGTTGTCCCATCATATGATTCGAAGTTCACGGGTTTAAACCCTTCCGGAAATTCATGTTCCATTACTTCATCAGTGAAGCAAAGGGGGTGTGCGACGCCTCTATATCGGGCCAAGTCACGACGTAGCTCGGATGGAGTTTTGTAACGCCCTGGACACACCCGCCGGTGGTCGTTACTCCTGGCGGGATCTAGACTGGCCCCACAGATCAATACTAGTCTTTTCTGCGCACTTTGTCCTCACTCGTGCACACCCGGGAGCAACTTCCCGGTCGGTCTCCTATCCCGAAACTACTCCAAGCTGAGCACGTTAACTTTGGAGTTGTATCCGAATGGGCTTCCGGAAAAGAAGAAATTATTTATTGATATGAGTAGTCTATCATCCCTAATAAGCCAGGCTATCACATACACCCCCACTCAGAGGAACCGACGTACTGGTCGGGCCACAGGAAAGTTCCCTCTTTGTACATACGTCTATGCATCCAGTCCGGCACATGTGCCATGCCGTGTGCCACGACGGGCACAAACGACATGACCAACATGACCACGCACCTCTCCGCAAACATCCGTGTAACCGCGAGGGTAGGCTCCGATACCAACTTTTAAGGCCCCAGACACACCCATCGGTGGTTGTTACTCCTGGCGAGATCTAGACTGGCCCTACAGATCAATACTAGTCTTCTCTGCGCACTTTGTCCTCACTCGTGCGCACCTGGCAGAAACTTCTCGGTCGGTCACCCATCCTGAAACTACTCCAAGCTGAGCACGCTTAACTTTGGAGTTCTGTCCGAATGGGCTTCCGGAAATGAAGGAATTCCTTATTGATATGAGTAGTCTATCATTCCTAATAAGCCAGGCTATCACAAGTTCATGTGCGGTTTTCAGCCGGGCGTGGTTATGTTTGTCATGTCCGGCCGGGTGGCCATCGTCGCGCATCAGGGCACGCCCCCGCGATCCATAGATCGATCTGGTCTGACCTGCTCTATTTTCCAGGTCATGCCGCATGTCATATGTGTATCCCTGAGCTATTGTCTCTGTTTTTATGGTGAGGTAGTGCGGGCTGGTGTTCGTCTTGAGTTGCCGCTTTCTCCTGGTCACGTGGTGGTCGGTCAGCCGCATTACGCGCTGGTAGGACGGGCTCTAGCGCCTCGTCATCGAATTGGGGTAACAATTTGCGTTTCGGGTAACTTTTGGTTGGGCACTCGAGGCCGTATTCCTCGGCTGCCAGGACATTATTCCATCTATCATTGAGTAGATCTTGATCAGCTTGAAGCTGCCGCTGCTTCTTTTTCAGGCTCCTTGTAGTGGCTATTAGCCGGTGCTTAAAACGCTCCTGATCAACGGGCTCCTCAGGCACGATAAAGTCGTCATCGCCGAGGCTCACCTAATCCTTAGAGGGTGGAAGATAATTAATGTCCTCCGAGTCTTCATTAATGACCTGCTCATTAGGGCTGACTCACCCATCCTCCCGTTCATCCTGTTCGGAAGTTGGCTCAACGGGGTCTTCGTTGTCTTCAGCTTCCTCCGAAGTATTATATTCTCCTATACCGGTATTGCTATTTTTTTTGCGCTTTGGCTGTATCTTAGGAGGCTTATCCTCGACTGGATCCTTCTCATTGTCGCTGTTGTTCTCTTTCGGTGTATCCACCATGTATACGTCATACAAGGAGGTGGCTGTCCAGCGCCCTGTACGATGTGGTTTTTGTGCCTGCTCCTCTCCGGCATCGTCGTCCGTACAATCAATGTATTCGGAGCCGTAATAGAGCATGTCGGTTAAATCTTCGATAATGGCTATGAAGTGGGTGGTGGGTGGGAAGCGGAATTCTCCATCATCAGCTTCCAATCCAAACCGGATATAGTTCGGTTGAGAGTCCCCTGATAAGGAGAGGGCTTTTAATGAGTTTAGCACATCGCCTAAAGGTGAGTGCCGGAAGATGTCCGCGGAGCTGAATTCAACGATCGGTGTCTGATCAGGTTCGATGGGCGCGGATGCATGCGGTTCAGAACCTATGTCCGGAGACGAATCCGAGGTTCCAGGGACACAGACCCCGCTCGAGGATGGATCTATGTGCGGCTCTAACACCGTTGAGTCTATGGCTTACGCATCAGGGTTGACCTTCCGTCCTCGGATGATGTAATCTGCTCCGTATCCAGGGCCAGAGCAGCTACAAGCACTATCTCTTGGGCACGGTCCGATGACAGATTTAGGTCATGTTCATCGTGGTGGTAGGGAGAGGCTGCCATGGGCTCGAATCCGTCGAAGATCAAGTCTCCACGGATATCGGCAACGTAATTCAAGCTTCCAAACCTGACCTGATGGCCAGGGGCGTAGCTGTCGATCTGCTCTAGATGGCCAAGCGAGTTGGCCCGCAGTGCATAGCCTCCGAATATGAAGATCTGTCCAGGGAGGAACCCCCCTGGACTGCATTGTTGTTGATAATTGATGGAACCATCAAACCTTTTGGTGACTATGCAGCGTAACTCTCAATGAAAGCACCAATGTCGGTGTCAAAACTGGCGGATCTCGGGTAGGGGGTCCCGAACTGTGCGTCTAAGGTTGATGGTAACACGATGCGGGGGACACGATGTTTACCCAGGTTCGGGCCCTCTTTATGGATGTAATACCCTACTTCCTGCTTGCTTGATCTTGATGAATATGAGTATTACAAGAGTTGATCTACCACGAGATCATAATGGCTAAAACCCTAGAAGTTGATCGTAATGATTATGATTGCCTCTACGGACTAAGCCCTCCGGTTTATATAGACACCGAAGAGGACTAGGGTTGTACAAAGTTGGTTACAGAGAAAGGAATCTTCATATCCGGGCGCCAAGCTTGCCTTCCACGCCAAGGAGAGTCCCATCCGGACACGGGAGAGAGTCTTCTGTCTTGTATCTTCACGGCCCAACAGTTCGGCCCATGCTACATAGTCTGTCCGTCCGAGGACCCCATAATCCAGGACTCCCTCACCCGAGCCGTATCCACAACCACCACCTCCACCGCCGTCTCCGCCAACCACTAAACAAATCATGCGCAAGTTCTAAGAGAGAAGCAACAATGATCTGCTTGAGCTATTGAAAAGTGTGCATGCTATTGTTGGGCAGGATGGAATCAGAATGGCCATCACTCCAAACTATCGGACTTTCAGAGGACTAAGCCTCCTAGTTTTAGTCAAGTTATCAATCCTTTGGAAGCCGATGATTGGTTACAGACTATTGAGAAGAAGCTTGAAATTGCTTGCACCAAGGAAGCCGACAAGGTTCCATTTGCTACCCACTATCTTGAGGGAGCTGCCGCTATATGGTGGGATAATGCCAAAGCTATGTGGCTTGCGAACGATGAGATTACTTGGGATAAATTCAAGGACCATTTCCGCAAGTACCACATTCCCGCCGGTATGATGAAAGTCAAGCAACGGGAATTCCTCGCTCTCACCCAAGGAAGCCTGTCAGTAAGTGAGTATCTGCACAAGTTCAACCATTTGGCCTGCTATTCTGTTTATGAGGTGGCTATGGAAGAAAGGAAGATCGATCGGTTCCTTGGAGACTCAACCAGCATCTCCGATGGACACTCAGGATGTTCAACGTCCCTGACTTGCAGATCTGGTAAACAAGGCCCTCACTGCAGAAAGAGAACACAAGCTCGTGCACGACAATAAGCCCGCTAATAATGATCATAAGAGCAAGTTCGAACCTAATAAGAATGGGCATCCAGTGCAGAGGACTCGTACCTGGCAACACTAACAGGTTGAATTTAAGCCCAATTGGTAGAAGAATGTTAACAAGACCACTACCCAAGTCAAGAACATCGTGACCAGCCCAGTAAGCGAAGATTTTTAGCATACCAATGTGTGTTATGCTTGTAGGCAAACTAGACACTACGTGAGACAGTGCCCCAAGAAAGGCAAGTCAAATGCTCCATTCAAGCCACAGGTTAATCACATGGGACCATACCCTAGCCAAAAGACCATCCAAGGGCAAGTTCATCACCTCACCACAGAAGAAGCCCAAGAAAACCCGGAAGTCGTCATTGGTATGTGTTCCGTTAAAAGCATACCTGCAATAATTTTATTTGACTCTGGGCTTCCCATTCTTTTATTTCACGGAGTTTTGCTGCCCAAAAGAAGTTTCATTGCTCGATTTTGGAAAAGAGTATGATGGTACAATCCCCGGGGTCGCTTCTTAAGAGTAACTTGGCCTGCCGAAATTTAGAGATTGACATCCAGGGAGTCAAGTTCCCAACCTGTTTGATAGTCATTGAGTCTCCCAAGTTGGATATTATTTTGGGAATGAACTGGTTAACCAAACATCAAGTATGCATCGATTGTGCGACCAGAGAAGTCACCCTAACAAGTCCGGAAGGCCAGACTGCAAAATTTGTCGCTCGAAGAAGCATATCCAAGAAAGAAATGGTCTTCGCAGCTATAGCTGAAGAATTGGATCCAATTCCTGTGGTTAGTGAGTTTCCGAATGTATTTCCTAAGGAGCTACCAGGAATGCCGCCAGACCGAGAGCTTGAGTTTGTAATTGGCCTTGTGCCCGGGACCGCACCATTATACAAGAAGTATTACTATATGCCTTCATCCGAATTAGTGGAATTAGAGAAACAGCTTGATGAGATGCTTCAGAAAGGATACATTCGTCCAAGCTCTTCACCATGGGGTTCACCCGCAATCTTCATGGACAAGAAAGACAGCAGTCTTTGAATGTGTGTAGACTTCCATCAGTTGAATGATGTCACTACAAGAACAAATGTCCGCTTCCGAGGATTCATGATTTGCTCGACCAACTCAGTGGGGCAGAAGTATTCTCCAAGATTGATTTGAGGACCGGATACCACCAGCTAAAAATCAAGAAGGAGGATATTCCTAAGACCACGTTCACCACTCGATACAGTCTTTATGAATATATGGTCCTGTCTTTCGCCCTCACCAACACCCCTGCCTTCTTTGTGCACATGATGAATAAAGTATTCATGGACTTATTGGATAAATTTGTGGTCGTCTTCATTGATGACATCCTCATATACTCAAAAGATGAAGAAGAGCATAAGGAACATCCCAGAGCAGTATTGCAAAGACTCTGTGACCATCAGCTATATGCAAAATTCATCAAATGTGAATTTTGGCTCAAACAAGTCGGATTTCTGGGGCATGTTCTTTCAGTAGACGGCATAGCCGTGGATCCAAGCAAAGTAAAGGACGTGCTTGACTGGACATCACCCATGAAAGTGATTGAGATCCATAGTTTTCTTGGATTAGCCGGGTATTACCATTGATTCATCGAAGGCTTCTCTAAGATTGCCAAGCCCATGACGGAACTCCTCAAGAAGGATAAAAAGTTTGTATGGTCTGAGGACTGTGAGAAAAGTTTCAATGAGTTGAAAACCCGATTGACATCAGCACCTGTGTTGACCCTCCCAGACATCTATCGCAACTTCGATGTATATTGTCATGCATCCAGGAGAGGTATTGGATGTGTACTCATGCAAGATAGAAAGGTTGTAGCCTCCGCATATAGATATCTACGTCCTCACAAGGGGAACTACCAAACCCATGACTTGGAATTTGCCACAGTTGTGCACGCGTTGAAAATTTGGAGGCACTACCTCATTGGCAAAAGATGTCAGAAATTTACCAACCACAAGAGTCTCAAGTATATATTCACCCAACCGGATTTGAATCTCCGACAGAGAAGATGGCTCGAATTGTTCAAGTATTATGATCTGAGAATAAATTACCATCCCGGTAAGGCCAATGTGGTTGCCGATGCCCTCAGCCGCAAGCCTGCCAACCTGAACGCCCTGATGGAGACCTTGCCTCCCGAACTCAAGGAGGAGATCGCTCAGCTTAACATGGTTATCGTTGAGGCTGACCTCGCCAATATATTGGAAGTCACCCCCACACTCGTGGAATAAATCCATATGGCCCAGCTAGATGATGTCGTCCTGCAACACATGTTAAGCAGATGCAAGAAGGCAAGACCCAGGATTTCACGAAGGGTGAGCAAGGTACCCGTAAGGTTTCGAGGTCGGATTTGCGTACCTGAACAAGCAGACCTGAGAAGGAAGATCTTGACCAAAGCACACGAGTCGTCATACTCGATTCACCCAGGAGGTACCAAGATGTACGAAGACCTTCGACAAATATTTTGGTGGGATGGGATGAAGAAGGACATTGCCTATTTTGTCGCTTGTTGCGATATAGGTAACAAGGTGAAGGCGGAACATCAGAAACCGCCAGACTCCTTCAACCTTTACCCGTTCCACAATGGAAGTGGGACGATGTCTACATGGATTTCATCACATGCCTGCCAAGGGCTCACCGAGGCAATGATGCAGTATGGGTTGTGGTGGACATGCTGACAAAGGTAGCTCACTTCATTCCCATCTGAACCACCTACCGAGCCAATCAACTCGCACAGCTATATGTTTCCAGAACTGTCAGTTTACATGGAGTAACCAGGACCATCACTTTAGACCAAGGTTCTCTCTTTACCTCCGCATTCTGGTCACTTCTCCATCAAGCTTTGGGGACCACACTCAAATACAACACCGCTTATCACCCTCAGACGGACGTGCAGACTGAGCGAGTAAATCAAATACTTGAAGATATGCTCTGAGCATGTGCCCTGGCGCAAGGACCCAAGGGGGGAGATTGCCTACCCTATGCTGAGTTCTCATACAACAACAGTTTCCAGACCAGCCTCAAGATGTCACCCTATGAAGCTCTGTATGGCCGTAAGTGTCATACTCCGCTAAACTAGTCTCAACCCAGAGATAGCCGCATTTTTGGAACTGACTTAATGATGGAGGCTGAAAAACAAGTCAAACAATCCGGGACAGACTACAAGTGGCTAAGTCCCGACAAAAGAGCTACTATGATTCCAAGCACCGACAGATCAGTTTTGAACCCGGAGAGTATGTTTACCTCCGAGTCATACCCATGAAAGGAGTCAAGAGATTTCAGACCCGAGGAAAACTTGCACCTAGATATGTTGGCCCATTCCCAGTGATGTCCAAAGTTGGTACAGTGGCTTATCAGTTGGAACTACCTCCGGAATTGTCAGAAGTGCATAATTTGTTCCAAGTCTCCTAGTTGAGAAGGTTATCTCGTCACCCAAGAAAAGGACTGATGTGGCAGAGCTAGAGCTTGCTAAGGATTTAATGTATGAGGAGAAACCGTTCTGAATATTGGAAGAGATGGAAAGAGTCATTCACAGTAGGGCGATAAAATTTTATAAGGTACAGTGTGAGCATCACACCGAGGAAGAAGCAACCTGGGAAAGAGAGGACTTTTTGAGAGCATCCTTCATCTTAAGTGGGGGAGGTTTGTGACACCCTGGTTTTTGCCTTCATGAGTTTTCTTTGCCTTTTTTCTTTTATTTGGTTTTTGAGTTAATTCATTTGGACTAGACACTTGATCATTGGTTTGACTTTCACCCAAGTGACTCCTTTCACCTCCCACATCCTCTCATGGCCTCTCATTCATCCTCACATTGCTTTGGAAAAAATTTATTCTAAAGAAAATATTCCTTTTCACTTTGAAAATGGAATATTTTCATTTCCACTCCAAAGCAACCCCTCTGTTTCTTGCCCACAAAAATCTGAGAAAATTCACACACACCCTTCTGGAAGTGCCTCATCATCCTATGCAAAAATATCAAGTGGTCATGTGGCCCAATTTGACTAGGAAAATTCATTTGCATTCTGACCTAAAAATGCAGTTTGTACAACAAGTGCATTATTCCTTGATCTTTTGGAGATGAATTTTCTTGAGCATCTACACATTAGTAACCTAACACTAAACCCCAAAGCTCAACTCTAACTCTTCTTGGTTTGATCACAACTTAAGCCACAAGTTTCTGTCCAGAAACTTTTAGTAAAAACCGTGAGCAACTCTTCCATCCAAATGGTTGTTTCACTCCTCTCCTAACCTAAACACTCCACGGCCGACAGCCTAGACATAGTTTGGCATCGCCTGGGCGTCATGTTGCCACCATGTGCGTGTTGACTACGTGAGGACACGGGCTCAGACACCATGTTAAAGCGCTCTGAGCTGTGCTTGAGCCCCTATTGAGCTCGTGCTCGTCTCAGCGCCCAGCCCAGCATGCCGCACCGCGACACCAGACTCCTTTACCTCCCAGAGCCCTCACTGCCGCTGGCTGATGCCGGAGACGCGTAGCGATCATGCGCGCGTCACGCCGGAAGTGCACAGTGCCCCCGTGCTTGATGTTGTGCCCTCCGTGCGTCCTGTGCTCGTCCACGAGCTCGAATAGTGGTCACGTGAGCCTTTGCCACTTCCCCCTCGCTCATTGACACTCCTCATCACCGTGCGTTGCATCTAGAGACTCGGGCGAGCTCTCGAGCTCCGCCTCATCCTCGCCTATGAATAGACCCCTCCCGAGCCCATTTCTACTCACCTCTCCACCTGCTCAACCTCCACAACCTTGTAGGAAGTCGCAGCTCGGCCGGGCAGCACTCTGGCCGCCGTCGACCGAAGCTCGCCGGTGATCCCCTTTCTCTCCTCCCACCTCTCCACTGCTCCTCGAGCTCAACCTACTCCTCTGGTGACTCCCTGGTGAACCTCTGGAGCTAGCTGACCCCCTAGAGCCCCTGAAGCCGCGTGTTCTCGTCTGTTTTTTCAACTCCGGCGAGCTCTGTCCGCTACAGCCGCTGGAGAAGCTCGTTTCGACCTTGTCCGACCACCTCTCCTCGAGCCACGGGTACATGCAAGTGTGCCAGAGCCCCTGCTACCCATCCCTCCCTCTCAAACCGGCCGCCGAGCCCTCCTCGCTGGAGAGTGCCCCGGCGAAGTACCACCGTCCCCTGTTTCCTCTCCCCTCTCTCCAGATCTGAGACTTGGGGCCCGCTGTCAGCCTCTCCACTCGTCCCGAAGCGGTACGAGTGGAGGCGTATTCGCTGGAATACATCTTTGACATCACCCCCCTGTTTTCTTTTATTCAAATTTAATTCAAATTTTGACCAACAACTTTGACCAGCTCTAACGTTTAAACCATAAGTCCAAATGAGTTGACTCTTTTTGCATTGATTTTGTCTTGGAATTCTCTAGCAGCACACCAAATTTGAGATTTATCCTAGCTGTCTAGAATTTCAGGTGAATTTCAGAGTGGTTTTTGATATTTTCTTTTACGGATTCTAATTATTTTCAAAGGGAGATTCTTGCCTTGAGGAGAACCAGGAGGAGTGTAACCCTCCTCTGTGCTAAGGCAAGCCACACAAATGTTTGCATGATGTCATTTCAATAACTATGATTTTCCAACTTGAATATGGTTTACTTCATGCATTTAATCATTTAATAAATATTTCTTAACTAGTCATTTGATATGCTTGAATTGTTTAGTTTGCTGGAGTGCTTGAGTGCATGCACTAGTGTGAGGTAGTAGAGTTATTTTTGGTAGCATGACTTTGGTTGAATATGACCGGTATTATTTTGCATATATGAGTTGTCATTTTCACCATTCTATCATCGTAACTAAAAAGGATTAAGTTAAAACTAGTGAGATAAAACCAGTGTCCCTAAAGAGGTTAGTAGTGCATGCAGAATTGTTCTATGATGTTGATCCATTTTATTTCAATGTTATAAGAATTTAGTTGCATGTCGGATATTTGCATGATCATGGAATAGTATGGCTCGAGTTTGTTTATTTTCAAGTAAAACTGATAATAATGCAACTTGAATATAATGTTGATCGAGTAATGGTGCCACCGAATCGAGCTTCCTAGTGCAGCCACATTTGCCTTTATGTGAAGGCCTTTATTTGGTCCATTGTCATGCCTCTGGTTGGTGCCTCCAACGAGGGAAGGTTATGGGCGTGCGGTACCCTGGCCCGGTAAGCAAACATAACCTTGTGTGCCCGTTGTTGTTGTTTTGGTATCGGGTCCCCATGTGGGACCGTTTATCTTTGGCCACGACGGTGGCATTGAATGTCACGGGTTGACATCGGGGCCACCCATGGATTTTCCCAAAGGGGAGATGGTCGGGGTGGTCGACAGAGTGTCATGGCAATGGCTTGGTTCTATCGGAATGTCATTGGTCCACCCAAATGGGAGTTCGAGGTCATGGATTCCGTGGTGTGGGTATAGTGTGCTAACATGTGCAGAGTGTGCGACAAATCTATCGATAGCCGCGTCCTCCGTTACAGACCCAGTTTGTAGTAGGTCATACCATGGATCAACATAAATAATTTAATCTTGCACACTTAAGTTATATGGTTGGCACTGGTTATGTGATGAGATTGTTGAACAATGAAGATGGTTGTCGATGTTGTTGTGGTTGGAACCAGAGAGTGGTTTCAGTTGTGATCTGGGAGTGATCACCGTATTGATAAGATTGGGTTAAGAGGTAACCCATATGGTAGTGAGTCCATGGGACTCGGTGCACAAGCATCAACACGTCATGAGTAGTATGTTGCAGCATTTCATTTAACCTACGAAATTGTCATATTATAGTTTGTCATTGTGCTTTTATTTGTTGTGAGCTTGCAAGTACGTTCAATGTACTGACCTGGCGTGTCATGCCAGCTTTTAAGAAAGTCTTACTGGATTGGAGTGCTTCCCATGTCTAGGCCGTGTCCACATTGGTGTCGCTGTGATATGGAGTTCCGCTTCGTCGTCATTCCGCTGCCGCATGTTGTCGTGATCGAGGCCCCTACATGTTCATTAAATAATGTACATATTGTTCAGCCGCACCGTGTGTGCCTCTTGGCCTCGCTACCTGATGTAATATCGAACCTATGTTTCCGCCAGCATCAATAAAATGGTTGTTTTCTGTACCAAGTTGTTGTGTGTTGCGAGAAGACTAGATCTTTAGGCTGGCAATGCAAGGTAAACCGGTTGCTCTGAGCCGGGGTGCCACAACACTCTATTTTTGGCCTCAAGGTTTGGAAGGTGAGTGGTGGGGGTTATAAATCAGACACGGTTCTATATTGGTAACCGTCAGCTATTATGTTCACACACGGATTTTGTACGAGAATCGTGTGTAGTTAAAACTACAGTACTCGTAAATTCCGGCGACCAGCGTGTGTACTGTTTCCGTCGATCTAGATTTCGGCCGCCAATAAATACTACCTTGCTCACGTCATCCCGCATGCATTCTCAACTACATTCTCCCCTTGCTCGACCTCTCTCTCTCTCTCTAAAATCTCTACCATGGCGCCGCCGGTCTTCCCACGCGCTGACGAGGGGCCGCCGCCACCCGAGGACGATCACTCGAAGAGTAGCAACGAGGACCGCTAAGCGCCGCCGGACGAGGTTGCGCCAGACCCCCCAACTTTGGATTGGTCTTGGGGCTAGTGCAATCTTTGTCTTTGGAAGTCGCTGCAGCCGGCTGAGAATGCCAGGCAAGTGGCTTTCAAGAAGGAGATTGCGAAGGAGGAAGCCAGGTACCAGGTGGCCTGTGAAGACAGTGATGCCGCCTGGAAAAAGGAGGTGGTGGAGCTTTGGGGGCGGGTGCGTCATCATGCGGAGGAGGTGTATGAAGACGGGTACTTCACGAGGAAGGTCAAACGCGCTAGCGCATCATCGTCGCGTGGAGGTGGGCCGTTAAGCTCCAGCGTGCCACCGACGAGGAGCTCCGATGGGCGCCCAACGAAATGGCAAGATCAGTCATGCTCGTCCGCTAGCAAGAGGCAGACCGGTACGTCAAGCGCTGCGAGGCGGAGGAGGCGGAGTACTACCTCCACGCTGGGAAGACAGTGCGCACTAGGGAGATGCTGGTGAGGGGCTGCCGGAATACTGCCCCCAGGAGGGATTATTAGTTTAATATTGTTCGTTTTCAATTTTATGCATTGTACCTAGTAGTTAAGTATCATCACGTATATGTGATGATATTATATATATTCTATGATGAACTAATGAACAATTAATCTATATATATATAATGAATTCCATTATCTATCTGTTTTTGTATACTAATTTGAATCTAGTTGTTATCATCCACATATACAGAATGGAAAGCATTTATATACACATTGAAACAGAACATATAAGAATGGAAAACAGAGTACACACATTGAAATAGAGCAATAACCAGAGCAATACTATGATTGTTGTGAATACAAAGCTATCCACATTGAAACAACTCAACAAAATAAAACACGTCCATGAGACCATGACCAGCAGCCCTTGCCTATGATAGCTCTAGCCTCTGCCTGAACTCGTGCAGGCATTCGTCCAAGCGGTCGACAAGCTCACCGTACATCTAGAACGCGATCTCGAGCTCCATGTTGGCTATTTTATAGGAGATCACCAGCTTGAGGATGCGACGGCCATGTTCCTCTACTGCGCCCAGGTGGACACCTAGGCCAAGGAGGTGGTCGAGGCTACTAACCAGCGTGTTGGCATCGAGTGGGCCGCGGACAATGCGAATGGCGCAACCCATGCAAACGGCACAGCTGGCGTCCGGTGCAAATACGGCGCGGCCGGCCTCTAGTGCAAGTACGGCGTAGAGGGCCTCTGCCCACTCCTGGTGAGGAATGGGGGTACTGACGGGATGTGTACCCAGCTACGACACCCTGTCGACAGCAGGCAAGCGCCGATGGATCCGCTCTTGCTGTGTGGCGTGCCGCGCCTCTCGCTCTGCGGCGCTCCAACGGTCTCACCGTGCGGCGAGCCACAACCTATCAGCGCGGGCGCGCCTAGCTTGCTCTACGACACGCCATCGATCATGTTGTGTGGCGAGCTGCAGCCTCTAGGCGCTAACATGCCTATTTTGATCTGTGGAGCTGAAGCGCCATGCTCCAAGGGTATGCTCAACCCTGGCGATGAAGCGCATCACAGCATCGTCCATCGCGTTGCCGGGAAGCGCCTCGGCCTCGACGGGTCGTGGCGCCTTCTCGTTTTCCTCGTTGACGAGGTTGATGGCAGAGGCAGTGCTTTGGTGGGTTGGCATGCTTGGAAAAGGTGGATGTGCTAGAGGCTGCGCTTGTTGCCTCTGTGCGTCACGCGCCTTCTAGGTTTATGGGCAATATCGCTGGGTGGCGGGAAACAGGTGAGGAAATGACGGGAAACAGTGCCGTGTTCATAAACCGCCATCAATTAATGGAAACTTAGCATATAAGGAACATCGAGCTAGCACAAGAAGTAGATGATGATAAGATGATAATGAACCACACTAATGAAGCAGTCGGTGAGGAATTCATCAATCACAAATGGATGTATACTATCAAGCGTTTGCCCACAACACACATGGCTTATTCCATCACAAACATGTCGGATGGATCAATTGTATGCCATGTATCGCACATTGTCAAAAAGTAATGCGGTATACCTTCTTTAACATGTGTTAAAAAATAAAAAAATAAAAAACAAGGACCTCGAGGTTAACTTAACTGATGGGATGGATCATAGAGGTCATTTAATTTGACCTTTATGACTCATCCCATTAGTTAATTTAACATCAAGACAACTTCCCATCCAGTCACCCATCTGATGGCTGCTCCAGCCTGAGCACACTTAACTTGAGAGTTCTCTTAGATGAGCTATTGGTGGAACATCTAGTCTTTGCTGATATAGGATTCCTGTTTGCATCCTTATGGCGTAACCGGATGACCGCCTTTCGCCCAATGGCCAATAGATGTTGTGTAGACAGAGAATATCACATAAGTCTTATTAGAAGCAATCATTTTTGTTATTATTGGTCTTCACACACATTTCTGATTACAGACATGTTTGTCGCATATCACACACATCTTATTATATTGAACCATTTCTTTTCTCTTGTGTCAACGCAAACAGTTCATCTGAGTGAACTGCATGCCGTATATCGTACACACCTTGATCTGGCTGACCGTTTCTTTTTTGTTGCCTAATCACAAACAGTTCATCCGAGTGAATTGTATGTTGTATATCGCACACAGCTTCATCTGGCTGCCTGTTTCTTTTGTTCCTCCTCATCGCAAACAGTTAATTGAACTGAACCATAGGCCCTGCATCGCACACGCAACTAAAATCTGAACCGTGTTTGATGCATCCATCATCGCAAACGTTTTGCACCTTTTTGACGGTTTTTACACCACAATTTGCGATTATTGCATCGCACACAGTTTCGTCGAAGGGTCTTTGATCGTAGTGTCGTGTTAGCAGCATCCTGTAGTAGTGTATGTTGAATTTGAATATATCGTTAGGTGATCTTGCGGTTATAATGGATGTAGTCCTACATTTTGATCTTCCATCTTATATGAACATTTTACTCCACCCTATGAATATATATTCTCGTCTAACATATGGACTAAATTCGAATCAATTTTTCCTATTTGAAAATGAATGTTGTCAAGTTATACCATCATTTAGATATTATCTTGATAACATAAAACATGCATATAGAATTATTCATATTTAAATATGAACTACATGTACCATAGGATCTCCAATTCAAATATTTGTATCCATTTTATGATGAATTCAAATCACAGTACATTAGTCTAGGTAGCAAGATGTTCGGAACAATCTAAACCTTGTTTTCATATGTATAATGTGTTTACCACACACAACAATGCATCCCCCTTGCCCACACACATACCATTTAGATGTTATCTTTGAAAGCCACACATTATCTCAAATCCGAATAGTTATGTCCATGCATGGATGCAATGTGGTCAGACGATGCCTGCCATCTCTATCACAAGGTCAAATCGATTTGGCCTTGTTCGATGTGAATATTGTATATAGCACATTTGATTCAAAACCACACCAGGTATATCTGCATTATATTCATGCATGCATGAGTTACAAACATCATGGGCTCTTATTCAAATATTTGAATCCACTTTTATATTGATTATCATCTCTGTAAGTATTTTACACGCACACACACACACACACACAGACACACACACTCCTCCCTTCGTGGATACCAATAACTTTCCTATTATGCATGCATATTTGCACACACACTCCCCACCACTTTGCATCCTCTACATCATGCACACACGTACTTGTTCTTTAGGTCGGTCTCCCACGATCTCCCTTCGTCTCAATCTTTCCAACACACACCTATCGATATGCCCCTCTAGCTAGCCAGACTTGCCTACGACACACAAGCATGTACACACATTATCCCTCCCCTCCTCTCACCATCCATGCCTCCCTCCCTAACTCTGAGGCACATGGCCACTGTCGCACCCTCTGTTGTTATCCATCTTGCACTCGTACAGTGTCACAAGCTAGCTGCACCCCTCCCCCCCACCACACACACACCTCTCCCTCTCTTCATCACTCCGGGTACGATATTCTTTATCTCTGACACATGCATGCATGTGCACCAATCGATTTCCCTCTATGTGTAGCCAAAATGTCCGATCTATATCTCTAGTTAAGTCTCCCCCTCTTTACCCACGTACACATAGACCAAACCACGACCTCTCTACATAGGACCGCCTACCACACACACATTGATTGCCCCTCCCCATCTCATCATCCATGCCTTTCGCTTTGTCTGTCGACCAACTAAGCACGCCCACGCACAGTATCGTTCCATATCGATATCGCACTTGTACTCCTTCCTTGTTTTCACCTAGTTGGCCTCTCGCATCATCTTCCAACATGCACCCTCTCTTTCCTAGCGCTTGTACACTCGTAAAGTTCTTCCCTCTATCTGTGCCTATTGATATGTTGCGTAAACGATCCCCCCTCTCTTCTCGTATATCACCCTCTCCACATACATATACTATGTATTCATGCGTCTCTTTGACGGAAACATATGTATAGAGGCATGTCGAACACAACATCTCCCTCCCTCCCTCCCTCTCTCTCTCTCTCTCTAATGGACCCACTAGGTGGAGCCGTGGAGGACATGTATTAAGAGAAGAGGTGCATGCACGCATGCACTGCCTCCCTCACACATACATGCGGGTAAACG
Organism: Triticum dicoccoides; assembly: GCF_002162155.2. Taxonomy (NCBI): domain Eukaryota; kingdom Viridiplantae; phylum Streptophyta; class Magnoliopsida; order Poales; family Poaceae; genus Triticum; species Triticum dicoccoides. Next base: position 204,886,728 of record NC_041385.1, read on the forward strand.
GTGGAGCACATTTCCCCAAGGAGAGTTAGCCCTCGTGATAATTTGATGCATGTTGAGAGACTTGTTAGATGACATAGCACTGGTACTTTGAGCATGGTTAATAGTATAGCCAACAACCGGCTATATGGATTTGCCATGTCATATATAGTCAACCTAATAGCCAACGTGTATAGTATAGCTAGTTCCTAAGTAGTACTACTTTATTAATGCATGGCCCACTGTACACTCTCACAATGTTTCTTGAAGTCTGTGCTGTAGCCGGCTATTAATCTACAGCCTGCTTCCATTCTCTCTCCTCTTCTCTCTCATCCAACTCAACACAAATATAATTGTTTAATCATTATAGCCTGTTGACTCTAACTTATTGTACTTGCTCTTTTGGTACATGCAAAGAAAGTAGGAAACAAAAAAGAGCAAGTTTTTGTTTCAGGAGATGTCTCTCTTTTTAAGTCAATATATTTTTGAATAAAATGATGGGGGAGCTCAATGAAACCATGTGGCACATGTGGAGGGGTTGTTTGCCAGCTTCTTGTGTGGATTGACCACACTGATGTGTTGATGCTTCCAGGAGAACGTAGACACTGCTGGGGTCACTGTAGACGCGAATCCCAACCATTCCGAGGCACTTAGGCCGTTGGATCATCATCAATGAACGGTTAATATCGCGTCACATGTGAAATTGAGAATTTCTAAACTGATTATAGAAATAACCAGCAGCGGGTTACTCATTTTTTGCTCCGAGAGGTTGCGGGCGTCTGGCTCCACCAAGATGGCCTTTGAAAATGCGGGCCCACGTACGTGTCCGACAAACATATGTAATGAGGATTTCGAGCGACCGATCTTGTTAAGGATGCAAAGTGAGTGTTAACCTTTACAAATTAAGTTAGGTGGTAAACTTATAGCCCGTCACGCTGGCGTCGCCCCAACACACGGTCGATCCGGCCCGCCGCTCACTAAAGGGACGCACATCGGCTTGGTTCGTCACTGACACGTGCGACCACGTGTAAGCAGTAGCACAAACCCACGGGCGGTCTGGCCCGCCACTTAGCATGAACAGTTGGTATGTCCGGCCCGCCACTGACCGAAGTGATGCGCATCGACTTGGTACATCACTTACGTTCAACCGCATGTGAGCAGTAGAAAACCGACAGGCCAAGCTCCCCCGCCTACCGTGCACCAAAAGCCTGGCCTTTTATTATAGATCCCTTTAAAAATATGAATATCGCATGTAGCAACAGACCATGGCAGTTGCGAACGCTCGAGTGGTAGTTTCATGGGTAGGGGAGGGGCTTGGCGTGGTACTTTTGAAATATGCTACAACACTTCTTTTTCTACTACTGTGTACATGCAATAACTAGCACCGCCGGATACATATCTTACGGTTATTGGGGCGTTCGCCAGAAATAGACTCGTGGTGAGCTATTGACTAGTCTTTTTCACATGCATTACATCGACACATATCATCTCTCTCCCTCTTTCCCACGCACACACCTATGATCTCTCGGGACTTCTCACACGCACCATCTCTAGCTCTCTACGTTGATGCCACCCACGTACACTTGTACTCTGTGTTTAGTACGTTGTGCATGAAGAGAAGAGGTGCACAGACGCACTCGTCCTTTATTACACACGCGTCTGTAGCTACGAATTGTAGTGTTTTCAACCATCCGATTGGCTCTATCATAGGTTCATGTTGCTCATTAGCCTTGATATTGAGAAGTTTAAAACGAGGCTAAGCTGGAGGCGCGAGGTTTTGGTTAATGTGTGGGCCGCACCCGACACCAACATGACAGGAGCTTGGTCTGCCTGGTGCGCAGTCGGGTGAGTACTACTAGTAGTAGTACTATTTTGATGTGTCGCGTCAACTCGCAGAAGTATGCAACACTTCCTCAACAAACAAGCATATAAGCAGCTTATACTCCTTACCCAAAGGATCATTATATCCAAAAGACACAAAATATCCCTTTGACTGTTGGAAATTACTTTAACTGCTGATCTGATGTCGAACTAATTGTTGCATTGCCACCAAAATCCACCATATCTTAAGCTAAAGTAGACCAAGCTAAAGCCTATATTAGCATATTACTATTTACTAAGATAAATAGAAGGCACTGTAGAATCATTTAGGAGGTGAGCTTGTCAATCTGAATGTGGAGGCACACCATCCTCGACAACCTAGCCCCGACCAGCAACTTGGGCGGCACTATGAAGAAGGTCAGGTCCTACACGGCAACGGCCCAGGCTCCTTACTGCTTTTCACCTCGATGTCCACCTTGATGGCATCAGTCCTACCTTTGGGATCCCCTGGTGGGTCGTTCGCCCACACCTTGGTCATGTAGTGCGGCGGTGGTGACACCCGCGCTCTAATGAATATGATCGACACGGTGTGATAGGTGCGCCAATGTCGAGCACGCGGTCGACCATGAAAAATGGTCAGTCGTCCTCCTCTACAAACAGCAAGCACTACGGATCCAACACCGACACTTGCAGCTCGAGCACCTTGTTGTACTGGATCCGGTGCACGGGCATGGGGTGCACGATGCTGATGTGGTGAGGGAGTGTTGGAGGCGGGCCTTCGTACCCGTAGACGGGCATGGGGCATTTGTAGGGCGCGAGCGGACACACGCTCTGGTGATCGGCAAGCTTGTGGTAAGTGATGTAGAGCCAACGGCCTTCGTGCGGGCACTCCGCCCTCACCGAGGAGAGGACAACATCCATCGCCGTGTTGCGCATGTTGAAGTCACTGCCATGCTAGCACTTGTAGCATTGCCGCTGGTTCCCGGGGCGCTCACTACGGAAATCTGTGCAAGCTAGGTGCCCTCCCTTGCACAGCACATATATATCGAACATCACATCAAGCAAGAAACTTGCACCTTGCTTGATCAGCCGAATGGATGAGGTGTATTCGAACCTCGTACACTGGAGGCCTCAAGAAGTGGAGGCACAAGGGGTGGTGGAGCAAGGTGAGGTCCATGGAGACCTCCATCATCGGGTCCTCTTCCGCCGGCATGATCTCGCCCTCCTCGTGCACCACCATCTCTCACTTTAGGGCCAGGGCATTAGAAAGTTTTGCCATCACATATTCATACTACTTCAAGGTGCATTAGATCAACACATGCAAGTATCAAAAGGAAAGTCACGACATGCATACATGCGTTGTAATTAATGCATTGGTAAAGGATTGTTGAAATATATCGATTGCACTGCTTTGATGTGTCGCGTCAACTCGTACAACAAGGATAAGCTTGATTGCCACAGTTTCTCCCTCTCCCATGAGCGTGGTGGCTCGCATGACTAGGAGAAGCTTTGGCTACACGCTCTCCCTCCCGCACGCGATGAACATGCAACATTTCATTTGGTGTCAGATGGCCAGAAGCATACTAGTAGTACTCCATTGTAGTAGTACCATCATTGTTCGACTTCCTGAAGAGGTGTAGAGCCAAGCGCAACCAGAACACTTGTGTGGCAGTTTCATGTGTAGGGTAGGTAGTATAGTAACATAGTCTAAGATAGTGTGTACTATCGTGGTATTGTCACGTTAGATGCCCTCGTGAAAGGACTTAGGTGTGAGGCCATGACTATAGTGATTAGCTTAAAGGGGTTGAGCGGGACGAGAGAAACGATTTTACCCAGGTTCGGCCCCTCATGATCGAGGTAAAAACCTATGTCCTGCTTTGTGTCGTATTGATTGAGTATCAGTTACAAGGGAGCGGATTCGCTTGACCTAGCTATCGATTGATTGTCCTTTAAGTCTAACCCACCACATGGTCTCGCCTTTATATGCACATGTCGAGACCATGGGCTTACAAGAGTCCAGGTCGGGTCATACTCTGTGACCGACCCTAGTTCTAAGTCGCGGTGCCTTGCTAGCCAAGTCACCGTTCGGCGGCTTACACCTCCATGTCTCATGCCATGTTTGGGTCTTGGGCCTTCGGTCGGCCCGCCTTGTATGCCGCCTCCAGGCTTTATGTATTGGCTTCTTGGGCTTGCTTAGGCTTCATTGCTGAGTCGCCAATAGTGTAACCCGGCCCCTCCTGGGCGGGTCACACCGTGGGGATATATCACCAACATTAGGCCACATATTGATTTGAACCTTTTCATGTCAATCTTCACTCTCTAGTTGATGAGTCTTAATTGGTTCTTACAAAACTTCAACCTTAAATAGATCTTCATAACCTGCCATACAAAAAGAATGACATCATCTTCATAATTTCAGAAAAAACCTCATGACATCATAATGGCCCTTTTCATTAAACAACCATTCCGAAAATCGAGGTGCCCATTATGACGCCACCTCGATCTTCGGGCCTATCGTTTCACTGTTCAATTTTCCATTATAAATAGGCACGGGGGTTGACCTATTTTCATTTTTGACCCCCGTCGCCTCCACTTCTTATTCTTCACTACGACAGTCGCGACCGAAGCTAAGCCACGACCAAAGCTTCGCCTTGACCAAAGCTCGGTCGAGGCCGCTGCATCATCCTGTTGCGACCAGAATCCTGCGGTGCATCTTCTCTCTCCTCCAACACCATCAGGTTCCGTTCCTCTCCATCCTCAGATCCTCTTTAGTTCATCTAAGTTCACAAAGTTCATCGTCGTTCATCTAGGTCCATCTTGTTTATTTGGCTAGAACCGGTATTTCGATCCAAAATGAAGTAGGAGTAATGCGGTAGTAGTTTAGCCTTCACCTTATATCTCGCGTAGATTGTTTCCTCTTCAGGACCAATATACATCCTACTAGTTCTTCCACTGTTGCCCCTTTTAGGTCTAGCAATTACTTTCTTTTTGTGTCGTTTGTAGATCCATAAATATAGTTGTGATCTGTGAAAACTGTTTGTCCCACACTTAGCAAAATTCAGCAACCTTGGATCCATAGACAATTGACCCGCCCTTCACCTTTCGGGCGGCTTAACACTAAATTTATAACTCTCCAATGAAGTCCAAAAATTGCTTCTTTCAATTAACCTGCCAACATGCTGTCGGCTCATAGTTTCAGAGCTTAACCCGCCAATATGATGTCGGCTCATAGTTTCAAAATTTAACCCGACACACTCTCATAGCTTGAAAATCATTTCAATCCATGGCCAGGGCGGCTCATAATTTCTTAATGGTTCACTATAGTCTTTTAATAATAATTAGCTCATTTTTTATAAAACATCATGTAATCACTTGGGTGGCTTACCATTGTAATTTGAAACCACCATATCTTTATCCCTTGGACACAGCTCTTTAACCCAACCAATCTTGACTAAAACACCCACGCCCTATGACTCGGAGGCCTCCCAAGTCTCAGAGCTCATGCTCAAAGAATTTGTGGATACGGGCGTCTTACCAGCTAAAGAAGTCATTCAATAGCGGGCTCCTGGTCCTAAGGTTACTCCACAACCCGGAGAGGGTGAAGTGGTAATCTTTGTAGACCACCTTCCCTGTGGCTTTTCACCGCCCGGGTCAAAGTTTGTTTTTCTGGGACACATTGCATTTTTATAACCTTCACCCTCAAGACATCAGCCCCAACTTCGTCTCCAACCTATGCTAGTTCAAAGTATTCTGTGAGGTATATCTGCAAGAAGAGCCTCCCGTTGACCTCTTCAAGGATTTCTTTTACATCAACCGATAGATAGAGATGATAGATGGTATCAGTCTAGAACTTGGAGTTGTTTCCATCCAGCGGCGAGGAGATGTGACATTCCCCTCAGCCTCCTTACCTAGCCACCCTAAAGGCTGGAATGGCACTTGGTTTTACTACCAAGACACTTCTCCGGCTGAAGAGAACCCCCTACCGGGTTATCTCCCCTACCGGCTAAGTACCAACACCGAGCTTCCAAGTCGATTGACTGCCGCAGAGCATGCTCAATATGCACCTACTTTTTCAAAGATAAGGGCCTTAATAGCCAACAGCTTAACTGGAGTTGACTTGACCCGTTGCTGGGTATCCTAGAGAATCTTGCCTTTGAGCCGGTGCAGCCTCTTAATGTGTGAGTACACCGGCAATGTGAAGGACCCGCAACATTACAATCAGAAACCTTTAACTGATAAAGAACTTAATGAAATGGTTAATTCTTTGCTTGGAGAGTCTTAAGAGAACTGCAATAAGGCGGGGCTAAACCCCTTTTGCACTCTTAAACTGGCTCCTACTGTAAGTATTTTGAACGAATCTTCATCTTGTTTATCTATTTCTTATGCTTCATATCCGTAAATTATTGCTCATGTTTGTATGCATCCAGGCCGGCTCTCCTTTTTGGAGGAAAAAGCTTACAGCTACCCCGCCGACGAAAAAGCCTAGAGAAAAGACTCGTGTTACGGGTCATCGTAAGAAACAAACGGTAGAAGAACTTATTGAGCTAGATGAGTCGGAGGTTGAACTTGACTCCCTTGGTCTTCTTTTTATGCAACTTATTGATGTTGATTCCTCTCTGGACGAAGTGGAGACAAGCAATGCTGACACTGAAGAGGTTATTTTTTATCTCCTCCGACTTAGAATCCTTGCCAAGAAAGAAACCATGGTGGGTCGTCCGAAAGTAAGATTTTCTCATAATCTTGCTTATCTGGACCCCATATTTCTTTTGAAAAAATAGCAACATGGTCCAGGCATCAGACCCGGAGCGGCGGTCCTGAAGAACTTGTGGCCGGCTTACCCAACACACCGTCTCCTCGAAAATGTCGAAGTGAGGTGCCTCATAGCCCAACTTTGTCACTTCCACGAGCCAGCCTCATGCGGCAACCTCTTAACTCTTCTGACTCAAACTATCAGGGAACGCCACCATCATTTGGTTACTCAATTGGAACATAACTTCCTGTATCTGTTGTTGCCCAGGGGTAAGTGCTTTAATTTGTTGATAAAAAAATTTGTTGTCACATACTCATAAACTCTTGTATCCTTGTCACAGGGGCAAAGCAAATACTTGCAAAAAACAAAAGGTGGGCGGCTGTTCCAAAGCCCCCGAAGCTTCTGAGCCGGAGAAGCAGGTGCTGGAGACCCCTGAGGTCCCAATCTAGAACCCTGAAGATCCTCTTAACCAACAAAATGACCCGCCACCACAGACTGATACTGCAGAGTTTGAGCCTATGGATACTAACGTTAACCTGATGGCCAGCCATGGCCCGCCAAGTCATAAGCCAACCTCTCTTGCCAAATCAACTGATAAGAGCCCAACAGATGATAATGTTGATGAGCTTGCTATTACCGGGTCAGCTTTTAAGGCGCCCGAGGTCTCCAGAACGCTTGCCAAGCACTCAGCTAAAGAAGAAATACCTTCATTGGAGAAGGGCAAGGCTAAAGTGGATTTGCAGAGTTATGCATACTTTAGCGCGGGCGAGTTGCACGCGGGTTATCTGAACCGCCTTCATACCCCATGTACCCCCCGAGTCTTAAGTATATGAAGATCATTGAATATGCTTGAGACTTGTGAAATTTCCAAAGTGTAGCCCCCAAGGGCAGGCTTATCATAAGAAAATGAGCCGGGTCTTCAAAATGTGCACTTTCGAAGAACCGCACGTAGCCCCGAAGGGACGGGTTATCTTAAAAAGATAACTCGGGTCTCGCAATTACTTACTATAAAAGAATGTAGCCCCCAAGGGCCGGTCCTATTACTGAGCGGGGTCAAAATATAATTTGAAATGACCTACATTAGCCCCCAAGTGCCAAGTATATTGCTTGCAATGTTCTTGGGACTTGAATACCATTGTTGAATATGAACTTAACCATCTTAACATTGCTTGTCACCCTTGGCAGGAAGCATTGAGTTTGGGTGAGTCAAACATCGCCGAATTGAAGAAAAATCTGGAGATGCAGCAAAGTGAACGTGCCAAGGCTGAATTAAGCCTAAAATCATCATTGGAAAATATTGAGAAGATCAAGGACAAATTTGATGAAGAAAGAAGCGCCTTGGAAACTAGGAAGGCCATTGAGGGAGTCCTGGACTAGGGGGTGTCCGGACAGCCGGACTATCATCGTCCGCCAGACTCCAAGACTATGAAGACACAAGATTTAAGACTTCGTCCCGTGTCCGGATGGAACTTTCCTTGGCGTGGAAGGCAAGCTTGGCGATACGGATATGTAGATCTCCTACCATTGTAACCTACTCTGTGTAACCCTAGCCCTCCCCGGTGTCTATATAAACCGGAGGGTTTTAGTCCGTAGGACGAACAACCATTACAACAATCATACCATAGGCTAGCTTCTAGGGTTTAGCCTCCTTGATATCGTGGTAGATCCACTCTTGTGCTACCCATATCATCAATATCAATCAAGCAGGAGTAGGATTTTACCTCCATCGAGAGGGCCCGAACCTGGGTAAAAACATCGTGTCCCTTGTCTCCTGTTACCATCCGCCTAGACGCACAGTTCGGGACCCCCTACCCGAGATCCACCGGTTTTGACACCGACATTGGTGCTTTCATTGAGAGCTCCTCTGTGTCGTCACCGATAGGCTTGATGGCTTCTTCAATAACCAACAACGCCATCCAGGGTGAGATTTTTCTCCCCGGACAGATCTTCGTTGCCGCCGGCTTCGCACTGCGGGCCAATTCACTTGGCCATTTGGAGCAGATCGAAAGCTACGCCCCTGGCCGTCAGGTCAGATTTGGGAGCCTAAACTTCATGGCGGATATCCGCGGAGACTTGATCTTCGATGGATCCGAGCCGCAGCCGCGCGTGCCGCACTGTCACGCTGGGCATGATCTAGCTCTGCCGCCGGATAGTACCTGGGAGGCCGCACACGAATCCGCTCCGACCCATAGTCCGGAGCCGATTGCGCAGATCGAGGACGAGTGGCTGGACACCGCCTCGGGAGCTGCGACTTCCACGGCGATGGAGCCGAACGCTGACCTCGTCCCTCATAAAGCTCGTGACTCCGAGGTGCCGGACTCCCTGCCGGCCTCCGAACCTCCTGCGCCCCTGCCAATCGAATCTGATTGGGCGCCGATCATGGAGTTCACCGCTGAGGACATCTTTCAACACTCACCCTTTGGAGACATCCTAAATTCGCTAAAGCATCTCTCGCTATCCGGAGAGCCCTGGCCGGACTATGGCCAGGATGGTTGGGATGCGGACGACGAAGAAATTCAAAGCCCACCCACCACCCACTTTGTAGCAACTGTCGACGACCTAACCGACATGCTAGACTACGACTCTGAAGACATCGACGGTATGGACGACGATGTCGGAGACGATCAAGAACCAGCGCCTACAGGGCACTGGAAGACCACCTCGTCATATGACATATACATGGTGGACACTCCAAAGGATGGGGACGGCGAAGAAGCAGCGGAGGTAGATTCCTTAAAGAAACAGCCCAAGCGCCGACGTCAGCGGCGCCACTCTAAATCCCGCCAAAGCAAGAATGGAGATTCCGGCACAGGAGATAATAACACCCCAGAAAGTGCCGAAGACAATCCCCTCCTGCAAGATTCAGCGCAGGAGGACGCAAGCCCTCGCGAGAGAGCGGCAGACGAAGAAGTTGAGAAAGATAATCACATACCTCCCTCCGGAGACGAGGCAAGCCTCGACGACGATGAATTCGTCGTGCCTGAGGATCCCGTTGAACAAGAGCGTTTCAAACGCAGGCTAATGGACACAACAAATAGCCTAAAGAAAAAGCAGCAGCAGCTTAAAGCTGATCAAGACCTGCTGGCCGACAGATGGACCGAGGTCCTCGCGGCCGAAGAGTATGAACTCGAACGCCCCTCCAAGAGCTACGCAAAACGCAAGTTGCTCCCCCGACTAGAGGAGGAAGCATATATACCTTCATCACCAGCGCACAATACGGCAGACCGACCACCACGTGGTCAGGACAGAGAGGCACCTAGGCCCTCCACCAAGACCGTACCCCGGCATCGCTCAAAAAGTACGAAGCCACGGGGGAACGCGCCGGACTTGCGGGATATATTGGAGGACAAGGCAAGACAATCCAGATCTATCTATGGATCACGTGGGCGCCCCATGACCCACGACGAATATCGTCGCGCCAGATACAACAACTTCGGCCGGGCCGAACACAACAGGCAACGCTCCCTTGAGCTACGTCGTGATATTGCTCAATACAGAGGCGCTGCACACCCACTATGCTTCACAGACGAAGTAATGGATCATCAAATCCCTGAAGGGTTTAAACCCGTCAACATCGAATCCTACGATGGCACAACAGACCCCGCGGTTTGGATCGAGGATTATCTCCTTCATATCCATATGGCCCGCGGCGACGATCTCCATGCTATCAAATATCTCCCGCTCAAGCTTAAAGGACCAGCTCGGCATTGGCTTAACAACCTGCCCGCAGAGTCAATTGGGTGTTGGGAGAACCTGGAAGCCGTATTCCTCGACAACTTCCAGGGCACATATGTGCGACCACCAGACGCCGATGACCTAAGCCACATAATTCAGCAGCTAGATGAATTGGCCAGGCAATTCTGGACACGTTTCTTAACAAAGAAAAATCAAATCGTCGACTGTTCGGATGCAGAGGCCCTCGCAGCCTTCAAACATAACATCCGCGACGAATGGCTAGCCCGGCACCTAGGACAGGAAAAGCCAAAATCCATGGCAGCCCTCACATCATTAATGACCCGCTTCTGTGCGGGAGAGGATAGCTGGCTAGCTCGCAGCAACAACCTCAGTAAAAATGTTGGCAGTGTGGATACTAAGGACCATAACGGCAGGTCGCGTCGAAGCAAAAACAAACGCCGCATTAACGGCGACAACAATGAGGATACGACAGTCAACGCCGGATTCTGAGGCTCTAAACCCGGTCAGCGGAAGAAGCCATTCAAAAGAACCACTCCGGGGCCGTCCAATTTGGACCGAATACTCGACCGCTCATGCCAGATACATGGCACCCCCGAAAAGCCAGCTAACCACACCAACAGAGATTGTTGGGTATTTAAGCAGGCAGGCAAGTTAATTGTCGAAAACAATGACAAGGGGCTGCACAGCGACGACGAGGAAGAGACTCGGCCGCTGAACAGTAGAGGACAGAAGGGTTTCACCCCACAAGTGCGGACGGTAAACATGTTATACGCAACCCATATACCCAAGAGGGAGCGGAAGCGTGCACTAAGGGACGTATATGCGATGGAGCCAGTCGCCCCGAAGTTCAATCCATGGTCCTCTTGCCCGATCACTTTCGATCGAAGAGACCATCCGACCAGTATCCGCCATGGCGGATTCGCCGCATTGGTTTTAGACCCAATCGTCGATGGATTTCACCTCACGAGAGTCCTGATGGACGGCGGCAGTAGCCTGAACCTGCTTTATCAGGATACAGTGTGCAAGATGGGCATAGACCCCTAAAGGATTAAACCTACAAAGACGACCTTCAAAGGCGTCATACCAGGTGTTGAGGCTAATTGTACAGGCTCAGTCACACTGGAAGTGGCCTTTGGATCCCCGGATAATTTCCGGAGTGAGGAGTTAATCTTCGACATAGTCCCGTTCCGCAGCGGCTATCACGCTCTGCTCGGACGAACCGCGTTCGCAAAGTTCAATGTGGTGCCGCATTACGCATACCTCAAGCTCAAGTTGCCAGGCCCTCGTGGAGTCATCATGGTCAACGGAAATACGGAACTCTCCCTCCGAACGGAGGAACATATCGCGGCTCTCGGGGCAGAAGAACAGAGCAGCCTTCTAAGGAAATTTTCGAGTCCGGCCGTTAAACGACCAGACACGGCCAAACGCGCCCTGAGCAACATCAATCAAAACCACCTGGCACGTTCCGAGCACGCATAGCAATGCGGCCCCAACCCCAGCCCGCGCATAATTGCAAGACCAGCCCTCCGCGTACATCATTACACTCTGGAGATAGCATGGGCATTGGGGGAGGGGCACGACCACAACAGACCCAGAGTGCGGCTCGAGCACACCAGGGGCTCCCAAGTGTGTCGCTCTTTTTTATTTTTTATTTTACTTCTTTGTGTACACAGGACTCCGTTCACCAGAGGCCCTGTCCGGCGGCGAACCCGCCGAACTCACGATGCAACAGCCAGGGAGGGGAAAAGGCCGCGACGAACACTCAGGTGGTCTCCATTACGAGCATTAAATTTGATTATATACACCAGTCCGCAGCCCACCCCTGGAGGGGGACATGTTTAATTAGTCCAATCCCTTGCTTACCGCACTATTTGTATCATTCCGCACTCATAGCAGAATTCCTTGAATAAATAATGCAGCACTTTTTGCTCATAATTGCATTACTTTACATAAATGTTCATTAATGACATCTTGCACCCGTATATTTTGGTACGGCCGAATACACCAGGGGCTTAGGTTCCCCGCATTATGGTGTGATAAGTCCGAACACTTTCACAAGTGTGGCACCCCGAACTTATAGCATTATATGAATCGGCTCCGAATCATGTCTTGGGTCAATAGTTGGGTTTGCCCGGCTCCCATGTTTTGGTACCTTACGTTCCGTTCTGTCGTCTAAGGTAGCACTGGGAGAACCACTGCGATTGCGCCCCGGTTGAGCTGGGCGAGCGCCTAAGTGGAGAAAGCTAAAACTGACTGGCATGATAAGGCGAGAGACTGGTCGCTGTTCGAGAGGTCTTTTCGAGTCCCTAAAGACTAATGCCGCTTCGAGCGAAGAACCGGATAATGTCTGGCCAAGGGGTGGATAGCGCCTCGAACTCGGTCTTCCGAATACTAGGGGCTTCGCCGAAATTTAAAATTACAGAATTCTATGGCTAAGTGAGAGTGTTCAAGCATTATAAGTCCGGTTGCCTTGTTCGTCGTGTTGAGCGCCTCCCTAGATGGACCCAAAAATGGGAACAAGAGTGCTCAAGTTTACCCCGAACACCCCAGCACTCGTGGCATGGGGGCTGAAGCCAACGACTTGCCATCTCTCAGATTTTATAAATGGCCGCACAGAAGGTAATATTTTAAATCAATAAGGGTTGCTTAGCGCATATGAACAAAGTTTTCAGCGCACCGGATAACACATTGCGAGTTTACTCAATAACTACATCTCTGGGGCACTCATCCGCAATCTTGCGGGCACCCTTCAGGACAGTCTTATAGTACATCTCGGGCATACGATACTCCTTTCCCGCTGGCGGCGCGTTAGTGATAAGCCTCTCCGCATCCAGCTTGCCCCAGTGCACCTTTGCGCGAGCAAGGGCCCGACGAGCACCTTCAATACAGGAGGAGCGCTTGATGACCTCCACCCAGGGGCACGCATCCACCAGCCGCGGCACGAGGCCGAAGTAGCTCCCAGGCATGGCCTCTCCAGGCCACAGCCGGACTATGAGGCCCTTCATGGCCTGCTCGGCTACCTTGTGGAGCTCGACCAGCTGCTTCAGCTGGTCGCTAGGGGGCACCGGATGGCCAGCCTCAGCATACTGAGACTAGAAGACCTTCTCCGTTGAGCTCCCATCCTCGGCTCGGTAGAACGCGGCGGCATCGGACATGCTGCGAGGCAGATCTGCAAACGCCCCTGGAGAGCTCCGAATTCGGGTAAGTATCAGCAAGTTTACATTAACATACTTGCTTTGCATGAAAAATGCCTTACCCGCCGCTATTTTCCTCACATCCTCAACCTCTTGAAGGGCCTTATGGGCCTCGGCCTTGGCGGCTTTGGCACTTTCGAGAGCTGAGGCAAGCTCGGACTCTCGCGGTCTTGAGTCGCGCTCCAAACTCTCATGTTTTTCCATGAGAGCTTGGAGCTCTTGCCACACCTCCGCCACCCGCGCCTCCTACTTCTCTCGCTCTTCCCGTTCCGCGGCCGCATTGCGTTCGGCCGCGGACACAGCCTCCTTCAGGGTTGCCACCTCGTTCGTGGCCCGTGCAGTACCCACGTTATCCCTGTTATTTTTATCGCAACCTAAATCCTTTTCTGTAAGGTAACTATTCAAAGTGGTGTTACTCACCTTCTTTGTCCTCGAGCTGCTTCTTGGCACGGCCGAGCTCTTGCTCGGACCGCTCGAGGTCCTGCTTCAAAGCACCGACCTCCGCAGTTAGTGCGGCAGAGGTCAGCAACGCAGCCTGCAAACCCATATTGACATAATTTTTAGCAACCCTGCGTATATATTTTTAGATCCTCAGTCCGGCTTTTCTTTCTGAACACCGAACCGAGCATCAGGGGCTACTGTCTATGCGGTATTACATTACATATTTTTAACTTCTTACCTCAAAGCCTGTTAGAAGGCTACTGCAGGCTTCGGTCAGCCCGCTCTTGGCGAGCTGAACCTTCTGAATCATCGCACTCATGATAGTGCGGTGTTCTTCCTTGATGGAAGCGCCTTTGAGCGCCTCCAACAAGTTCTCCGGCGCCTCCGGTTGGACGGGGGCCGCCCGGCGTCACGGTCTTGCCCTTCTTGCGAAGGGGCCGCCTGCCGGACTCCAGAACCACTGCGGGTTCTGGCGTGGAGTCCGGCGCAAAGTCCGGGAGGCTGCCTTGCGGCGCCTCCGGAGCCTCCTCCTGATGGGTCCCTTCTTGGGATCCCACCTCGGCGTCCTCAGTGGCGCGAGGGGTGGAGGCAGTCGGGATGGAATCTACATCCGACGGAGCCAACGACCCGCTCGACGAAGCGGGGAGATCATCATCGGCCGGACTGCAGGCAGTATGCGGCATTAGAAGGACACTATGTGACACAAAAGAAATATAAATCATTCAGGAATCCGGATACTTACGATCTTGCCGGAGGCCTGGCCCTTGAGGGCCACTCTTCGTCGCCAACGTTGGCGTTGGCGGAGCTATCCGGGGGAATAGTTCGTCCCCTCTTGGACCCTTCAGCCTCCCCTGTCGGGGAAGCCTTCCTCTTCCTCTCTCCTTCCTCTGGGAGAGAGTCTTCTTCCTCCTCCTCGCCTTCGGGGGAGGAGTCCGCACCAGAGTCGTCGGACACCTGAAAACGGGAACTCTTTTGAGTACCCGTGGCCTCCTTCTTGGCCTTCTTCTCCGGCACCACATGCGGTGCCGGGACCAGCAGCCCCGCTAGACGGGCGTCTACTAGGTTTTCTAGCATGGGAGTCGGGCAGATGATCTGCTTGGCCTTCTTCATCCAGTCCTATCAAAGTAAAAGGAAGATTGAAATCCGCATAGGGTCAAACTATTAAAAACAAGTGTCCCGTAAAGGGGTAGAATCACTTACCTCGTCAGCTGGTCGCTGCGAGCGAAATCCGCGATCTTCAGTAGCGGATGCAGGAGCTTCGGCGCCCTTGAACAGCACCCTCCAGGCGCCTTCGTACGTCATGTCGAAGAGCCCGCTCAATGCCTGGTGTTGTGCCTGATTGAACGCCCACAATTTAAATGCCCGTTGTTGGCAGGGGAGAATCCGGCGGATGAGCATGACTTGGACCACATTGACAACCTAAGCTTCTTGTTCACCAGCTTCTGGATACAGGCTTGGAGTCCTGTCAGATCCTCCGAACTACCCCATAGCAAGCCCTTCTCTTTCCAGGAGGTGAGCTGCATAGGGATACCAGATCTGAACTCAGGGGCCGCCGCCCACGTAGGGTCGCGCGGCTCGGTGATGTAGAACCACCCCGATTGCCACCCCTTGAGGGACTCCACAAAGGCCCCTTCGAACCAGAGGACGCTGGGAATCTTGACCAACATGGAGCCTCCGCACTCCTCTTGAGTGCCCTTCACTACCTTCGGCTTGACATTGAAGGTCTTGAGCCACAAGCCGAAGTGGGGCTGGATGCAGAGGAAGGCCTCACACACGACGATAAACGCCGAGATGTTGAGCATGAAGTGCGGCGCCAGATCGTGGAAATCCAGGTCGTAGTAGAACATGAGCCCCCGGACAAAGGGGTGAAGTGGAAAGCCCAGTCCGCGGGGGAAGTGGGGAAGGAAAACGAACCTCTCATGGGGCCTGGGGGTGGGGATGAGCTGCCCCTTGTCGGGCAGCCGGTGCGCGATGTCGCCGGAAAGGTATCCGGCGCTGCGCAGCTTTGCGATGTGCTCCTCCGTGATGGAGGAGGCCAACCATTTGCCTCCCGCTCCAGACATGGTCGGAGAAGGTCGAGACGAGATGTGCGAACTTGGGCGCTGGAGCTCGAGTGCGCGGAGATGGATAAGCAAAGGAGGAAGAAGGCGTAGGTGAAAAGGTGGATCCTTATCCCCTTATATATAGGCGGACGAAGACTATGCGTCCCCACCGGCCTAGTACAACTCGCTTATCTCCCAAGCACCACCATCAATGGCGCGGTTGGGTTACTCACGTCCCTATTGATGAGAATCCCGGGATAAGGGGAACACAATCTCTGCTTCGACAAGACGTGCCAAGGAAACCGCTTCGCTAAACGTGCTGAGGTGGTATAATAAAAAACGATTCAAGTAAAGGCCTAGTCGTGGCGTGACGTCATACCACGAAATACGTCAGAAGATTGAACTTGTGTACATATTATTCTCTCTACGGTGGAATGTGGAATTTATTTTGCAGAGCCGGACACTATCCTGGTGTTCACAATCTTCTATGGATTATTCGGAGGAGGAACCCGCCTTGCAATGCCGAACATTATGCGCGCCGGATTCATCGTCACTGAAGCCAGGTTCAGGGGCTACTGAGGGAGTCCTGGACTAGGGGGTGTCCGGACAGCCGGACTATCATCGTCTGCCGGACTCCAAGACTATGAAGACACAAGATTGAAGACTTCGTCCCGTGTCCGGATGGGACTTTCCTTGGCGTGGGAGGCAAGCTTGGCGATACGGATATGTAGATCTCCTACCATTGTAACCGACTCTGTGTAACCCTAGCCCTCCCCGGTGTCTATATAAACCGGAGGGTTTTAGTCCGTAGGACGAACAACCATTACAACAATCATACCATAGGCTAGCTTCTAGGGTTTAGCCTCCTTGATCTCGTGGTAGATCCACTCTTGTACTACCCATATCATCAATATCAATCAAGGAGGAGTAGGGTTTTACCTCCATCGAGAGGGCCCGAACCTGGGTAAAAACATCGTGTCCCTTGTCTCCTGTTACCATCCGCCTAGACGCATAGTTCGGGACCCCCTACCCGAGATCTGCCGGTTTTGACACCGACAGCCATCTTCTAAAGAGAGCAGAAGATGTTGAGGCTCAGTTTAAACTGGTGATTGAAGAGTTATCCGGCTTAAAACAACACATCTCTCAAATGACAGTCGCCATCTTTGGTAAGTTAAAACTTGTACTGAACTAAAGTAAGGCGTACATCAATGTAAATGCTATAACCCACCTGGCGACTCAAAATACTTGATTTCTGAGTCAATTGAGTTGTTTTGCAACGCATGACAGGTGCCAGGAGTGCCAACCTTGGCCAGAACATGATGTTGAATCTTAAGGCTGTTTACTCCTTAACAGAGCAACTTTATGCTGGGAGCTGATATGTCTCCAACGTATCTATAATTTTTTATTGTTCCATGCTATTATATTACCTGTTTTAGATGTTTTATATGCATTTATATGCTATTTTATATTATTTTTGGGACTAACCTACTAACCTATATCCCAGTGCCAGTTTCTGTTTTTCCTTGTTTTTGAGTTTTGCAGAAAAGGAATATCAAAAGGAGTCCAAATGGGCTGAAAATTTACGGTGATTTTGGTGGACCAGAAGAAGCCCCTGAAGCACAAGAGTTGGGCTAGAAGAGTCCTGAGTCAACGACAAGGGTGGACGGAGTGACCCTGCCTTGTCGATGACTCGTGGACCCCCCTGACGTGCAACCAACGCCAAAAATTCCTATAAATCCAGAAACCTAGATCGGGAGTTCCGCCGCCGCAAGCCTCTATAGCCATGGAAAACCAATCGGTAGCCTGTTCCGACACCCTGCCGAAGGGGGAATCCATCACCGGTGGCCATCTTCATCATCCCGATGGTCTCCATGACGAGGAGGGAGTAGTTCACCCTCGGGGCTGAGGGTATGTACCAGTAGCTATTTGTTTGACTCTCGCGCGCATTCTTGATTTGGCATGATCTTGATGTACCACGAGCTTTGTTAATATAGTTGGATCTATGGTGTTTTCCCCTCTCTACCTTGTGATGAATTGAATCTTTTCCTTTGAGGTTTTGTTATGTCGAATTGAATCTTTGGGTGTGAGAGCACTTGATGTATGTCTTGCGATGGGATATCCATGGTGACAATGGGATGTTCTATTGATCCACTTGATGTATGTTTTGTTTATCAACTTGCGGATTCCCATGGTGACATTGGGGTAATATGTGCATAGGGGTTGGTACGTGTTTTCATATTCCTTCCTCCAATAGAAATCTTGGGATACTCTTGAAGTTCTTTGTGTTGGATTGAATATTATGAATCTGAGATTGTGTGATGCATATCGTATAATTGACCCACGGATACTTATGGTTATATTAGAGTATCTAGGTGACATTAGGGTTTGATTGATGAGTGTCATATGGTGTTATTTTACTAGGAACTCTAGGGTTGTTTCTGACACTTATAGGTAACTCAATGGATTGATCGGAAAGAATAACTTTGAGGTGGTTTCGTACCCTACAAGCAATTTCATCTTATGTTCTCCGTGGTAGGAACTTTGGAGTGACTTTTGTCGCACGTTGAGGGATTGCCATATGATCTAATTATGTTATCATTGTTGAGAGAACATGCACTAGTGAAAGTATGAACCCTAGACCTTGTTTTCAAGCATTGCAATACCGTTTTTGCTCACTTTTCTTACTAGTTACCTTGCTGTTTTTATATTTTCAGATTACAAAAATATATATCTACTATCCATATTGCACTTGTATCACCATCTCTTTGCCGAACTAGTGCACCTATACAATATACCATTGTATTGGGTGTGTTGGGGACACAAGAGACTCTTTGTTATTTGGTTGCAGGGTTGTTTGAGAGAGACCATCTTCATCCTATGCCTCCCACAGATTGATAAACCTTATTTCATCCACTTGAGGGAAATTTGCTACTGTCTTACAAAACTCTGCGCTTGGAGGCCCAACACGAGTCTACAAGAAGAAGGTTGCGTACTAGACATCAGGAGCTTGCGAACCCTTGTAGCCATAGGAGGCATCAAGAAACCGTCGACTCTCATCAAGACTGTGTTGGAGCATCTGTCAACTGTGCCATCACACATTGAAGAAGTAAAGCTATCAGCCGCCCGCGCTGGAGCCCTTATAGCTCTGAGTCGGGATAAAGCTTGGCAGAGCTAGATCGGGCTAAAATGACTCGCGGGTGTCTAGAGTTTAATAATCCTGGTTCAATCTTCAAAGCAGGAGACTTTGCCAGATGTGCCAGGGAGATGTGGCCTCTGGCATGTCAACTTGCACAACAAGCGGATCTGTCCAAATATCAAGCAGCTTATGACAGCAACAATGCCCGTATCAAGCCGCCCTCTCAAGAAGTTATCGATTTAACTCCTCAAAGGCGTAAGAATATTTTCGCTCCTGATATTGACCCTTCTCTCATTCTTAACGATGAAGCCACCTTTTAGGCATTAACCGGCATTGCCTGGACATCGGCTACTCTCTAGATGGCAGACGAGGGAGAGCCATCACGGGATGACCCGGAGGCATCCACCTCAAGATGTCATGACATCTGTAACCCAGCGGGGTCTAACCCAGATGGCACAGAGGCTGGTTTACAGGGGTGATTCAACAGTTGAAAAAACTTTGAGGATTTTCTAGGCTCTATTGCAGCCATGTAATAGTGTAGTTAAAACTTTATCCACCTTGTCATGCCTTCGAGCATGTGATGATAATGATGCTCCGGTTACTGAATCCTTCTGACCTCGCCTTATATATTCACCTTTGATCTTTCAACTTAGCCAAAATTCCTTGAAAACTAGATATATAATATGTAAAAGATCCAACAGTATCTTGTACTGGCGACTTATAGTCACTGCCCAGGGCGAGTTAAATAACTCGTCAATCCATGGCGACTTATAATCGTATCCAGTCTTTGAAAAGATCACGTTGGTGGCTTATAGCCTCAGTAAGCCCAATGTAGAGCAATACGACCTGGATCTATATGACCCGACAACTTCTCATCTATGAAAAACTTCTGCAAAACAGAAATAAAGAGTATGTAGAACTCAAATATTTGTTAAGCCGGCTCTCACGACCAAGACAGATTGGTTTTTGGAAAAACTCAAGTTTTTACTTCAAAGAAGCTTGGCATTAAAGCCTATCATCCCATAAGCCCGCTCTCACGTGACATAAATACATCATTTAAACCTTAATTAGTTCAGGGTCTTATTTAAAAAGATTGACTGTTAAGAGTACGAACGAGCCACATAGCGGAGAGACTACAGCAGACGGGTGAGTTTATCCTAGCTCACTGTAAGTCGTCTCTCACATGACATAAACCACAATTTTAACTTTGACGAGTTCAGTGTCTTACGTAAAAGATTGACCATCAAGAGAACGGCGGATCACCTGGCGGAGTAGCAAGTTGCAAAATAGGCAGGTTTAACCCATTTATGGCATGAAAGCCGGTCAAAAGGGATATAAAAGCTATACTCATTGAGTAGGAAGCCCCCAAGTGACCTATGGCATGAAAGCCGATCAAGAGGGTTATAAAAAGCTATGCTCATTAACCAGGAAGCCCCCGAATGACCTAAAACATGGCATGAAAGCCGATCAAGAGGGTTATAAAGCTGTGCTCAATGAGCAGGAAGCCCCCAAATGACATATAACATGGCATAAAAGCCGATCAAGAGGGTTATAAAGCTATGATCATTGAGATGGAAACCCCCAAATGACCTATAACATGGCATAAAAGCCGATCAAGAGGGTTATAAGCTATGGCCATTGAGCAGGAAGCCCCCAAATGACCTATAACATGGCATAAAAGCCGATCGAGAGAGTTATAAAGCTATGCTCATTGAGCTAGAAGCCCCCAAGTGACCTTATGAATAATCAATAATGACTTTTTCTCAGAATATGTGAGATGAAACGATAGAGGCCTCGAAATTTTTGGGGATACCGGCTTTATCAAATTGACTATAAAAAGATATGTACATCAATGAAGGTATATACAATGGTGAGATTCGATGACTCAAGTGTAGTAAGGGCAAAGATGAGCAATGTTCCACGGCATGTTGGTCTCTTGCTCAGAAGTATGCGATTTCTTGCACTCACGTATATCAATGAGAATACAAGCCATTGTTGAGATTCTTACTAACTACAAAAGGTCCTTCCCACGGTGGGGAAAACTTATGCATGCCTGTCTGATCTTGAATCAGTCGGAGCACTAAGTCACCCTCTTGAAACACCTGAGTCTTAACTCCGCGGGTACGATAGCGATGCAAGTCTCATTGATAAATCACCAATCAGGCTGCTGCAAGATCACGTTCTTCATCCAAAGCATCAAGTGCATTGTGACGCGTCGTCTCGTTATCGGCTTCAACGTAAGCCGCCACCCTAGGCGAGTCATGACGGATATCGCTTGGGAGAACCGCCTCTGCACCATAAACCATGAAGAAAGGCATATGACATGTTGATCTATTGGGGGTGGTTCTGATACTCCAAAGAATAGAAGGAAGCTCTTCAACCCAACAGCCCAGCATCCGTTCCAATGGAACCATAAGTCGGGGCTTGAACCCTCTCAAAATTTCTTGGTTAGCCTGTTCTACTTGACCATTAGACTGTAGATGAGCTACCGAGTAAACATCAAGACATATATGCTCTCTTTGACAAACCTCCTTCATAGCACCATTGGACAGATTAGTGCCATTATCAATGATGATACTGTGAGGATAACTAATTTAACAAGCTGAACTAAGTCGCCGCATCACACTTGCTAACTATCTCTGCCTCAACCCACTTGGTAAGCTTGTCAACCGCCACCAAAAGGTGGGTCTTCTTGTCCTTAGACCTCTTGAACAGTCCAACCATATCAAGGCCCCAAACTGCAAATGGGCATGTTATTGGGATCATTCGCAATTCCTGAGCCGGCACACGATCTTGTCTGGAAAATTTCTGACACCCATCACACTGGAGAACAATATCCTCTGCATTAGCATGAATCATTAACCAATAAAACCCATGACGAAAAGCTTTATCCACCAAATATTTTGAGAAGACGTGATGACCACAATCGCCTTCATGAATTTCTCGTAAAATTTCATGGCCCTCCTCAGGAGAAACGCAACACTGGAACACGCCTGTCACACTGCATCGGTGTAACTCGCCATTGATAATAGTCATAGACTTAGATCTCCTAGTGATCTGTCGTGCTGACGTTTCATCCTCGGGTAACTCGCCCTGGGTCATATAGGCCAGTTAAGGCAATGTCCAGTCAGGAATAGTGCGAAGAGCTGCCACCAATAGTGCCTCCAGGTCAGTGACAACCAGGTCTTATTCACACGGTAACTTGACCGAAGGATTGTGTAACACATCAAGGAATATATTAGGTGGCACCAGCTTACGTTGAGGCCCAAGCGGGGACAATGCATCAACCGCCTCATTTTTCCATCGATCAAGGTGATCCACCTGATAACTCTTAAAGTGACCAGCAATATTATCAACCGCCCAGCAATAAGCCGCCATGAGCTGGTCTTTAGAATCCCACTTGTCGAAGACTTGCTGTGCCACAAGGTCTGAGTTACCTAGGAACCTAACCCGACTTAAGTTCATTTCCTTAGCCATACGAAGGCCATGGAGCAAAGCCTCATATTCAGCTGCATTGTTAATACAAGGAAACATTAGTCTTAAAACATAACAGAATTTATCACCTCGAGGGGAAGTCAAAATAACTCCCGCCCCAGAGCCCACCAATTGCCTGGACCCATCAAAGTGGGTTGTCCAATAAGTGTTGTCAGGCTTCTCCTCAGGTGTCTACAACTCTGTCCAATCATTGATGAAATCTACCAAAGCTTGAGACTTGATGAGCTGTTCTTGGTCCATATTTCAAATTATGAGGTCCAAGCTCAATAGCCCACTTAGTAACCCAGCCTATGGCTTCTTTGTTTTGAATAATATCTCCTAGAGGAGCAGAGCTGACCATAGTAATAGGGTGTCCCAATAAATAGTTCTTCAACTTACGACTCGCCATGAACACCCCATACACCAGCTTCTGCCAATGTGGATACCTTTGCTTGGATTCCGTCAAGACCTCACTTACATAATAAGTCGGATGCTGAACTAGGTACTCTTTACCCGCCTCCTTGCGCTCCACAACAACTGCTATGCTGACTGCCTTATTATTAGTCGCCACGTACAGGAGAAAAGGCTCTTTTTCAATGGGAGCAGCGTGGAGGGGCGGCTCAGCTAACTGTTTCTTCAGCGCCTCAAACGCCTCATTGGCAGCATCATTCCAAAAAAAGTGATATGTCTACTTCAACATCTAATATAGAGGAATCGCCTTCTCTCCCAGGCAACTTATGAACCAGCTTAGAGCTGCAATGCGACCCTAATACGTCTCCACCGTATCTACTTTTCCAAACACTTTTGCCCTTGTTTTGGACCCAAATTTGCATGATTTGAATGGAACTAAACCGGACTAACGTTGTTTTCAGCAGAATTGCCATGGTGTTATTTTTGTGCAGAAATAAAAGTTCCCGGAATGACCTGAAACTTCACGGAGATTATTTTTGAAATAAATAAAAAATATTAGCAAAACAATCAATCGAAGGGGACCCACACCCTGGCCACAAGGGTGGAGGACGCGCTCACTGGTCTTGTGGGCCCCCTGGACCTCCACCGACCTCAACTCCAACTCCATATATTCATGTTCGGGGAGAAAAAATAAGAGAGAAGGATACATCATGTTTTGCAATACGAAGCCGCTGACGCCTCCTTTTCTTCCTCGGGAGGGCATATCTGGAGTCAGTTTTGGGCTCCGGAGAGGGGAAATTGTCGCCATCGTCATCATCAACCATCCTCCATCACCAATTTCATGATGCTCACCTCCATGCGTGAGTAATCCCATCGTAGGCTTATTGGACGGTGATGGGTTGGATGAGATTTACCATGTAATCGAGTTAGTTTTGTTTGGGTTTGACCCCTAGTATCCATTATGTTCTAAGATTAATGTTTTTATGACTTGGCTATTCTTAATGCTTGTCACTAGGGCCCGAGTGCCATGATTTATTATCAAAGCCTATTATGTTTTTCATGAATATATGTGAGTTCTTGATCCTATCTTGCAAGTTATAGTCACCTACTACGTGTTATGATCCGGCAACCCCGGAGTGACAATAGTTGGGACACTTCCCGGTGATGACCGTAGTTTGAGGAGTTCATGTATTCACTAAGTGTTAATGCCCTGGTCCGGTTCTCTATTAAAAGGAGGTCTTAATATCCCTTGGTTTCCAATAGGACCCCGCTGCCACGGCAGGGTAGGACAAAAGATGCCATGCAACTTCTTTTCCGTAAGCACGTATGACTATATTCGGAATACATGCCTACATTATATTGATGAATTGGAGCTAGTTCTATGTCACCCTATGTTATAACTGTTGCATGATGAATGTCATTCGACATAATTATCCATCATTGATCCATTGCCTACGAGATCATTTAATATTGATCTTTGCTTAGTTGCTTTTCCGTTGCCACTGTTATGATTGCTACAAAACTGCTAATGTTACTTTTGCCACCGTTACCATTACTTCCATACTACTTTGCTACTAAATACATTGCTGTAGATATTAAGTCTTTCAGGTGTTGTTGAATTGAAAACTCGGCTGCTAATACTTGAGAATATTCTTTGGCTCTCCTTGTGTCGAATCAATAAATTTGGGTTGAATACTATACCCTCGAAAACTATTGCGATCCCCTATACTTGTGGGTTATCAAGACCTTTTCCTGGCACCGTTTCTGGGGAGCATAGCTCTATTCTCTGAGTCACTTGGGATTTATATCTGTTGATCACTACGAGGAATTTGAAAGATCAAAGAACGAATATTTTCCCCTCAACTACAAGGGGATGTAAGGAACTGCCATCTAGCTCTGCACTCGATTCACCTTCTATTTTGAGTAAACTTGCGACACCTACACCTGCTATTGATTCTGATATGTGGCATGTTATTAATGATGCCACTTCTGCTATAAATGATGCTTATGATGATACTACTTCTTTGCTTGATAATACTGTGCCACTAGGTGAATTTCTTGATGAACAACTTGCTAGGGTTAGGAAGAATGAAATTACTAAAACTGATGTTATTATTGAAACTGAAGATTATGATTCTCACCATAGATATGAATTGCCCGGTGTACCTAAGGGTTATATTATGGATGAGGAAACTGCTAGAGGCTTTCTTGCTTGCAATGATAGAAATGATCTTAAGAAATTGTTAGCTAAGCTGAAAGAAAAGTCTTTGAATGCTAGAATGCAATATGACCCTAAGTTTGCTACTTCACCTATCTGTGTTACTGATAAGGATTATGAATTCTCTGTCGATCCTGAGTTAATTACTTTGGTTGAAACTGATCCTTTCTATGGTTATGAATCTGGAGCTGTTGTGGCACATCTTACAAAGCTGAATGATATAGCCACCCTATTTGCTCATGAGGAAAAAAATTCGTTATTACTATATTCTTAAATTGTTTCCTTTCTATTTAAAGGGTGATGCTAAGATATGGTTTAATTCTCTTGCTCCAGGTTGTGTGCGTAGTCCTACTTCTCTGCAAAATATTTCCCTGCTCATAAGAAACAAGCTGCCTTAAGGGAAATAATTAACTTTGTGCAAATTGAAGAAGAGAGTCTCCCACAAGCTTGGGGGAGGCTTCTCCAATTACTTAATGCTTTTCCTGATCATCCTCTCAAGAAAAATGAAATACTTGATATCTTATATAATGGACTAACCGATGCTTCGAGAGACCACCTGGATAGTTGTGTTTGTCGTTTTTTCAGGGAAAGAACTGTTGAGCAAGTTGAATTTCTATTGAATAATATATTGAGTAATGGTAATGATTAGATACTTCCTGAGCCAACTCCTAAACCAACTCTGAAGAAAAGGGGTATGATATTTCTCAGTCCTGAAGATATGCAAGAGGAAAAGAAATCTATGAAAGAAAAAGGTACTAAAGCTGAAGATGTTAAGAATTTACCACCTATTGAAGAAATACATGGTCTTGATAACCCGACATAGCTGATAGTAGAGGTAAATTCTCTTTGTAGATTTGATGCAGGTGATATTCCTCATAATAAGCCTCCTAGTCAATGCTTGTATGAGTTTGATAACTTTATTGTTAAACAAGAAAACTTTAATGTTTATGTTAGTAGACAATTGAAACGTAATTCTTATGTGGTTGAACACTTGAGCGATTATATGTCTAGAGTTGAAAATGATCTTAAGCTTATTAGTAAACATGCTTCCATGGTTACAACTCAAGTAGAACAAGTACTTAAGGCACAAGATGATTTGCTCAATGAGTTAAATAATAGGACAATGATAATGTTGTTAGGATTGTGACTAGAGGTGGAAAATGACCCAGGAAACTTTGTATCCCGAGGGCCATCCTAAGAGAGTTGACAAAGATTCTCGGAGAATTAATACTGATACACCTAGTCCTTCTAATAAAAATAAAAAGAATACTGATAGGACTTTGCATGCTTCTAGTGAACCTGTTATTGACACACCTGAGAATCCCAATGATATATCTATTTCTGATGCTGAGAGACAATCTGGTGATGAACATGAACCTAGTGATAATTTTAATGATGATGTCCATGTTGATGCTCAACCTAGTAACGATAATATAGAGATTGAACCTTCTGTTGATCTTGATAACCCACAATCAAAGAATCAACATTATGATAAGAGAGACTTCATTGCTAGGAAGCACGGTAAGGAAAGAGAACCATGGGTTCAGAAACGCATGCCCTTTCCTCCTAAGACATCCAAGAAAAAGGATGATGAGGATTTTGAGTGCTTGGCTGAAATGATTAGAACTATCTTTTTGAGTATGTGCTTGACTGATATGCTTAAAATGCCTCCTTATGCTAAGTATATGAAATATATTGTTACTAATAAAAGAAAGATACCAGAAGCTGAAATTTCCACCATGCTTGCTAATTATACTTTTAAGGGTGGAATACCAAAGAAACTAGGAGATCCAGAGGTACGAACTATACCATGCTCCATTCAAAGAAACTATGTTTAAAACTGCTTTATGTGATCTTGGAGCCGGTGTTAGTGTTATGCCTTTCCCTTTATATCGTAGAATTGATTTGAACAAGTTGGCACCTACTAAAATTTCTTTGCAAATGGCTGATAAATCAACTGATATACCCATCTGTATTTGTGAGGATGTGCCTGTTGTGGTTGCAAACATTACTATATTAACGGACTTTGTTATTATTGATATTCCTGAGGACGACAGTATGTAGATAATCCTTGGTAGACCCTTTTTGAATATTGCAGGGGTTTTTATTGATTGCAACAAAGGCAATGTCAGTTTTCATGTTAATGGTAATGAACATACTGTACACTTTCCGAAGAAACAGCCTCAAGTTCATAGTACCAATTCTATGGGAAAATTTTCAACTATTACTATTGGAGGTTTTGAATTTCCTCTTCCTTCTGTCAAAAGGAAATATGATATTCGTATTGTTGGAAACATGCACATCCCTGTTGAGGTAACCTAGTGTTATTCGAAAATTCTCCGTTTCATGTCATTCGGAAGAAGTTTGTAAATAAGACTTGCTCAACCTTATTAATGGATTCCTTTTGATGGGCATGAGATTGATGAATTTAGAATGCACAACTTTCTGTACCCACCTTTTACTTTCTGTTATTTAGAATAAATAAAGAAAAAATAGTATTATCTGTCTATTTTCTGAATTATTCGTGCAATAAAAAATGTCCCGAAAATAAAAGTTCTCCAAATGCCCTGAAAATTTAGTATGATTTTATTTAGTATATTTGAGAATTTTTGGCACTCAGAACACACCAGGGGGCATCACCAGTGGGCCACAAGGACGAAGGACGCGCCCTACCTCTCTGGGCGCCACCCTCTCTTGTGGGTCCCACGTGGGTCCCCTCTACTTATTCCAGCACCCATCCACTTCGTATTCCTCCAGAAAAAATCATCCCATAGCTCAAACCCGTGTTCTTGCTCATTTTACTGCCATTTTCGATCTCCTTGCTCAAAGCTCCATTCACAAAACGGCTTTGGGGGATTGTTCTTCGGTATGTGACTCCTCCCATGGTCCAATTAGTTTTCGTTCTAGTGCTTTATTTATTGCAAATTTTTTCTACTGTGGTGACCTTGTTCTTGAGCTTGCATGTCAAATTTATATGGTCCAAAGTAGTTGTGATGCATGATATAGCCACTAGGCACTCGTGGGAGTAGTTGCTATCAATTTTGTTGAGTTTGGTTGACTTTTATTTTGAGTCACTAAAAATTTCAGAAATTTTCAGAGGAATAAAATGATGAGATTGTTGAGAGGCTCCTCGAGCCGGGGTTCGAAGGAAAAATAAAATGAAGAGAAGGAAAAGCCCAAGTACAACCTTCCTCGCACAATGGAGGTTCAGCTATGTGAATGGCCAAGTGATGCATTCTTGAAGGCAGCCGGAATTTATGAGGATTTGTATTACTTGGCTGAGAATGCAGGCGTCACCGACTTCCTCCATGACTAGTGTGATCAGTACCTCCTACTCACTAATACTTTCATGCAAAATTTTCATTTTCATGCTAGGAGATCACCACCCACGGTAGAATTTTATTTATATGATGGGCATAAGGAGATGACGCTTTTTGATTTTTGTGGGTTTGCAGCATCGAGGAACCACGTCCTAGTGATGTGGAAGGTTTTATTAATGATGTTATCATAGGGGAAAGGAGAAAGGTGTCTGAAGCAAGAGTGTCTAGTTTACATTTTCCTATTCTGCGTTACTACTCATTATTTTCTAGTAGATGTTTAATTGGTCGTGGGGACAGTGGAGGCCTTCGTGCTCCTGACCTTGCCATTTTGCGCCATTCTTTACTTTGTGATAGAACTTTCAGTTTCGGTGTTATGGTTGCTAAACGGTTGAGTTTAAACCATACAAAGGGTCCTATTTTCGAAGGTATCTTCGCCTCCCGCCTTGCTAGACGCTTCGAGATACCCATTAGGCACGATGAAAAAGAGGTGAAGTTGCTACCTACTATATACTTAGATTATGAAAGCATGGTAGAACATAAGTTTATTCGCTGTGATAACGAAAAGAGACTCATTTATAACCTGGTATTTAGCGAGGATACTTTTCAGATTATTACCTTGCCTGCACCTACTTTGTTCGATATTCATTCAGGCATGCACTTTGTTTTGCCTGTGGACATTCATGCATACTGGGAGGGGTCACGATCCCTAGATCCTGAGCCATAGCCATCACCTGATCCTTATCAGGAGTCTATTTATCAGTGGGAGCCGCAGGATCTCGCTAACCACTAGAACCCCCAGTATCCTCCTCAATACACCAGAGAGGACTACTTTGATCCATGGGCTTAGACCAACTTAGGCCAAAAGCCTAAGCTTGGGGGAGCACGTATTTCTCACCCACATTACATTCATGTTCACACACTCATTCTAGTTATAGGTGTTCATACTTTTTCATTGTATTATCCATGCTAGTTTATTTTCTTTTGCTCGCTTTCTTCTTGTGTGTTTGACAAAAAACTTTGAGAAAAAAATTAGTTGTAGTTTAGTTTACTTTCTATGTGTATGTAGTAGTACTATTAAAGAAAACCCAAAAAGATTCCTCATTCTTCTTTTGCTTGTTGGGAGCTTTCCCCTGTAAATAGTTTTTCTTGTTCTTGTTTTACTTCCTTCAAAAAACAAAAACTCCAAAAACATTTCAGTGTGTTTATTTGAAATTCTTTTCTTTTCTTAGGGGGTCGGGAGGAGAAGACCACGATGAAAATGATGAGTGACTCTCATATGCATTATTGTTGATCTAACAAAGATCCCCTATTACCTTGTCTTCTCCTTTGAATAAATGTTTGCAATTTCCAGCTTAGTCCAGTGCACGTGCACTACTATTATTATCCACAATGTTCGGTCGTGCAAGTGAAAGGCAATAATGACGATATATGATGAAATGATTGAGATGACGAAAAGCTGGTATGAACTCGACCTATCTTGTTTTTGTAAATAGGATTAGTTTATTGTTCCTAATTCAGCCTATTATGAATGAAACATGTTTGCAATGACAATTAGAGATTATAGTTACTCATGCCATGCTTAATTAGCTAGGAGTTTATAATGGTTTACCTTGCGTGCCAACATGCTATTCAAATGGTTGTGATGTAGTATGATAGGATGGTGTCCTCATTTGAATGATTCGAGTGGCTTGACTTGGCACATGTTCACGCATGTAATTGAAACAAAATCAACATAGCCTCCATGATATTTATGTTCATGGTGATTTATATCCTACTCATGCTTGCACGCATTGTTGGTTAATCTTAATGCATGTTTATGACTGTTGCCGCTCTCTAGTTGGTAGCTTCCCAGTCTTTTTCTAGCCTTCACTTGTACTAAGCGGGAATACTGCTTGTGCATCCACTTCCATAAACCCAAAGTTGTTCCATATGAGTCCGCCATACCTACCTTTATGCAGTATTTACATGCCGTTCCAAGTAAATTTAAATGTGCCAAACTCTAAACCTACAAATGAAATTCTATTTTGTATGCTCGAATTGCTCATGTAGCAACTAAGGTTGTCTATCTCTTCCATGCTAGGTGGGTTATTCTCACAATTAGTGGACTCCGCTCATGATTCAGGAGAAAATGGCTGGCAATCAGGCCCAGTCCCATGCTCAAATCACATCAAAATAATTGCAAACAAAACTCCCCCATGATTGTTGTCAGTTGGACGGTACCTGTTGTTTTGGACCAGCAGTGGAATGTGCTTGTTGGTGGTGGGGGAGTATAAACTTTACCATTCTGTTTGGGAACCGCCTATAATGTGTGTAGCTTGGAAGATACCGAGATCTCTTGGTTGTTATGTTGACAAAGAAAGCATGCCACTCAAAATATTATTTATCTCTGTTTCAAAGAACTCGAGCTCTGGCACCTCTGCAAATCCCTGCTTCCCTCTGTGAAGGTCCTATCTATTTACTTTTATGTTGAGTCATCATCCTCTTATAAAAAGCACCAGTTAGAGAGCACCATTGTCATTTGTATGTATTGTTATTAATTGATTTGAGTATGACTGTGACTAGATCTCTTTTGCCATGAATTGCAATGCCTAGTCAGTCCTTGATCTTCAGGGGTGCTCTGCATTTATGTTTTGCGGTCTCAGAAAGGGCTAGCGAGATACCATCTTGTTATATCATATCATGATTATTTTGAGAAAGTATTGTCATCCATGATTTATTAATATTACTCGCTAGTTGATTATGCCATTGATATGAGTAAACGTGAGACCTAAATGTTATTGTGAATATGGTTAGTTCATAATCTTTGCTGAAAACTTGAATGCTGGCTATACATATTTGCAACAACAAGATCAAACAGAGTTTGTAAAAGTTTTTCTTTATCACATTCAATTTATCAACTGAATTGCTTGAGGACAACCAATGGGTTAAACTAGGGGGAGTTGATACGTCTCCACCGTATCTACATTTCCAAACTCTTTTGCCCTTGTTTTGGACCCTAATTTGCATGATTTGAATGGAACTAGCCCGGACTGGCGATGTTTTCAGCAGAATTGCCATGGTGTTATTTTTGTGCAGAAATAAAAGTTCTCGGAATGACCTGAAACTTCACAGAGATCATTTTTGGAATAAATAAAACATATTGGAGAAAGAATCAACCGAAGGGGACCCATTGAGGGAGTCTTGGATTAGGGGGTCCTCGGACAGCCGGACTATATACTTTGGTCGGACTATTGGACTATGAAGATATAAGATTGAAGACTTCATCCCATGTCCCGATGGGACTCTCCTTTGCGTGGAAGGCAAGCTTGGAGATTCGGATATGTAGATTCCTTTCTCTGTAACCGATTTTGTGTAACCCTAGCCCCCTCCGGTGTCTATATAAACCGGAGGGTTTACTCCGTAGGACAACAATCATAATCTCATAGGCTAGACTTCTAGGGTTTAGCCATTATGATCTCATGGTAGACCAACTCTTGTAACACTCATATTCATCAAGATCAATCAAGCAGGAAGTAGGGTATTACCTCCATAGAGAGGGCTCGAACCTGGGTAAACATTATGTCCCCCGCCTCCTGTTACCATTAGCCTTAGATGCACAGTTCGGGACCCCCTACCCAAGATCCGCCGGTTTTGACACCGACATTGGTGCTTTCATTGAGAGTTCCGCTGTGACGTCAAAGATAGGCTTGATGGCTCGCCTTGTTATCAAGGACAACATCACCTCCGAGGGAGCCCTGGCCTCACGCCAAACCCTCCGGTTGGGCGGCTTTACCATGGTCGCCCGCTCGGCTGTCGGGCTGACGATGAATTCTCGTGTCATCAAAAATTGCCTTCGCGTCAGCTCAGAATACTCCGAACAGATGGATCCGATGGAGTTGTCGTCTTTCAACAAACTCCTAGATCACATTGCCGCCTTGGGAGTCGCTATGGACTATGATCGATTGGGCTTAAACCAGATTAGAGAAAAATTGAATCTCCACCGGCCACCCATCCGATAGAGGTAGTGGAGGAGCAATGCGACGACTCTTCCCCTATGTTGAGGACGAACTATGTTCGGATCTCCGAGCTCACAGAGCCGGATACTCACCCGCGAGAAGACCTACCCCGTACTCTGAACTTAGAATCAGACTGTGAGCCTGAGAAATTGGTTGATATCCCGGAGCCCGAACTGTTAAGCTCAGAAGTTTCTCAAGCTCTGGATCCCAGATTGGGTCAGGGTTCGGACTTAAATCCACCCACCCACCCAGATATAAGTGATCTTGCCCACATCAGACAGCAGTCCCAAGAAACAGTCCACCACTTTTGGGCTAGATTCCTCCTTTTCAAGGGCTGACGATGAAGACGCAATCTCATTTTTCTGCAAAAATTGTACGGACGAGGGGATCCTCAATGCAATCAATCACCGTCACGTATCACACTTCGCTGACCTAGCAACCATAGTACAGAAGTACTGCGCAATGGAAAGCGCCTAGATAGGTCAGGCAGCCTCTTGGGAGCCACCGGTTTCCACTAAACCCCTCGTACGGACAAAAAGGGTGCACCCTCGTCGGTCTACCAATCCAGTAACCAAAAAATCAAAGCCCATTACGGGGCGCGGAACCGTCCTAGAGGGATGGCTCGATAGACCATGCAAGATACACACAATGCCGGATAACATACCAACCCACAGCCTTAGAGCATGTTGGATACTCCGGCAGGTGGCCAAGAGCGGCGAGGATCTCCTCATCAAAAATACCACAAAGCAACATCCCACGAAAGACAACAACCATATAGTGCAGATAGTCTTCGAGACTTTTGTCGGGCGCAAAAGGGCACTCTGCGGCCTCGCTGAAGTCTACCAAGTTGCAGCAATAAACCCCTGGAACAACACAACCATAACTATCAATGCCAGTGACGAACCAAAATTTAGAACAGTCTGGGCACCTGCCGCACTGGTCCTCAGTCCAATTATGGATGGTTTTCGACTTACCAAAGTTCTCATGTGTCAGGACCGGATTTTCGGGATATTAATTTCCAGAAAATGGACCTTGTGCTCACCAGCCCCAGGATTACTGTTAGCTGATGAGGCACCAACTTGATATAGAAATTCCAAGCAAAATACAAAATATGAAGTACAAGACCATTCTGGCCTGTGAGTACAACAATGATTTCTAGTGGTTGATGGCGGAAGCGGTTTGTGGATCATCAGTGTCTATGGGACTCCATTCCCCACAGGAACAACTGACCAGGTTAACTCCTATCTTCGCGAGGCTGCTATCACCATTGCTTAGGTTCCGGGGCTGTCATCACGTCGCTCTTCTCCATGCAAGAAATCTGGCCAAGACAATAGCCAGGGACAAGCCAGTGAGTACTTTGAATGTACTCGCAAACATTATGAACACGGGTATAATATAACAAACGATAATCATGCTCTAAAATATTCTATGATCACAACGTCAGTCCTAAAATAAAATCCCTGATGCATGCAAGCAGGTTATCTATATGCAACATGAATATGCAATAATGGAGTAGAAATAAAATGCCCCGATCGGGTGTCTGAAGCGACGCCTCGAAAGGATCATGATATGAAGCATGCCTTAGTCGGGCGTCTAAGTGACACCACATAAAGGGCTTATAAAGTAAATAAATAACAAGCATGCCACAGTCGGGCGTCTCAGCGACACCACATAAAGGGCTTATAAAGTAAACAAGTAACAAGCATGCCACAGTCGGGCGTCTGAGCGACACCACATAAAGGGCTTATAACGTAAACAAGTAACAAGCATGCCACAGTCAGGCGTCTGAGTGACACCACATAAAGGGCTTATAAAGTAAACAAGTAACAAGCATGCCATAGTCGGGCGTCTGAGGACACCACATAAAGGGCTTTTAAAGTAAATAATCACAATGAATATCCAGGAGGTAGAACCGTCGCAGGGATACTCAATAATTCAAGTAATATAATGGGTTAGTCCATAATAATAATAATAATCACAATCATCAAAATCAACACAAGTCACAAGTCATGATCCATGTTCTGGTTTAGCAGTCTCTCCTCCAAAGACCTACACTAAGACCGACACTTGACCCATCCCAGACTGTACTCCTTAACCATGGACACGGCTATTTGAATAGATTTAATCTCTGCAGAGGGTGTACTCTTTACCCATGAGTAACGGATTCCTTTAGTCCATCGGGACTAATTTCGTCTATGGTCTTTTAATTGAAAACACACCTGACTTGCACACATCAGCTTTAACTTACCAATGTCTGGAATCACCCACGACACATGTCAAGCAAAACTCTAAGTGGGGAGGCTACAACCTCGCGTAGCATGGGATCAAATTTATATCGCACGCTCTAAGGGGTGCCCCCCTCTCGGTCCCAACCGAAAACACCCATGCCCCCGGACTAGGTGGCATGCCTACCGGATGCATCCGGTATCTTCCACCATGGCCTCTCTATACGGTGTGTGCTAGGAAGGGGTTGACAACTTACTGAACCGTACCCTACCAGCGGTAGGGACAAGTGGTAGTACGAAACAAGCATGGGGGTTATTGGAACAAGACTCGATCTACGATCGACTCAGGAGGTTTAAAAATTCCTTGCATGATATGTATAACAAATACATTTCAACCAACAGAATCACCACTCATTATACCTTACTATGCCGTACCGGACTTAACCGTCCCGACGGAGAATTAGAGACAAGCCCGTGTCTACCCAAGACCGAGGCTTTCCCAGGTTTCTTTTCGGTATGCAGGAAAGGCATATGATGGTGACTACTATCCCAAACATATCAAACTCCAATAGCATGCAATCATCAATATGCACTCATGAGTTTGAACATGTCATCACATAAAATAACGGATACTCCGCGTCGAGGTGGTATTGTAACTGTGTCATGATAACACACACAATATTATGCCAGGATTCAATGCTTTCCTTCAAGTTGTGGAGGGGTGAGGTGCACTCCAAAACTTTTGAAAGTTATAATCTCCCCTCCAAATTCCTATTTTCAAAAATATTCAAATAACACATATTTTAAAAACAGTACAAAAAGTTGCTTGGAAAATTTTCAAATAAATCTTAAAATAAACTAGACTAAATTTGAGAGAGGTAGGAAAAAGAATCAACTCATTTGGAGTTATATTTAAAAAGTTAGAGCTAGTTAAGGTTTAGTCAAATTTTCTGTTTTTTTAAATAAAACAGAAAAAGGAAAAACGTTTCGGAAGGAGTACACGTCGAAGACGTACTTTGCTTTTACGCCTCCACTTAAAACACGTGGCGGCGGGGCTGATCACTGACAGTGGGTCCCTTGGGCCCACTTGTCAGGTTTGACCAGTCGCTCGCGTCTTCTCCCTCCTCTGTCCGAGCGGGGGCGGGGTTCCGGCGATCGCCGCCGACGAACGACGGCTCCCCACGGGGATCCAAGGGTAGGGATGGATCCGCCAGGCAGGGGCGGTCCTCCCGGTGGTTGTTGGGTCGGCGGGGGTGAAGGGAGTCACCGGCGGCGAGCTCCGCGGCGGAGGTAGCTTCGGGAGGAATTAGGGGCTCGGGCTATGGCGGCTCCCGACCGTGTGTGAAAGGCTGGGCAGCTCCGCAAGGTTGAGGGGAGGAGGATGGTGGTGCTGGAAAGGTGGGAGAGGGCCTGCTCGCGACGAAACGGACCGGAGCGTGTCAGCGGCTGAACTGGCCGGAGACGGGGTTGAAGGCTTTCCTCGACGATTACTGGCCGTGGGGGCTTTGAGGGGATGGTCTGAGGCTGCCTGAGTGCTCGGACGGGCTCGGGGGCCTCCTTTTATAGTGCAACGAGGTTGGTTCCGCGGTGGTGGATAAGGACACCGGCGAACCGCCTCGCTATAGCTAGCAGGGCGATGTGGAGCTGGCCGGCGCATCCTGACGAGCTCCCTACTGCTCAAGAGGGTGAGCTGGCGTGCGGGCGTGGCTCGGGCAGCACCGTCCACGGCAGTGGCCTGCTGCGGCCGTTGGCGGCTAGCGGTGGCGGCGCTGTTGCAGATCAGGGGAGGTGGGGCTGGCTGGCAGAGCTTGCAGCGGTAGGCGATGGGGTTGTGGATGAGCACGGCGGTCTGGGGTACCCGGGGCGCACCAGGTGGCCCGTACGGCACCGACTACAGCAGGCGGCGATGGCAGCTAGCTTCTGGCTTGCCGTAGACGTGGCGAGGGGCTGTGGAGCTCATGAGGGAGTACAGGTCGAGGCTTGCTCTACGCTGCGAGCGGCAGAGGGTCAGGATAAGCTCGGAGAACAAACCAGGGGCGCGGCGGTTCGGGCGCGGCACATGCAAAACGCGCGCTCTGGCCGCGCTCCGGGCATGCACGGCAATTATTCGACGAAATGCCAGAGCGAC
This sequence comes from Triticum dicoccoides, assembly GCF_002162155.2. Lineage (NCBI taxonomy): Eukaryota > Viridiplantae > Streptophyta > Magnoliopsida > Poales > Poaceae > Triticum > Triticum dicoccoides. The sequence continues at coordinate 204,923,555 of NC_041385.1, forward strand.
CAAACTTGCTTGAATGCCAATGCAAATCAACAGACCTTGGTTATAGGTAGCTAGGAGATTTGTGGACATGGCTGCTGGGTCAGGGGATCAAGTCTACAATGTAAACTAAAAACCATGCCAAAACTGGCCATGCACACAAGGTGCTCGACAGAATGCCACGGGCATCTGGGCATTTCTTGGAGTGGCCAAACTCTCCAGGCTGGTGTCTCTTTAGATGTAGGTGATGGTGGCAAGGTCATTTGGGCAAAACCATAAACTTGCTAGTGCAAGTTTTGCAAATCTTCAGTTTTGGACAGAAAGAAAAAGGCATGATTGCATGCACTTAAAATCCTCCAACGGGTCCACTCTCCTGGACTTAAGGGTTTTGCAGGGTGGTCTATAAGCAGGAAAATAATCATGGGTAAAGGAGCAAGTTAAAATATGGTTGTTGTACAAATCATCAAGTTGCACCAGAATGAAAATGAGGTTGATTCACTCAAATATTTCAAAGGACATAACTGGGTTTTTGCATAAAGATGAATAATATACTCCTACTGACCTCCCCTAATTTTGGTGGAAGTTTTAAAGAAGTATTTAAATAGGTTGCAGTGCAAAAGTGAAATTTGACCAGATTTAAAAACTTGTGGTAAAGCTCAAAATCTCCAAATGACTAAGGAATATTTTTGCATAAAAGTGATTTAGGGACATCACATGTCATCCCCAAATTTTGGTTGGACTTTTAAATAAATTTATCAAATGGTTGTAGTTCAAATAGAGCTCCAAAACTAATGAAAAATCACCTTTAGGAATAAAGCTCAGAGAGCAATAATTATGCAAATAAATCCACTGATAATAGAAATGTTTTTCTTGAGAGGTTAAACAAGTCCAATAATATGATTGGAAAGTTTTCACTTGGGGTAAAAACTCCATAAAAATAAAGAAAAGAATGGTTCTGAAATCAAAAGGAAATCCAGAAAATAAAAGTTTAAGTTTCCTGGCAAAATTTTAATAAACAAAACATGGTTAAATTTTTGGGGTGTCACATCATGGACGGCGGCAGCGGACTAAACCTCATTTACGAGCAAACTCTCGACAACATGGAAATAGACAGGAGCTGCATTGAGCAAAGCAGCGCGACCTTCCGAGGAATTATTCCCAGTCAGGAGGCACGGTGTGCGGGAAAAATCACACTCGATGTGGTATTCGGCACACCGGAGAACTATCGGTCGGAAGAGATAACCTTTCAGGTGGTCCCTTTTAATAGTGGATATCACGCCCTTTTAGGGCGAGAAGCATTTGCAAGCTTCCAAGCTATACCCCATTACGGGTACCTGAAGCTCAAGATGCCCGGGCCCAATGGAATCATCACTCTCGCCAGTGATCCAGACATAGCACTCCGCGTCGAAAACAAAACCGCCGCCTTAGCCCTTGAGGCATTGTCTGAAGCCCTCGCGGCCGAAGAATTAACCGCATTGCGCTCCATGGTGGATAGGGACGACGTAATACTCGACAAGTGATCCAAATCCACCTCCTTTAAACCAGCTGACGAAATAGTCAAATTCCAGGTCCACCCAACGGACTCCACGAAGAAAACATCCATCGGGGCATAGCTGGACCCCACGGTCGACGCAGCACTGCGGGCGTTTCTACGCGAAAACTAGGACATATTTTCCTGGCACCCTTCTGATATGCCAGGAATCCCACGCAGACTGGTCGATCATAGCCTAAACATACTGAAAGGATACAAGCCGATCAAGCAAACATTACGACGCTTTTCCGAACCCAAATGACAAGCCATGGGAGAGGAGCTAGCCAAGTTACTCGAGGCCAGATTCATCAGAGAGATAAAACACCTGGACTGGCTAGCAAACCTGGTAATGGTACCAAAGAAGGATAAATCCTGGTGCCTATGCATCGATTTCAAAGACCTCAACAAGGCTTGCCTAAGGATCCCTTTCCCCTCCCCCGCATTGATCAGATCATCGATGCTACCGTAGGACACGACTCACTATGTTTCCTTGACGCATACTCCGGATACCATCAAATCAAGATGAAGGAGTCCGATCAAGCCGCAACAACATTTATCACCCCATACGGGCCTTTCTGCTTCAACATTATGCCTTTCGGGCTCAAAAATGCAGGTGCCACCTATCAACGCATGATTCAAATATGCCTGGAAAAACAAATTGGCAATATAGTTGAAGCATACGTGGATGATGTAGTCATCAAAACCAGGCACGACGAGTCCTTAATAGACGATTTGCGTCTCACATTTGACAACCTCCAGACATATGACATCAAGCTCAATCCGGAAAAGTGTGTTTTTGACGTTCCCGCTGGAAAGCTTCTGGGCTTCATCGTTTCCAATAGAGGAATTGAGGCAAACACTACAAAAAAATACACTTCCGTGATGATATGTGTTTGTCACAGTAGGTCGCGTTTTTTCTCATGCATGTACATCCATGACAAATTTATGGCAGAATCAAGATAGTCATACATGTGCTGTCATAGAAGTGTTCCATGACATCACGAAAATTATCATCACGGAAGTGTCCACTTCCATGACGATAAATCGCGCGTCACAGAGGTGCTTTCGTCAGGGCTGACCGACACGTGGCATCCACCGTAACGGAACGCCGTTAAGCTATCGGGTCGGGTTTTTGATCCGGTAACCCGTTAACAGCCCCGACCAATGGGGATTTTCCACGTGTAAAATCATCATTGGCTGGAGGAAACACGTGTCGGCTCACCGTTGGGACAGATGTCATCCACTCATTGGACGGAAGACGCCTATGGTACGTCGACACGTGGCGCGGCCCAACAGAGGCCCATTCCTGTGAAAAGGCCGGCCCAGTTAAAATTAGCAGGCCAGCCCATATAAGGCCTACTTGTGTCAGGTCCATTTAAGCCCACGACCCATACGAGATTTGTTGGGGAACGTAGTAATTTCAAAAAAATTCCTACGCACACGCAAGATCATGGTGATGGCATAGCAACGAGAGGGGAGAGTGTTGTCCATGTACCCTCGTAGACCGTAAGCGGAAGCGTTATGACAACGCGGTTGATGTAGTCGTACGTCTTCAGATCCGACCGATCCAAGTACCGAACGTACGACACCTCCGAGTTCAGCACACGTTCAGCTCGATGACGATCCCCGGACTCCGATCCAGCAAAGTGTCAGGGATGAGTTCCGTCAGCACGATGGCGTGGTGACAATGATGATGCTCTACCGGCGCAGGGCTTTGCCTAAACTCTGCGACGATATGACCGAGGTGGAATATGGTGGAGGGGGGCACCGCACACGGCTAAGGAATGATTCGTAGATCAACTTGTGTGTCCATGGGGTGTCCCCTGCCCCCGTATATAAAGGAGGAAGGGGGAGGGGGCCGGCCAAAGGGAGGAGGCGTGCCCAAGGGGAAGAATCCTACTCCAAGTAGGATTCCCCCCTCTTTCCTAGTCCAAGTAGGAGAGGGGAAGGAAGGGAAGGAGAAGGAGAAGGAAGGAGAGGGAGGAAAAGGAGGAAAGGGGGGCCGACCCCCTAGTCCAATTCGGTTTGGGCTAGGGGGGCCGCGCGCCCTACCTCATCTCTTCCACCACTTGGCCCATGAGGCCCATTGCTTCTTCCTCGTATTCCCGTAACTCCTCGGTACCCCGAAAATACCCGAATCACTCGGAACCTTTCCGAATCCGAATATAGTCGTCCAATATATCGATCTTTACGTCTCGACCATTTCGAGACTCCTTGTCATGTCCCCGATCTCATCCGGGACTCTGAACTCCTTCGGTACATCAAAACTCATAAACTCATAATATAACTGTCATCGAAACCTTAAGCGTGCGGACCCTACGGGTTCGAGAACTATGTAGACATGACCTAGAACTATTCTCGGTCAATAACCAATAGCGGAATCTGGATGCCCATATTGGTTCCTACATATTCTACGAAGAACTTTATCGGTCAAACCGCATAACAACATACGTTGTTCCCTTTGTCATTGGTATGTTACTTGCCCGAGATTCGATCGTCGGTATCCAATACCTAGTTCAATCTCGTTACCGGCAAGTCTCTTTACTCGTTATGTAATGCATCATCTCGTAACCAACTCATTGGTCACATTGCTTGCAAGGCTTATAGTGATGTGCATTACCGAGAGGGCCCAGAGATACCTCTCCGACAATCGGAGTGACAAACCTAATCTCGAAATACGCCAACTCAACATGTACCTTTGGAGACACCTGTAGTACTCCTTTATAATCACCCAGTTACGTTGTGACGTTTGGTAGTACCCAAAGTGTTCCTCCGGTAAATGGGAGTTGCATAATCTCATAGTTATAGGAACATGTATAAGTCATGAAGAAAGCAATAGCAATATACTAAATGATCAAGTGCTAGCTAACGGAATGGGTCATGTCAATCACATCATTCTCGAATGATGTGATCCCGTTAATCAAATGACAACTCATATCTATGGCTAGGAAACTTAACCATCTTTGATTCACGAGCTGGACAAGTAGAGGCATACTAGTGACACTATGTTTGTCTATGTATTCACACATGTATTATGTTTCCGGTTAATACAATTCTAGCATGAATAATAAACATTTATCATGAAATAAGGAAATAAATAATAACTTTATTATTGCCTCTAGGGCATATTTCCTTTAGTCTCCCACTTGCACTAGACTCAATAATCTAGTTCACATCACCATGTGATTTAACACCAATATTCATATCTGTATATGATTAACACCCATAGTTCACATCGTCATGTGACAACACCCAAAGGGTTTACTAGAGTCAATAATCTAGTTCACATCGCTATGTGATTAACACCCAAAGAGTACTAAGGTGTGATCATGTTTTGCTCGTGAGAGAAGCTTTGTCAACTGGTCTGTCATATTCAGAGCCGTATGTATTTTGCAAATATTCTATGTCTACAATGCTCTGCTTGGAGCTACTCTAGCTAATTGCTCCCACTTTCAATATGTATCCAGATTGAGACTTAGAGTCATCTGGATCGGTGTAAAAGTTTGTAATTTTTGTAACTTTTACGACGAGCTCTCTTTTATCACTTCCATTATCGAGAAACATATCCTTATTCCACTAAGGATAATTTTGACCAATGTCCAGTGATCTACTCCTAGATCACTATTGCACTCCCTCGCCAAATACAGAGCAAGGTATACAATAGGTCTGGTACATATCATAGCATACTTAATAGAACCTATGACTGAGGCATAGGGAATGACTTCCATTCTCTTTTCTATTTTCTGCCGTGGTCGGGATTTGAGTCTTACTCATTTTCACACCTTTGCAACACAGGCAAGAACTCTTTCTTTGACGGTTCCATTTTGAACTTATTTCAAAATCTTGTCGAGGTATTTACTCATTGAAAAACTTATTAAGCGTCTTGATCTATCTTAATAGATCTTGATGCTCAATATGTAAGTAGCTTCACCGAGGTCTTTCTTTTAAAGAACTCCTTTCAAACACTCCTTTATGCTTTGTAGAATAATTCTACATTATTTCTGATCAACAATATGTCATTCACATATACTTATCAGAAATGCTGTAGTGCTCCCACTCACTTTCTTGTAAATACAGGCTTCACCGTAAGTCTGTATAAAACTATATGCTTTGATCAACTTATCAAAGCGTATATTCCAACTCCGAGATGCTTGCACCAGTCCATAGATGGATCGCTGGAGCTTGCACATTTTGTTAACACCTTTAGGATCGACAAAACCTTCTGGTTGCATCATATACAACTCTTCTTTGAGAAAACCATTAAGGAATGCAGTTTTGACATCCATTTGCCAGATTTCATAAATTGTGGCAATTGCTAACATGATTCGGACAGACTTAAGCATCGCTACAGTTGAGAAAATCTCATTGTAGTCAACACCTTGAACTTGTCAAAAACCTTTTTGCGACAAGTCGAGCTTTGTAGATAGTAACACTACTATCAACGTCCGTCTTCCTCTTGAAGATCCATTTATACAATATGGCTTGCCGATCATCGGGCAACTCCAGCAAAGTCCATACTTTGTTCTCATACATGGATCATATCCCAGATTTTATGGCCTCAAGCCATTTCGCGGAATCTGGGCTCATCATTGCTTCCTCATAGTTCGTAGGTTTATCATGGTCTAGTAACATGACTTTCAGAACAGGATTACCGTACCACTCTGGTGCGGATCTTACTCTGGAAGACCTACGAGGTTTGGTAGCAACTTGATCTGAAGTTTCATGATCATCATCATTAACTTCCTCACTAATTGGTGTAGGAATCACTGGAACTGATTTCTATGATGAACTACTTTCCAATAAGGGAGAAGGTACAATTACCTCATCAAGTTCTACTTTCCTCCCACTCACTTCTTTCGAGAGAAACTTCTTCTCTAGAAAGGATCCATCTTAGCAACGAATAACTTGCCTTCGGATCTGTGATAGAAGGTGTACCCAATAGTTTCCTTTGGGTATTCTATGAAGACGCATTTCTCCGATTTGGGTTTGAGCTTATCAGGATGAAACTTTTTCACATAAGCATCGCAGCCCCAAACTTTAAGAAACGACAACTTTGGTTTACTGCTAAACCATAGTTCATACGGTGTCGTCTCAACGGATTTAGATGGTGCCCTATTAAACGTGAATGCAGTTGTCTCTAATGCATAATCCCAAAACAATAGTGGTAAATCAGTAAGAGACGTCATAGATCGCACCATATCCAATAAAGTACGATTATGACGTTCGGACACACCATAATGTTGTGGTGTTCCAGGTGGCGTGAGCTGTGAAACTATTCCGCATTGTTTTAATTGAAGACCAAACTCGTAACTCAAATATTCGTCTCCGCGATCAGATCGCAGAAACTTTAGTTTCTTGTTACGATGATTTTTCACTTCACTCTGAAATTCTTTGAACCTTTCAACTATTTCAGACTTATGTTTCATCAAGTAGATATACCCATATCTGCTCAAATCATCTTGTGAAGGTCAGAAAATAACGATACTTGCCACGAGCATCAACACTCATTGGATCGCATACATCGGTATGTATTATTTCCAATAAGTCAGTAGCTTGTTCCATTGTTCCGGAGAACGGAGTTTTAGTCATCTTGCCCAAAAGGCACAGTTCGCAAGCATCAAATGATTCATAACCAAGTGATTCCGAAAATCCATCTTTATGGAGTTTCTTCATGTGCTTTACACCGATATGACCCAAACGGCAGTGCCACAAATAAGTTGCACTATCATTATTAACTTTGCATCTTTTTGGCATCAATATTATGAATATGCGTATCACTACGATCGAGATCCAACAAACTATGTTCATTGGGTGTATGACCATTGAAGGTTTTATTCATGTAAACAGAACAACAATTATTCTCTGACTTTAAATGAATAACCGTATTGCAATAAACATGATCAAATCATATTCATGCTCAACGCAAACGCTAAATAACATTTATTTAGGTTTAACACTTATCCCGAAAGTTTAGGGAGTGTGTGATGATGATCATATCAATCTTGGAACTACTTCCAACACTCATCGTCACTTCCCCTTTATCTAGTCTCTGTTTATTCTGTAACTCCTGTTTCGAGTTACTAATCTTAGCAACCGAACAAGTATCAAATACTCAGGGGCTACTATAAACACTATTAAGGCACATATCAAGAACCTGTATATCAAATATACCTTTGTTCACTTTGCCATCCTTCTTATCCACCAAATGTTCAGGGCATTTCCGCTTCCAGTGACCATTTCCTTTGCAGTGTAAGCACTCAGTTTCAGGCTATGGTCCAGCTTTGGGCTTCTTCGCAGGAGTGACAACTTGCTTGTCTTTCCACTTGAAGTTCCCTTTCTTTCCCTTTCCCTTTTCTTGAAACTAGTGGTCTTGTCAATCATCAACACTTGATGCTCTTTCTTGATTTCTACCTTCGTCGATTTCAATATCACGAAGAGCTCGGGAATCGTTTTCGTCATCCCTTGCATACTATAGTTCATCACGAAGTTCTATTAACTTAGTGATGGTGACTAGAGAATTTTGTCAATCACTATCTTATCTGGAAGATTAACTCCCACTTGATTCAAGCAATTGAAGTACCCAGACAATCTGAGCACATGCTCACTAGTTGAGCGATTCTCCTCCATCTTTTAGCTATAGAACTTGTTGGAGACTTCATATCTCTCAACTCGGGTATTTGCTTGAAATATTAACTTAAACTCCTGGAACATCTCATATGGTCCATGACGTTCAAAACGTCTTTGAAGTCCCGATTCTAAGCCATTAAGCATGGTGCACTAAACTATCAAGTAGTCATCATATTGAGCTAGCCAAACGTTCATAACGTCTGCATCTGCTCCTGCAATAGGTCTGTCACCTAGCGGTGCATCAAGGACATAATTCTTCTGTGCAGCAATGAGGATAAACCTCAGATCACGGATATAATCCGCATCATTGCTACTAACATTTTTCAACACAGTTTTCTCTAGGAACATATCAAAATAAACATATGAAAGCAACAGTGCAAGCTATTGATCTACAACATAATTTGCAAAACACTACCAGGACTAAGTTCATGATAAATTTAAGTTCAATTAATCATATTACTAAAGAACTCCCACTTAGACAAACATCTCTCTAGTCATCTAAGTGATCACGTGATCCAAATCAACTAAACCATGTCCGATCATCACGTGAGATAGAGTAGTTTCAATGGTGAACATCACTATGTTAATCATATCTACTATATGATTCACGCTCGAACTTTCGGTCTCCGTGTTCCAAGGCCATATCTGTATATGCTAGGCTCGTCAAGTATGACCTGAGTATTCTGCGTGTGCAACTGTTTTGCACCCGTTGTATTTGAACGTAGAGCCTATCACACCCGATCATCACGTGGTGTCTCAGCACGAAGAACTTTTGCAACGGTGCATACTCAGGGAGAACACTTCTTGATTATTAGTGAGAGATGATCTTAAAATGCTACCGTCAATCAAAGCAAGATAAGATGCATAAAGGATAAACATCACATGCAATCAATATAAGTGATATGATATGGCCATCATCATCTTGTGCTTGTGATCTCCATCTTCCAAGCACCATCGTGATCACCATCGTCACCGGCGCGACACCTTGATCTCCATCGTAGCATCGTTGTCGTTACGCCATCTATTGCTTCTACGACTATCGCTACCGCTTAGTGATAAAGTAAAGCAATTACAGGGCATTTGCATTTCATACAATAAAGCGACAACCATATGGCTCCTGCCAGTTGCCGATAACTTCGGTTACAAAACATGATCATCTCATACAATAAAATATATCATCACGTCTTGACCATATCACATCACAACATGCCCTACAAAAACAAGTTAGACGTCCTCTACTTTGTTGTTGCAAATTTTACGTGGCTGCTACGGGCTTAGCAAGAACCGTTCTTACCTACACATCAAAACCACAACGATAGTTCGTCAAGTTGGTGTTGTTTTAACCTTCGGAAGGACCGGGCGTAGCCACACTCGATTCAGCTAAAGTGAGAGAGACAGACACCCGCCAGCCACCTTGAAGCACGAGTGCTCGTAACGGTGAAACCAGTCTCGCGTAAGCGTACGCGTAATGTCGGTCCGGGCCGCTTCATCTCACAATACCGCTGAACCAAAGTATGACATGCTGGTAAGCAGTATGACTTGCATCACCCACAACTCACTTGTGTTCTACTCGTGCATATAACATCAACGCATAAAACCTAGGCTCGGATGCCACTGTTGCGGAACGTAGTAATTTCAAAAAAAATTCCTACACACATGCAAGATCATGGTGATGGCATAGCAACGAGAGGGGAGAGTGTTGTCCACATACCCTCGTAGACCGTAAGCGGAAGCGTTATGACAACGCGGTTGATGTAGTCGTACGTCTTCACGATCCGACCGATCCAAGTACCAAACGTATGGCACCTCCGAGTTCAGCACACATTCAGCTCGATGACGATCCCCGGACTCCGATCCAGCAAATTGTCGGGGATGAGTTCCGTCAGCACGACGGCGTGGTGATGATGATGATGCTCTACCGGCGCAGGGCTTCGCCTAAACTCTGCGACGATATGACCGAGGTGGAATATGGTGGAGGGGGGCACCGCACACGGCTAATGAACGATCCATAGATCAACTTGTGTGTCCATGGGGTGCCCCCCTGCCCCCATATATAAAGGAGCAAGGGGGAGGGGGCCGTCCAAAGGGAGGAGGCGCGCCCAAGGGGAAGAATACTACTCCAAGTACGATTCCCCCCTCTTTCCTAGTCCAAGTAGGAGAGGGGAAGGAAGAGAAGGAGAAGGAGAAGGAAGGAGAGGGAGGAAAAGGAGGAAAGGAGGGTCGGCCCCCTAGTCGAATTCAGTTTGGGCTAGGGGGGCCGCACGCCCTGCCTCATCTCTTCCACCACTTGGCCCATGAGGCCCATTGCTTCTTCCTCGTATTCCCGTAACTCCTCGGTACCCCCGAAAATACCCGAATCACTCGGAACCTTTCCGAACTCCGAATATAGTCATCCAATATATCGATCTTTACGTCTCGACCATTTCGAGACTCCTCTTCATGTCGCCGATCTCATCCGGGACTCCGAACTCCTTCGGTACATCAAAACTCATAAACTCATAATATAACTGTCATCGAAACCTTAAGCATGCGGACCCTACGGGTTCGAGAACTATGTAGACATAACCTAGAACTATTCTCGGTCAATAACCAATAGCGGAACCTAGATGCCCATATTGGTTCCTACATATTCTACGAAGATCTTTATCGGTCAAACCGCATAACAACATACGTTGTTCCCTTTGTCATTGGTATGTTACTTGCCCGAGATTCGATCGTCGGTATCCAATACCTAGTTCAATCTCGTTACCGACAAGTCTCTTTACTCGTTATGTAATGCATCATCTCGTAACCAACTCATTGGTCACATTGCTTGCAAGGCTTATAGTGATGTGCATTACCGAGAGGGCCCAGAGATACCTCTCCGACAATCGGAGTGACAAAACCTAATCTCGAAATACGCCAACTCAACATGTACCTTTGGAGACACCTGTAGTACTCCTTTATAATCACCCAGTTATGTTGTGACGTTTGGTAGTACCCAAAGTGTTCCTCCGGTAAACGGGAGTTGCATAATCTCATAGTTACAGGAACATGTATAAGTCATGAAGAAAGCAATAGCAATATACTAAACGATCAAGTGCTAGCTAACGGAATGGGTCATGCATGTCAATCACATCATTCTCCTAATGATGTGATCCCGTTAATCAAATGACAACTCATGTCTATGGATAGGAAACTTAACCATCTTTGATTCATGAGCTAGTGAAGTAGAGGCATACTAGTGACACTATGTTTGTCTATGTATTCACACATGTATTATGTTTCCGGTTAATACAATTATAGCATGAATAATAAACATTTATCATGAAATAAGGAAATAAATAATAACTTTATTATTGCCTCTAGGGCATATTTCCTTCAAGATTAGCCAATTCGGCCCGTCAACGGCCCGTTAAAGATTTGACACCATTGCAGCCCATCGTCAGTTCGACCCCATGAACAGCTCGCTATATATCTGGGCTCAATATCGGCCCGATGAGATTTCGGCCTGTTAACGGCCCGTTTAATGGATGGGCTAATTTTCAGGATGTACATCTTTCGGCCTTTTAGCGACCCATTTAAATGTTGGGCTAGTTTCCGGCGCGGTGTGTCTTTCAGCCTGTTGACGGCCCATAAATCTGATGGGCCATTTATTGTCGGACCTGAGTTTTCGTCTTTTAGCGGCCCATTTAAGTGTCGGGCCAATTTTCTAGCCCGGTGTCACTTTCAGCCTGTTGACGGCCCATAAATCAGTTAGGCCATTTTTAGTCGGACCTGAGCTTTCGCCTTTTAGCGACCCATTTAAGTGTTGGGCCAATTCCCGGCCCTGTGTGACTTTCAGCCTGTTAACAGACCATAAATGAGTTGGGCCATTTGTAGTTGGACCTTAGTTTTGTCCCTTTAACGGCCCATGCCCTTCATGGTCCAATACCAGTCCGGTTTCTCTTTCGGCCTACTAAATGCTCACAACACAGTTGGGCCATCTACAATACGACCTGACTTTCGGCCTCTTAGCGGCCCATGGTCTTCATGGTCCAGTACAAGCCCGCTGTCTCTTTCGGCCTGCTAATGGCTTACAGTATAGTTGGGCCATATGTAGCCCAAACTTAGTAACGGCCTGTTAACGGCCCGTGAAATAAACTGGGGCCACATGTTGCCTGCTTTGATGTCGGCCTGTTAATGATCCGGGAGGTAAGAGGGCCGACCATTAACTTTCGGCCTAGTAACAGCCCATTAACTTAATGGGAGACTAAAGTTTGTACATGTCTTTAGGCCAAATTAGATAATTTGAGCCCATTATGACGAGCAATTATGCACAGGACCAAAACCAATCACGCAAAGGTACGGCATACAGGGAATAAGTTGCACATCCAACATATATTACAGGAAATTACATCCACTGGGCAATCAAAGATTGATGCCAGTGCAAATAAATGAGCAGAACCTAACCATCTACAACGTCACAATCTGCAACCTCAGCATAGATGAAGCCCATAAGCATGTGGGCAAGTTCTTTCTGCTTTGCTACACTGTCTCTAAAAACATTGATCAGTTGTTGTGTCGCACGACTCTGCACCTCTGATTCATCCACCATTTCCATCATTGCTTCAGCCATTAATTGGTTCACAAACATACATTTATTCTGTTGCATTCGAGACGGAGGATACTGAACAGATTCAGATGGCGATTTTGGCAGGCTTGTATTATTGATAGTGGAGAGTGTCTCGAACACTACATCATAACATAAATTAGGACGGGAACCAAACAGATTAATCATGAGTTATTGCCATATTACCTGGCCTAGATTTACTGGAAAGAAACAATGGGGTTGCCTTGCTGTTTTCAGAGTTTGTCTTCTTATCTTCAGCAGCCTGCACAAAATTCACACACTAGCATTGCTATCATTGGCCAAGTCAGATAATAGGAAAGCAACATTGACACAACGAATGTTTGGGAAAGTAGCCTACAACAAATTAACACAATATGGCACAGCTATCATCAGCCAGGTAAGGTAGTACGAAAGCAACATTGACACAATGAATGAATGGGCAACCAGAGAAGCATTACAATTCAGTAATGTGCGTGATATGAGATAGTACATTCATGCAGCTCAGTATGCAAAACTACCAGGCAGTTTTCCTTACAAAAATCAACAATGGCGCCTTTAACATTTTGCTACAACTAATTTTAGATCATATAAAGGTTAGATTCACGCCGATTAACAAAATACATGTTGATGTAAAAATATAGTGATATACAACAGGTACTTACATTAGCATTGGAGCACAGAGAATTCCCGCAAGATATTTTCCTCGAATACGATCCCAATGGAGGAAGTCTTCTATCGTTTAACCTTATTTTCTAAAAGAGAGATGGGTAAGAAACATGTAGAAAATATGATCAGAATGCTATAAAATTTCATGATGCGAGGATACGCACACGCTTCTTAGAATGGAGTTGACATTCTTTTGCTGGACTGGAGCGGACTAGTTCTTTGGCCACTGGAATCTGCTTATTATCAGTGGGAGTTTGGTTTCTATGTGCTAGAGCAGTATCTATGAAAAATGGAGTTGGTTTATTATCTCCTAGCGTTTGGATCTTTTGCAAAGACCTGGTTTCTAAACCTTCAGATTCTAAGAGAGCTGTCTTCCCCTTGCATGCCTTATATAGAAGAATGGTGATTCAGTTTAAAACATGCTACAGCAGAGATGGAATAGGTACTGAAGAATAGAAAAGGCATGACATATTGACATGTATTCCCTCCATCCGGAAATAAATGGACGGGTCTAGGCGTATTCCAGTTCTAGATACATCCAGTTTTATCCATTTCTGCTACATTTACTCCGGACGGAGGGAATATGATGTAAGACCTAGGGATACGACAGGACAACACAGTAAAAAAACAGTGAAAAACCCACTGCAGAACCAAAGTATTGAAACCCACTGATATGAGATAGTACACTCATGCAGCTCAGGATGCAAAACTACCAGGCAGTTTTCCTTGCAAAAATCAACATTGTGGCCTTTAATCATACATTTTGCTACAACTAAATTTAGATCAGATAAAGGTTGGATTCACGCCGATTAACAAAATACATGCTTATGTAAAAATATAGTGATATACAACAGGTACTTACATCTACATTCGAGCACAAAGAATTCTTGCAAGAATCTTTCCTCATAAACAATACCATTGCAGAAATTCTTTTATCTGTTAAGCTTATTTTCTAAAATAGAGATGGGTAAGAAACATGTAGAAAATATGATCAGCATGCTATAAAATTTCATGATGCAAGGATACGCACACGCTTCTTAGAATTGAGTTGACATATTTTTGCTCGACTAGAGCGGACTAGTTCTTTGGCCACTGGAATCTGCTTATTATCAGTAGGAGTTGGGTTTCTCTGTGCTGGAGCAGTATCTATAAAAACTGGAGTTGGTTTATTATCTCCTGGCGTTTGGATCTTTTGCGAAGGCCTTGTTTGTAACCCTTCAGATTCTAACATAGTCGTCTTCCCCTTGCATGCCTTGTATAGAAGAATGGTGCTTTAATTATAAAACATGCGACAGCAGAGAGATGGAATAGGTACTGAAGAATAGAAAGGCATGACATATTGACATATATTCCCTCCATCCGGAAAAATGGATGGGTCTAGGCGTATTTCAGTTCTAGAGACATCCTTTTTATCCATTTTGGCAATATGTAATCCGGACAGAGGGAGTAAGGTGTATGAGCTAGGGATACGACAGGACAACACAGCAAAAAAACTAGTTGAATGTAAAACTATATGCTAGCGAAATACGTACATAAATAACCAAGGCAACATACACGTGTATGATTGGGAAAATAAGATGGCATTGCAACAGAGCACTAGCACAACACTTCAATGTAAAAAAACATGGTATGGCAGACAGATGAAGTACATACTGGTGAATAACAATGCATAAGATATTCAGAAGCATGATGTCCAAATTAAGCAGATGGCATTGTGATAGAGTAGAATGACAGTACTTGAATTTGAAAACATGTTATCATGAATGGAATAGGTATTGAAAAACAGGAAGGCATGACATATTTAGATGCATGATCAACATGCTAAGCACATGGCATTGCAACAGAGTAGATACACTCCAGGACATTATATGCATGTTGTACCTATATCATAGGCCAAGTTAGAGCAAGGACCTTGTGGGGTGAAGAGGATTCATCATCTTTCTGCAAGTCTTCTAAAGAACTGCCTTTACATGTTCCATCATATTGGGTATCATTGACATCAAGTTTATTGGCCTTTACATTGCTCCGTGAGGTTCTTGTGGATATATCAGTGTGTGCAATTATATCTGACATGCATGGAAGATAACTAGTAGTTAGATTTATGTAAATGAGTGCCTATAGGAGACGACATAAATAGTAGGACTGGGGTTAACTAGTAGCAACAAGTCTCATAAGCTAAAGGGAGAACACAGATGAAAGCTACAGAATATGTATCGTTTGTACTCGAGATTAACTAGATGGCACACAAAAGTATTAAAGAACAACATAGGTAATACTAGAAGTGGTATAATACTATAATAACTAGCTTGTGGGATAGCATTGGCTGATGGATGATAACAATGGAACAACGTTACCTAAAGAACAAGTATCTTAGCTGAACTATGGAATAGCGTGAACTCCTGAACAAGACCCGTAAGAGATCGGCATGAATATACAGTGAAATGTGATGATCTATTTTCCGTGCTTAGATGAATAACAAAGCCATAAATGTTGCACACAAGTAAGATGAGGGTACAACCTATCTGGCTGCCATCCATAGGAGTGAGCATCATGTGCTGACTTGTTGATGGCCCTGCAGTTGTTGTGGCTGTCCATGTCGGGCACGCACATTCGATGCAAGGAACTGTTGAGTGGGGACTGTAGCTCCCTTCTGGTGTATGCTTCCCTTGTTGGAGCAGCTGCGGTGAGTCGAAAGACGGTGTGTCTGAAGATGCAGATAACGCATAAAGTTAAGAATGACATATCTCTTTGATCCGAAGAAATACACTAAGAGATCAACAGCAAGGTACGAGAGTGGTCACACGTCTATTGACTGAAGACTAAATTGGGGTCACACGATTTTATTTTATTTTGGTACTGTCCGATCTACGCCGGATGGCTTGATGGCCATCTTGTGCCTCCCGGCTAACACTGTTCGGAATCTTCCCCGAAGAGCCAGCGACCAATGGCAGAGCAGCCTGCCTCCGTCGTCCGTGGCCCCGTCCAAAACCCCGCTCCCTGCCCCACCGCATTGCCGTGGTTGCGCCGCCCCGGGCCAATCCACAAAGACTCCCTATCATCCAGATCTGGCGGCGGCAGTACCTTCAACCCACGCAACTCTAAAAGATAGCCATCTAAGCGCTGCTTCCGCAGCGAACTTCCGGCCCCGCACCCTTATGTTAGACACCAGCCAACCGGCAGCCTAGGAGCTCCGCCGCCTCGAGTGGTGCTGCTTCCCATTGGGAATCGATTGGCCCAGAATAAAAATTCAGACAACTAATGCTTAAATAAAGTGATTTTAGATGAGGGTGCGACCTATCTGGCGGCATGGTGAAGTAGCCAGGTCCAGCTGCCGAGTCGGTGAGGCCGGCGCGGTTGCGGTGGTGACTAGCGGCAGGGAAAGAGCGATGTTGCAACGGTCGACGGCTACGCGGAAGCAGCGCCAGGACTCTGGACGGATCCGAAGTTGGAGCTGCTCCGGCGCCGTGAACAACGGCGGGGGTGAATCGGCTCCGGTACGGTTCATGCGGCCGTCGTCGAGGCAGCACCAGCAGCACGAAGTAAGAGGCACATGGCCCAGTGCAGGATGGCAATTGGACAGTGTCTCCGGCATTAGGGAGGAGGACGGCTGTGAAATTGGTGTGGTGGGGAGCGCCATGGAGGTGGGGCTGAGGTTTCGCGGCTCGGGAGAAGGAAGCTTCCCGGGGAGAAGGTGATTTGGCGCCCACGAGGTATGAATGGGGGCGGGCGGGGGGGAATTGGGAGGGGAGTGGAACCATGTCTTACGGACGCATTTGTCTGAAATGTGAGGGGGAGTTCCAGTTCTACCCTTGCCTATAGGCTTCTCGGCTTGGGTCTGTGTACTGAGGGTCGGGGATAGCAGTGTAACTTTGCATCTCCCCAAATAGTGGGCGGGAGCGATTTCGGGCGAGGAGGGCGTGTTTTGAACTATAGTGGGCACGAGCAAATTCGGGCGAGGAGAGCGTGTTTTGCAATAGTGGGCACGAGCCATTTCGGGCGAGGAGAGCGTGTTTTGCGGACCATGGTTTATGAATTATTC
Organism: Triticum dicoccoides; assembly: GCF_002162155.2. Taxonomy (NCBI): domain Eukaryota; kingdom Viridiplantae; phylum Streptophyta; class Magnoliopsida; order Poales; family Poaceae; genus Triticum; species Triticum dicoccoides. Next base: position 204,940,985 of record NC_041385.1, read on the forward strand.
GGCACATGTCATTTTGGCCGAGGAGAAGGTGCGCTTGGATGAAGTTACGAACCTACCCTCGATGTACAACGGGCCAATTGATGCGTGTGCCACATAGGACGGTAATTTCGCGTCTCCCATTTATTTGCTCGGGCGAATTCCACCGAGCAGAGAGGATGTTTAAGGGTTCGTTCAAATTTTGGGAGAACGAGCATCCACGTCTACCTTACCAAGTCGATTCGAATCAAATTTTGAAATATTAGCTTGCCAGTTCTTTTTTAGATGGAGAGATGATGCCCGAGAGTAATGTGTTTTTACATGCTCGTTGCTAGCGATTTACTATATGACAAATAGTTGACCCACTCAAAAACGTGAATCAAACCCAAAATGAAATATCTCGATTCAATGAACTAGCTCGTTAAGTAGGTCAAAATAGTGAACTAAATCCAAAATTGAACACCTCAATCGAGTAGCATGTTGTACAGTATTATAGTAGTCCATGAACATGTTGAAAGTCAAATTAATGAACTTGTTTGATATACGCATATATCCATTCATGTGTGGATTGCAGACAACATGGTCTCCAATTTAAATATTTGAATGCAAGTTTATATCAGTCTTTGATGCATAAAACGCGACCTCCCCCTCTCCCGGACTCCTTTTCTCTCTCTCTCTCTCTCACTCTCTCGCCGACAATCTTCAATTCTGTCGCATGCATCCGACACAAAAACCTTGTTGGTCCCTCTCCCTTTCTCTCTCTCTCTCTCTTTCTCTCTCTGTGTGTGTGGGGGGTCTTTCTAGTCCGCATTCATATATACACCATCTATAGGTCTCTCTCGCACACTATGTATGATACTCTAGCTAGTCCAAGCTACATATCTTGGGTGCACTCATCGTACGCACATAAATTCCTTGGCTCTTTGCCCGTAACTCTCTCACGCACCACTATGTCGTCTCGGAGCTCTTCCCCCCTCTCTCAAACTCTCCATCCACTTGGGTCACACATACACATGCATATCTCACTCGCACTCGATAGGCCCATCTAAAACTCTATCTGTCTCCATCGTTCTCTCTCCATCTCACACGCACACACACACACATAGTCTCATGCCCAGCTAGCCAAGTATGATGGTCTCTCACTCAATTGTAGGCACACGCAGTCCCCCCTATATGTATATGACTAGCTAATCTTAGTCTCCATCACAAACATGTGCATGGTCTATCTCGATTTCTCTCGGGGCATCTTTCTATTGCGCACGCACTCCCTCGATCTCCCACCCATATAGTCCCCTCACGATATCGAGCGGATCTCTCTATCACAAACACACCCTCTCTCCCTCCCCTTGCTTCCATGCCATCCATGTGTCCCTCTCGACCTTTTTTCCTTGTTGGCCAGACCTCTATTGGACATGTGCTACAGGGGTGTCTCCCTCCGTTGCAAACAATCACACACTAGCTATCTTCGTGTATCTCCTCGCCTCTCTTTTCCATCTCGGAGATGCATGCGTGATATGTTCGCATAAGAAACGAAAAAACACACACTCTCTATAATTTATCGTTTGTTGTCACTTTCTCTTTCAGACACATACTATTTTTGCACACTTACTCATTCTCCTTCTTACGCACTTGATCTGTCTCGACTGAGGCACTCACCTCCGTCCATAGCACATAGATTTATTGAAAAGTCAAACATCACAAAGTTTGACCATGTACGTGGAGAAAAAGAATTACATCTAGTACGGCAAACATATACCATTAGATTCACCATGAGATGTAGTTTTGTATGATGTATCTTTGGTATTGTAGATATAAATAACATTTGCGTAAACCTGATCAAAGTTTCCAAAGTTTGACTTCTAAAAAATTTACATGCACTGCATCATCGAGCGGATGGAATATCTCTTTCGCCCTCTCAGCTATCTGACGCACCACTCAGCCTTATCGGGGCTCCTCAATCTCTCTCAAACTTTATTGGTCAGTTTGGTTCGTGACCTGACCCTCATGCCTTGATGGTCGGTACTGCCTGGTGTGGACGTGAGATGTAAAATATTTCTGCCTGGCAAGGCTTGTGTGGTGCTCAAGCATTTGGTTCATGCCTGGGCCAGGCAAAGCATTAATGTCCCATCAATCAATCCATGCATCAATTATTTAATGCTAATATCCATCCATGTTGCTGTTAGCCTCGTGGCCGCACCACCAGGCATGGCCAGGCGTTCGAAATCGGTCGCTTGGGCCAGGCTACTTGCAGTGTGTGGAGTTCAGCCATGCTAATTAAAGTGCAAGGGAACCCAGCCCAGGCGGACTTTCTTTTTCACAGGATAGCAACCAAACAAGCATGCATGAAATCCAACCACAACCCCAGGCCACGCAAAAGATGCTCACGACGCAAGCCAAACGGGCCTTATATCTCCCTGGTTCACACATACACATGTCTCGCTCGCGCTATACATATAGACCCATCCAACACTCTCCGCCCTTGTTCTCTCTCCATGTGACATGCACCCCCCTAAGTACCAAAATCCCGCACTCCATCATAGGCTCTGTTTGGATCCATGGATTAGAGTTAGTTTGGGTTAGTTTGGAGTCAACTAAGCCAAAAAGATCCAAACAGGAGGGTTAGTTTAGGTTAGATGCATCTAACCCATCCAAAAAAACTAACCCATCCAAGAGGTGCTTATTTCGGTTAGTTCTTCTCGGGACCACTAATAAACACTTTTTTCTCTCACTCTCCCTGCAGCAGATCCCTCCCCACTTCCTCGAAGCTTCTCGTCCTCTCCCTCCCTCCCTCTCGCACCGCCCGTGAAGGTGCCTCGCCGTATCCGCGCTCCATCTAACCCTGCCATCCAAACACCTCTTTACTTAGAGTTAGTTCAGGGTTAGAATCTAACTCTAACCTCTAACTGAGTTAGAGTATCCAAACAGGGCCATAGGCGCAAGCACTCCACCCCCCCTAAGTATGATTATCTCTTACTAGCCATCAGGAACACATGTATTGTCTCCTTCCATCCATACGTCTATCTCGATATCTCTCGGGGCATATTCTATCGCGCACACAACTTTTCACTCGATCTCCCACCCATGTAGTCCCATCACGATCTCTAGGGGATCTCTCTATGACAAACATATAGTCTCTCCTCCCCATGTCTGCATTTTCTCCGTACGTCTCTCTCGACCTCTCTCCCTTGTTTGTCAGACCCCTCTTGGCCACGTGCTAGGGGTCTTCCTCTCTCGGTTCCAAACAACCACACACTATCTCCTCACCTTGCCTCCGTTGTCGAAGATGCATGTGTGATATGTTTGCATAAGACACGCACGCTTTTTCTCCACTTTTATCGTGTGTTGTCCATGTCTCTTTCACACATGCACACACACTTTTTTCACTCTCTCTCTCTCTCTCTCTCTCTCTCT
>NC_041385.1:204944777-204971441 GCF_002162155.2 Triticum dicoccoides
GCTAGTTTGCAATTAACTAAGAGAAGGCCTACTTGTGTACCTTGTGGTTGATGTAGTATTTGCAGATTGGAGAATGGTTGGCCTCTAGCGTTGTTGCGGGCTTGATGGTGTCTTTCTTTTCCATTTTTGAGCTCCTATTCGTCCTACGAGAAATATTTTTTTCAAAGTGAAAAACAAATGCGCAGCTACCCTATTCCTTTGTCAGGGTACATTTTTTATATTTAATATCTATCTTTTACAACAATTGGATTTCACTGTTGACCATGGATTACATGTTTCTTTTCAATTATATAGAGAAAGAAATGCTTATATGGGGCGGCACTCCTCAAAATATGCATATTTTCCAGAAGCGGTGAGCTAATTTCCCAGGCTTACGTCATGTTGGTCAACGCAATCAATCCAATCAATTGGCTCAATATCATCTCCGTGATAAATTAAGGGCAATGCTAACGTGAATCACCTATTAGACATCATCAAAAAATTTGCGGACATGGGATAAGATAACAGAAGCTTACAAGAAAAAATGTGAAACTTTCCTCCTCCTCCCATCAGCGCCGCCTCCGGTCCGTCCCATCTCCTATGGCCTTTTAGGCCATGGAGGTGCAAAGGACCTCAGGTCCCGTCGATGGAAGGGAACCCTTTCTTGTTTTTGTTAGGTTCAACGTCATGATTGGCGCTGTGTGGCGGCAACGATATCCCTCAGTAGAAATAATGTATCCCACGTTCTATTCCCGTCCAGATGGTGCATCTAGCATCGTCGGAGGGCGTGTGGAGGTGTATCTTCCTCGGATCTCTCGGGATTCAGTCGATGCTGGTCTTCGGAGGGCGTGTGGAGGTGTATCTTCCTCGGATCTCTCGGGATTCAGTCGATGCTGGTCTTCGGTGGGTCTGTTTGGATCTTTTCTTCGATTGTCTTCATTTGCATGTTTACATATTTTATCCTTCCGATCTATGACTTTCTTCAACGGCGATGGTTGCTGCTCTGGTGTGCTGGTGCACTGGCCCTACGAGGCCTTAGCACGACGACTTTCTTACTGTCTACTACAACAAACTTTGCCCGCCTCCAGCAAGGGAGGGGCGATAATGGCAGCGCGCCTTCGACGCGCTCCAATGCTTGTAGTCGTCTCTAGGTGGTTCATGGACCTGGTTTTAGTTTTTATTACCTCTGGTGTACTTTGTACTGCCATGATTAAAAATGAATATATTGAAAACTTCTCAAAACATCTTTGTGGACATGTTTCGTGTCCATGGACATCCTACCGGGCAGATGGCATCCAATTGGGGTCATCAAAATACTTGCTCGGCCCTGTTCGGCCTTCTTTCTTTCACAAATTTATCTAGATCAATAGCAACTCAACCATACATTTAAATAGTTGTAAAGAACTACTCCCTCCGTAAACTAATATAAGAGTGTTTAGATCACTAAAGTAGTGATCTAAATGCTCTTATATTAATTTACAGAGGGAGTACAACCAAAAGGAACGGATGTTCAACCAGTTTTTCACATCTACAGATCCGAAAGCCTCTGGTCCAACTGTTGGTGCCAAAGAACTCAATTTTGGCCTCTTTTCGCACTCCTTTCGCACAAAGCATTTGTACATGCTAGCATGGTACTCTTGAACAAACTTCACCGCATTGGGATCGAAGTCCGTCGGCTTGATGAACAACATTTTCCGCGTCTCGGCTTTGACCCTGATAGCAATCTTCGTCTCCTGGAACTTATGCTTCTTCTTTTGCATCTCCATGAACATGTCAAACCTCTCCACCTTCTTGACCCCTTCATCTTATTGCGATTGGCAACCGCCTCCTTCGCCAACATGACCTTGAACTTCTCCGTCATCTTGTCGCCACCCCTTCTTCGCCAACATGACCTTGAACTTCTCCGTCATGTTGGCTGCCACCCCTTGTCGCTTTTCCTTCTCTGTCTTCCACTTTGTCCCCCTCGACCTAGCCACATGGGTGGCCGGTGCGACCCTTCGTTGTGTTGGATCACCATCTTCATCATCTTCTTCAGCGATGATCTTGGCAGAATTGACAATGTGTTTCCCACTTGCTTTGCTCACCAACAATGAATCATGTGCAATTTACCCAAAAAAAGTTGTATCCTTTTGCTCTGTGCCATGAAACGGATCCACACTAGCGCCCCCGTAGATCAACTCATCCTCCTTGTTCAAGTAGGTGGTTCGCCACTTCTTCTTTGTGTTGGCGCCGGCGGCCAATGGTTGTCCGGCTCAAAGTCCTGCTGCCTGGTGTACGCCTACTGGGTGTCAGGCAGCTGGGTGTACGGCTACGGGTCTTGCTCCTCCTGGGAGTCATCCACTTGTTCGTCTTCATAGCCGCATATGTTGTGGATAATGTTCATTGTCGCCTAATCCTTTGTTGTTGTCTTGCTTGGTTGAGGCATTCCAACAAATAGTGATCGGGCCCCGACAGACGAGAGCTCCACAGAGGGAATTGTGGATAATGTCACATGCATGCACGATGAATCCGTGCAGACGTAGTCTCTGTGAGGTCGACGATGAAAAACACTCGTCCAAAGGAGGCTGCAAACTGTTGCGGCGACTACTGCATGTCAGGCGTACCGAGATGTTGGGCCGTGTAGAAGTAGGGTGGCCTATACTGGGCGGGCTAGCTAGGAATGTGGTTTATAGGGCGGCACTGGCCAGGTGGTGTGCTTTGGATAGCAAGCTACGACCTGACCTGCCACCGCCGTCTTCTCCGCCTTCGTCTTCCTCTTGAGGCATCGGGCTGACATTGAGCGGATGCAACCGTACGGGCGTCATCCTTTGGGTTTGGGTCCTGACACCTGCAAGACAACAAACATCATCTTTGGCTCCTCCGGTGGCTCCATCATGGCAGCGCACGATGGAATGAGGAGGAAGGTGACGGTGCTCTAAGCGGAGGGACCGGTCCGGGCATTTTAGGTGAGTCGCGTTGAAAGGCTGAAAGTGTCTGGCCATATATTTGGAATCGATTTAGTGATCTGCATTGGAGTTTCCTTAAAAATGTTCAGACCATCTAATTTAAATATTTGCAGACCGTTTCATGATCGGCGTTGGAGTTGCCCTAAATACCCTCCAGAGAAAGGAGCCAAAGCCAGTACACAGGTGGGTTGGGGATGTGGAGAAAAATCTTCAACGGAATCCTACGACTCATCATCATCGTGCATGCATGTGACATCCAAAGGCCGGAGACCTTTTTATTCGGCTAATCTTGCATTAGTTGTGTATATGATGTGAGATCGTTGACCATGATTGTTTACTAGCACAGCTCCATTGATTGGACCACATCAGTTTTTTTAAGGTGGATGATCAGAGAGTCATACTTCACTTTTCTTCTTTGCGAGGACCACTTAGTTAATCTTGACCAACTCTCAAACCATTGCGTCCCCTGAATGCTCCAGAGGTTGTCGTCCGAACAAATGTTTTTATTTTAAAAAGGGAAAATTTTGTTTAAAAACGCGAGTTTGATAAATAAATAAATACATATTTTCTCCGTCCGGAAATACTTGTCATCAAAATGAATAAAAGGGATGTATCTAGACGTATTTTAGTTTGAGATACATCTCTTTTTATCCATTTTGATGACAAGTATTTTCGGATAGAGGGAGTATATAATAACACGATGATACAGACAGCCAATACAAACGCAAAAAAGACAACAACAAAAATCAGCCCCCACGGTCGTTATCTTCGAAGAAACGCCAAGTAGTGTCTCTTAGCTTTATGAAAAAAATGCATATTCCACAAGAACGCTAATGACGCCGTCTCATGAAGTGAACCACCGAATCTCGATGAAAAAGTCTCCAATCCAAATTATCTACACAAAGATGCAGCCATAGTTGGTTGCATGTGCCAAATTATTGTTTGTCGCTAACGGAGAGGTGAGCATCCAGAACAACACCTTAGTGATCATGGACCAAACCATGAAAGTCGGCTTCTAGTGTTTCATTGGGGGCTGAACGTCTTCATCCTCTCAAACAAGCTGATGGGGTGCCACTTCAAGCCCCTCCAGCGCCAGAGACGGCCTAATATTGTTGATCATGGACATGTAGCCATCAAAACGACGGTCATATGCCGGACCATCGCCCTGGAGAAGAAGGCAACACAAATGGGAAGAGGAATAGATTCAAGAGCTCGACCTCCATGGGGCTCGGTGCTGGTGGAGGCGGGGAGGCCGGAGACGACGGTGACCTCGCGGACGCTGCCCACGGTGGCGCCGTCGCCGGCGGCGAGAGCACAGGACTTGATGAAGTGCTTGTAGCACTGCGGATTGGCGAAGCCGCGCACGATGTCCCACACGGCGGCGAGAGGTGCCTGCACGCGTTGTGTGACCAGTGATGTGCACGTCCCGCTGGTGCACCCAGGGAATGTGTGGTGCTCCTCCACCACGCCCTCCACCTCCCTCCGCTCCGGCTCCGTCAACCCTTGACGGAGCGCGCTCTCCATGTGGGGCTCCATGCTCTTCCCTTCTCTCTCTCTCTCTCTCTCTCTCTCTCCTCAGGGACTTTGTCACGTCCATAAGCATATGGATGTTTTGAAAAGTCAAACCTTAGAAAAGTTTGACTAGGTATATGTGGAGAAAAACATTTACATCTGGAACGATCATTAGATTCATCACAACATGTACTTACTTCATACTATCATTTATCTTTGGTATTGCCGATATAAGTAATTTCTTTATAAACTTGGTCAAAGTTTCAAAAGTTTGACTTAAATGTTGTAACTACATTATCGAATGGAGGGAGTAGCTCTTTCTCTCTCTCTCTCTCTACTATCTCTCATGGGCCTCCCCTCTCACTTGAACTCTCTATACCGACGGATTATACGCTCACTGTGTTAGCGTATAGCTCTGTATATTGTTTACTTGACCGGTCAACCAATCCACATGTTGCGTTGTCAGCTCGTGTTCTATATCTTGGTGTGCTGGCCCATGTGGCAGTGGGTGAAAATAAGTAAACTAGAGGCCCATCTGACACGCGGCGAAGGAAACAAAGTTGAAACCACTCGGGGTAGCACCCCGCACGCTAGTAAACTGAGGGCGCATTGAGGACAAAGTTCTTGCGCGCGAAGGACGCACTCGCGCACAATTCACCACTGCACAGCGGCATGCACAGAAGGACGCACTCGCGCACACCCAGCACACAACACACACCAGCACACATGTACACCGGCGTCGCCGCCGGTTGAGATTGACGGCGAGGCAGCCAAAGCGGAGGCCGCTCGAGCCAAAACCGCATCCGGCGAGCCTGGACTTCATCAGCAGCCTCCTGAACGACATGCTGCTCATCATCATCGGCCTCCTCCCCACCAAATCAGCCGTGCGGACCGCCCTGCTCTCCTGGCAGTGGCGCCCCCTCTGGCGCTGCGTCTCCCTCAACCTCACCATCGACAGCTGCCTCTGCGACGGGGATTGCAAACGCATGGCCGCAGTCTCCAAGATCCTTTCATCGCACCCTGGGCCAGCCAGACGCCTTGACATCTGCATGTTCAGTACCAACTGCAAGGTCCAACCCAAGTTCGACGAGTGGTTCTTATCCCCCGCCCTAGATCAGCTCGAGGAGCTCAGCTTTGAAGCTGGACGATGTCTCTCTCTGCCGTCGTCCGCGCTCCGCCTCACGCCAACGTTGCGCCGCGCCAGCTTCAGCTCCTGCTATCTTCCCCAGATTGATGCCGCGCCCGCCCTTCTTCTCCCTCAACTCAAGCAGCTCGACCTCTTCGACGTTGTCATCTCGAAGAAGGCTATGGAGCACCTACTCCGCAGCTGTACTGCGCTCGAGTACCTTTGTCTTGAGCAGATCCACGGGTTCATTAGCCTCCACATCACCTCGACGAATCTCCGATGGATTTATGTGTCTTGCTGGCCCTGCAACAAGATATCAGTTGGGAAGACATCACTCCAGCTATTCCACTTTATGGTCAATGAGAATGCGCCTTTCCTTGAGAGATTGCTTGTATCGGATCAAGAAGGGCCAACAAAAATCAGGGTCATTGACGCGCCGAAATTGACAGCGTTGGTGTACTCGTCTGCCAAATTCTCCGAACTCTTTATTGGTGTCAGATCCCTAGTTCTGGTATGACCTAGACTAGCTAGTCATTTGTGCATCATGTTTAAATTTCATTTAAATTTGAAATGAGGATTTGTGAAACCCTCAGAATCATTTCTGGAAATGACCCAAACAAAAATTGCTCCAAAAGGGGCCAAGAAAATGCTCATGTTGCTCTCTGAAAATATTGGACAGAGATAAAAATCAAACCAATATTTTTTAGAAGCTCTCAAGTATTTATTTTGGCCATTTGGAATTAATGCATAAATATTTGCATTGGAAATATAGTAGTTATATATTTAATATATGTCCAAAAATTATGCCAGTTGTTGAGGAGCTCTGGAATAATGCCACTAGCCCCTACAAAAATTGGCATAAGAAAATAAAATGGTTTAGTATTTTATTTAGACCAAACAAATGTCAGAAAAAAATAGAAAAAGAAATAAAAGGGAAAAACCTTACCTGGACCTACCTGCGGCCCAGCTCCTGTGCTGGCCCTGCACCGCGCGGCCCAACAGTCTGGCCTAGCCGACTGGCAGTGCCAGCCGTCGTCTCCACCGCGCCAGGAGGATGCCGAGCACGCGCTCACCGCACGCGGCCACGCGCCCGGCCACCTCCTGCCTCCCTGCTTGCTCCGCGACTCCCTGCAACGTTGCCACGCGCCCCCCAGACCCTCTCACTCCCCCCAGTCCTCTCCTCTCCTCTCCCTCGCTCTCTCTCTCGCGCGCCCGAGAATCATCGTCGCCGCCGCACGCCGTTGCCGTAGCCACCGCCTCCCCCTCGCCTCTCCGACACGCGCAGGAGCTCCGCCTCCTCGCTCTGAAGCTCTTCGCCGAGCCACACAAGCCGGAGCGCCCCGTGGAGCCGTCGCCGACGCCATCTTCGCCTCCGACCGCCGCGGATCTCCATCTCCGCCCCGCCGTCTGCAGCGCGTCCCCGAGCTCATCGACAAGCCCTTTGAGTCCGCCGTGAGCATCTCCCCGTTTCCCCTCTCTTCTCCCCCTCGTTTCCGCGTCGTAGCCGTCGTTTCCACCATGGCCGAAGCCATCGCCGCCGCAGCTCCTCGTCATCGTGGCCACAGCCGCTGCAGCTCGCAGACGAGCTCGCCGTTGCACTCAGTGCACTCTGGTGAGTCGCGCGGACTCGCTCGCAGCCTCCCCCGTGCCCCACAGCACCCTGCACGCACCTGGCCGAACTCCGGCCACCGCCCCGAGCTCCGCTCCGGTGAGCTCCGCCACCTCCGCCGCCTCTCGCTGGCTCCCCTGGATGCGCGGGAGTGCGGGCGACCTCCTGGTGCCCCCAGCCGCCGCTCTCGTGGCCTCCAGCAGGGACTCCGCCGAGCCCCGTGGTCGCCGGCGGCTAAACGCCGGTGGGATTGACTGGGTCAACACCGCTAACTAACCCCCCTGTGACACTGACATGTGGGGCCCGGCCCTGCTAATTTTTCGTTTAAGATTAACTTGACAATTAATTAACTCCGTTAATTAACCATGACACTGACGTATGGGTCCCACTTGTCAGGGTTGACCTGGACCTGGTCGTTGACTCGCTGACGTCACGCTGACGTCAGGCTGATGCAGTTATCCATTTTCTGGATTTAAATTAAATCAGGAAATTCCAGAAAATGATTTAAACTTCAAAAAATCGTAGAAATTCAACCGTAGCTCAGATTGAAATAATTTATATATGAAAAATTATCAGAAAAATGCAATCTTTCCATCTATACTAGTTTCATGCATGACAGACCAACTTATACATGCTGTATATGAGAAAACACATTATGGAATTTTAAGAGACTTAATTTAGAGTTGCATTTAAACCCTTGGTTCAAATGGATCTCTTCCAAATAGAATGCTAGATGCATTAGCACAAACAGCATCACATCTACATGCCATGTTCATGCATCATGTTGTTGCATATGATTGTGTTTTGATTGTCGACACCGTTCCTTCTCGATAGGTCCTGCTCCGGAGACCGTTCCAGAGTACCTGTCTATGAAGCAGTGCCTTCCTTGTTGATCTACCAGGCAAGCAAACCCCCTTGTTCATTCCGATACAATCCTACTCTCTCGCTCCTGCTCTCAGATATTGCATTAGGACAACAACGATTCATCTGCTACTTTGTGCCGAGGTAGTTGAACCCATTCCTCTGCATGACCTGTCATTGCCACAGTAAATAGTTGAAACCCACTAGCATGTGTAGGAGTTGATTGAGCCATGTTGCGTTCCTACCATGCTATGCCTGCTATTGCTTAGAGTTGTGTCAGGCCTGATTCGTTGGGAATGAATTGGAGTGTTACGATATGTTCTGATGCTGAGAGTGAAGTGTGTGAACATGATTTGGTAAAGGTAGCAGTGAGAGGCCATGTAGGAGTACATGGTGGGTTGTCTCACTGGAACCGTCCTTAAGCACTGAGTTCTATGTATGTTGTCCAATGACTCGATACTACCACACATTGGGATCCTTAATTGACTCTCTCGACTTATTAACCAACTTGGTCTCTGTCCAGGAGTCGCTACTAGTTTCTGGTGTTTGTAGGTAGTGCTATTTTTCTACCAAGTGGCACCCGGCAGGGTGGGCTTGGGACAGACTAGGCACACGTGGCCTGGTGTACCGAGTGGCACCCGGATGGTGGGCTCGAGAACCCTGCACACATCGTTTGGGACCGTGAGCGACACCCCGGCCGGATCTCCTTGCGGATGGAACCCGAATAGGCGATAAACCTGGGCTAGAGTCTTGTGTGGTTAGTCAGGTCGTGGCCGACTCCCTCGCCAGGCTTCCGCTTGAAGGTTGCCGAGATACACGACGTGTACATGGTGGTAAGTGGCGAGAGCGTGTGTGAAGAAGTACACCCCTGCAGGGTTAACATGATCTATTCGAATAGCCAGGTCCGCGGTTATGGACTTCTTGGATGCTTACATGGTCCATAGACAACTTGAAGTGGATACTCTAAAATGCTCAAGACAAGTGTGAGTGCTATGGATGGCCTTCTCGTAGGGAGATGGGGATGATTCCATAGTAGTGTATTGTGTGGTGATTAGTGGACTCGTGTGCGCCATATCACCTCAAAGAAGTTCTGGTAGTCGTAGAACAGGGTAGCCACAGAGTCAAAGCTGGCTTGCTGCAACTAAACCCCACATTACCCTCTTGAAACAAATGCATGTATGATAGGATCTGATGTAAGTCTTGCTGAGTACCTTTGTACTCATGTTGCTTTATTTATGTTTTTGCAGTGGAGACTTCGGTCTTACTAGTGTTCTCGTGGACTTCGACGAGTAGCTTGTACCTCAGCTACGATCTTGATCGGATGTTGCAGATAGTCAGGCTCTTCAGCCTTTTACATTTGTAGATGTCTGTACCCAGACATGTAATGCTTCCGCTTGTTGCTTGTATGCTCTGTATGATGGGTCTTGTGACCACTGTTTGCAATAAATGCTATGATGGCTCTTTGAGCCTTATCTATATGAGTTGTTGAGTTATGCTGTGATGCCATGTTGTACAGCACATACTTGCATGTTATGCATACATGTAATGTGTATTGCTATGTGTGGGATCTGTCTATCTAGTTGTTTATCCTTAGTAGCCTCTCTTACCGGGAAATGTCTCCTAGTGCTTCCACTGAGCCCTGGTAGCTCGCTACTGCTCCGGAACACTTAGGTTGGCCGGCATGTGTCCTTCTTCGTTCCTGTGTCTGTCCCTTCGGGGAAATGTTACGCGATGAACACCGGAGTCCTGTTAGCCCGCTATAGCCCGGTTCACCGGAGTCCTGTTAGCCCAGTGCTACAGCCTGGATTCACTCGCTGATGACCGACACGTTCGTTGCTGGGTCATGTATGCCTGTCCCTGTAAGTTAGTGCCACTTTGGGTTTACGACTAGCCATGTCAGCCCGGGCTCCTTATCATATGGATGCTAGCGACACTATCATATACGTTTGCCAAAAGGCGCAAACGGTCCCGGGCAAAGGTAAGGCGACACCCATGGGGATACCGTGCGTGAGGCCGCAAAGTGATATGAGGTGTTACATGCTAGATCGATGTGGCATTGAGTCGGGGTCCTGACAGCTGGATCCGTAATCGTTCAGGTACAACACTCATCTTCTTCTCTGTCTTCTTGAAATTCACATTTTTAAATTTCTTCTTGATGTATTTACGACCGTCTTCCAGAACATGATTCCCACAAGCTTGACCCAGTACATGCGCACAGTGAAGATCTTAGCACTAAAATCTATCGGCCCCATACATGCTTTCCATGCACGGAGAAGCTACTCATCGAGGTGAAACTTCTTTCCTATTAGTAAACGGTAATCACAAGTAGCTCAATTTTTTCGTAATTTTCCCGAATTACGATGACAAGTGTAGTGTTCAAAACTACATTTACGCACTGCACCGAAAGAAATGTTTTTAGTATTTTTTCTCACGTGATCACCTGCATCATTTTTATGATGTACTACTATAGTAGCCTAGGCTAGTCATAGTGGAAAGTAACTTAGACAACTCCAGTAACTCTTTGGTTACCCTAAGGGCAAGTACTACTACTACCTCCGTCCTGGTTTACTCTTCCAATTTTGTAGTATCAAAATTTGACCATAGATTTAACTGACAAAATGTTAATGCATGTCACTAAGAACTATATCATTGGTTTCGTATTTAAACATAATTTCAAATGGTGTAATTTTTAGTGACATGCATTGGCATTTTCTTAGGTAAATCTATGGTCAAAATTTTATACTAAATATGAGGTAGTATTCCCTCCGTCCCAAAATTTTTGTCTTACATTTGTTTAGATACAGATGTATCTAACACTAAAATGTAACTAGATACATCCGTATTTAGACAAATTTAAGACAAGAATTTTGGGACGGAGGGAGTACAAAAGTGGGCTATGTAGGCCAAAACATGTGCCAAATTCACTTGTGATGCATTTGGCATCGATGCCCCTCCATTGCTCACCTGGTGCCCTAATCTGGAGCACCTACTTTGCTCCGGTGCCAAATTAACTCACGCAATGAAAAAACACTGCGCGGGAGGGAGAGAACTGAGGCAATAAAAAAACACTTGTTTGGGAGAGTGAGAGGCTGGTGTAGTTGGTTTGATTGATTTGTTTACACATGTGGGTTTGTGTGCACAGCGGTGCCAACTCTCTCACATCGCGAGAGCGGTGCCAAAATCTTTTGATTTGACATCGATGTGTATTATGTGGCATACTTTTGCGAAATATGGCATCAGCCACATAGTGGAAGGAAAAAAATGCCCAAGCTCTTCACGTGCTCCTAGTTAAATGAGAGGAAACAGAAACAGAGAGAGGGAGAGAGAGAGAGAGAGAGAGAGAGTGAAAAATATCACTAACCAGCCAACCCTATCGTATGAGCGAATGATATTGGTACCTCTTGATGACACGGCAATCTTATGCAGCCAGCTGCTCTAATATGTTCTCTTCTTTTGCAGATAAAAAAAAGACCCAAAAGTGAAAAATGTACTGCACTATAACAATCTCATCGAATGCCTTGATCTCCATCTTATAGAAATTGATTTGATCGACTACCGAGGCAGCACATCTGAGATTAAATTTTCCAGGTTCTTTGTTCTGGAGGCAAGTGTGCTCAAGGTAATGAGGTTTAGCGTTCTCTGGCGCAACGATGAATGGTGTGCTGATCACCGCAAGCGTCTAAGCCTAAATGACAAAGTCTCCGCAGAAGCTGATTTTTTTTTGAAACATCAAGTGGCCAGAGACTCGAAAACTTATTTGCCCATTAGTGACTTGTCAGGGCAATGGATTTTAGTTTGTACGATAACGCTGCATCCACCTAGAGTAACAAAAGTTCTTACGTGAACTTCCTAGTAATTCCCTCTTCCTAGGTGCAGCATTACTCCTAACATTTGTAATATCAGTTTGAAACTTGTAATATTGCCATGTCCTATTCCTGCATTTTCAAAATCCTGCGAATCCAACAGGTCCTGAGTTGGTGATGATGTTGTGTCTCCCATCTTTCACCAATAGCCATCGGATCTAGATCTGACGCATACAAACCAAGCTTCTCCATTTTTGCAAAGAGATGCCCGCACTTGTTCCCTATTTACAAACAACTCCTTGTCTCTCACAATCATCCTTATCTCCTCCCCACCACATCAAGAAGGCCGTGGAAAAATCTGGCGCGATGGCCACTGCCGGGGCAGTCGACCCCCAATCTTGGTGTTTCGTGCAATGCACGGGCGTGTACGCACGGGAAATTATGTCGAACAGGGCTAGTTGTAAGTAGGCTAGCTCTACAGCCATGATGATAGTGACTGCAGACGGTGAGGCTAACTATGGTATGCCGAACACAGCTCCTATACTCAGGTGTCATCTCCGGCGCAGGGTCTTCTCACTTCACTATGAGGAGCAACACGTAATAATTTGACCAATGGGTAGTACAGTGCTAGTACTCCTAGGAGTACTACACTGGTAGTACTACTACTAGTACTAGTAGCACCACCGTCTAGATTTAGTAGTACTACCACGTCCATCTGGATTTTAGTATTTGACTAGCAATATCTAGTAATGCATGTCACAAAAAATGTACTACTCCCTCTGTAAATAAATACATGGTGTTTTATTCCTATCGGCGAGAGAACTTAATGTTTTCTTGCTAACTAGAGTCTTAATAGGATTACATGCAATGAACTAAACACTGCATGTCATGTTTGGTAGTCTCAAGTCATTGAAAGCATGCACGGCCCACATCTCTCATTGGTTGATATGTCACGAAATAAGAAACAAAGAGGGAGTTAATGCACCGTGCCTAAGTGTTTTGGGATTATTTGGTTTTCGTAATGTGACTTACACAACATTTTGTTTACATGCATTAACATTTTATTAGTTAAATCAAAGGTCAAAACTTGGCGCAAAATGCAAAGGGGACCAATAAACCAGTAAACATCAAACTTCTCTCGTTTGGCCCCAACTAGAGGTCCGGTGAGATGAGTATACTGCACCGGCACGGACGGGGCGCAGCTTCATTGACTTACGGCAACTGCCTTTGGGTGAATGACACGTGGGCCCAGGGGGTGGCTGGCCCACCTATCATATAGCCAAAGGCAGGTGCAGTAGAGGGCCGAGGAGTAGTATGAAATCCTACGCACCTATGCACGCTAACAAAGGGCAAGAGTGATCACTCGAATCGCAAGATCAGTTGACTAGTAGAAGCTAAGCTAGACCCATGGAGGCGATGAGCGCGAGCATCAGCCGGCTGTGCCAGATGGTCCACGACGACGGCCTGCGGCCCGGCAACGAGGAACGTCTCCAGGTAGTATTGCTTGAGGCCGGCAGGGCGAGGGGCCGCTTGGATGACAGCTTCGTCTCCTTGTTCGACGAGGTCCTCGTCGGTTTCCTCGACAAGTTCACTGTCGTCAAGAAGCTCACGGACGACTTTGACGTAAGCCTTCAGCCGACGCGCCCAGGCTCTGCGATGCCCGCCACCCTCAACGGCCACTATGGTGACAACCTCTTCAACGCACTGGTGGCCCTGCGACTGCCCGCCGTCGCGCTGGAGAATGTCCACCTTGAGGTCGCGCTCGCCACGCAGCGCCTAGCGCAGCAAGACACCATGGACATAATCACCCACGTCTACGCGCATGCAAGAGGAGGATGATAGGACGCTGGCCTTCTTGGAACGCAGGGCAACCTTGGGCGCACTGTTCAGAAGCACGTTGAGCTTGCCGCCAACGCCGCTGCTCCTCACACGTCGGTTGGTGACCCGGCGCACTATGGCGTGAGGATGTCATTGATGGATCCGTATGTATTTTTATCTTTCCGTCCAATCCATGTAGTAGTATATGATACTATAGTAATTATCTTACCTTTCACATCAACTTCATAATTTTCGTACGTACTCCATGCATGAATGGCGCCAGAACCAAACTTCTCGTTACTCTAGGCAAAATCGTTATTTTCTATCTATCTATCGCGCCATGGAGCAGAACCAAATTTTACAAGTTACGAGTTTAAAAGGAAAAGCCTGCCGTGTTCGCGTCGCACCCCCACATGGTTGGTGCGGCACGCCGCTCAAGCGGGAATGCGTGTGGTGTTGCATTTTCACATACAAGTGGGACCGTAGTTGAGCAAACCGACCATCGGCAAACCCCCACCCCGCCCACTGCGCGATGGCTGAGAAAACAGGAGGGAGAAGAGATGGCTGTAGCACGGACTCCAAGAAAATTGGTGTCGGATGGGACTCGTGTGGGTGGCGTGTGTCGTAGTGCTAGACGTGAATGCTAGTTATGGACCATGCCACCCCACTATATCGAGCCTATATCGAGGTACAATACGTAGAACAAAATTCCTGCAGTCCGTGCTCGGCACTCCTCTATCTTTCTTCTCAGCCACCAGTAGACGCGCGGAGCCCATCGTCCGTTTGCTCACATGTAGTCCCACATGTCAGTGAAAATGCAAGAGGACCCACTGAACCTGCACATCTTTCACCTCGACGTGTTGGTGATGAAAAACAAATCCAAGAAAGATCTTCGGTGGCCGCTTTTGGAGTTACTCAAGAGCAGTAAGATTCTATTGACAGTTTAACCCAAGATGCACACCTCGTGGCTTCAACTTATCAACTACCACTCAATTTTCTTTCATGACACGACCTGGATGCTGGATGTCCCACGTGTCGGCAAAAGGAGGAAGAACCCGACCAAATCTTTGGTTGTGCTCTCGGATTAGACTAGTTGTGCTAACTTAAAATTTTTATTGTGTACTCCCTCCGTTCCAAAATACTTGACTTCCATTTGTCCAAAAATGGATGTGCCTATATACTAAAACATGTCTAGATACATATATATTTTGACAAATACTAGAACGGAGGGAGTAGAATGGATGCAAGTTTTTGTATTGGGAAGAAGAGTACATCCATATATTGATAAAGCGTTGGAGTTGGCCTTACAAGTGGGACCGCAGTTGAGGAAGCCGACTATCGGCAAACCCCCACCTCACCTGCCGCGTGATGGCTGAGTTAGAGAAATGATGAGGTTGAAGAGATTGCTCTAGCACGGACTCCAAGAAATTTGGTGTCAGATGGAAGTCGTGCTGGTGGCGTGTGCCGTTCTCCTGGACGTGAATGCTTGTTCTGGCCCATGCCACCCTACTACTCCTACTACTTACTAGTATATAGTACTACTAGTATCGAGGATTCGAGGTGCTGGTTATGTATGGCTACAGTAAAAACACCCGCACGACGCGTGAAGCATGTGAAGCTAGTACAAATAGTGTACTACTATTGTTGATGATTGGCCTCATCCGATAACCTATTGCAATGCATGTACAATTATGTATTCCGAAAATATTTTTTTTCCTCGTCGCATCACTCACTCACAGAAGCAACTCGAAAGCCATTCATAAATTTAGTAAATTTGTCACAGGCATATCATTTTATTACATACAACGGGTCATCAACCCACATCGACAACGAGGATACATTATAAATACTAAAGTTTTCACCACACAACAAATAACAAGCAATGAAATGAACTTCAACTCAACTATTCCTCGGCGTTGGAAACGCTTGCTTTGAACCACAAGTGATTCTTTGGGACGGGCCATCCATTGTCGATCTGGAGACCAACGCAGGACTGATCATCCAGGCTGAAGCGGACTACTATATCAGTACCAGGGTAGGGAACCACCCAAATGTCCGAGGTATAGACACAGTTGCTTCTCATAAATGGTAGTGACGTTGTGTCAACAGCACTTGGATCGCCTTTCACCATCATTGGATAGTTTTGTCCAAGGAAGAGCGAATTTTCTCCAAGAATATCAATTCTGTACCAGGGAGAAGGAGTTGGCACTAGCACACTAGTATCCATCCCGAATACCATGCAACGGGTGTTGGAATAAGTCCGGAGAGTGCGACCATGGCAGACTACACCCGCTTCCTTAGCAGTAACATCATCAGTGGGCTGTATACACACAAGAAGAGGTGATCCATCAGAATTAGTTGCCAGGAGCCAAATAGTATATGGGCGCTGCTCGTCCTCATGCTCGTGATCATCACCATCATCATCTCCCCCTTGGTTATAAAAATCTTCAAGTATAGGTGGTGGAATGTTCACAGGACCTTGGAAACACAATAAGAAGGTTAATTAGTAAGGCTAGCCATAGTGGGGGTAACATAAGTAGTATCATGCACTTGGGACTCGCAAACATGCTTATGTGGCAGGCAATTAAGGAAGAAAGAGATGGTTATAGTAACATAGGTAGATACCGTGACATAATAAATGTGATGCTACTATGTGTCATGCACGGCAATAAATGAGACCACCTATGATACTAATCTAAGATACTATGCACTATAGAGGTAGTAACATAAACTAGTAACATATGCATGTTACTAGTCTAAGTTACTCCCCACTATGACCAGCCTTGCTAACCCGCATGCATGTGGATGAAACAATTATAATTACGGTGGAAGACAAACATACCAAAACAACGAGGATGCCATGCAAAAACAGTGCCACGAGTGGTGGAAGCAAACACAAGGCCCTCGTATTCAATTGCATCACAGTACTCATCCGTGTACAGAAACTGATTTTTGAGCAATATCCATCCAGTCAAACCACTGACGACGGCAACAAGCTTGTCCAAGATAGCAACAACTTCATAGTTTTTGTAATTCCAAGAGCGGTTGGGGACTCGAGAAATTGCTATCTTCCGTAGAAGACAGTCACCATGATTGTATTTGAACGTGCGTACAATACCGGTGTGCTCAACCTCTGGGCAGTCTGCTGAGATTTTCGGAAGTGGAACCCGGTCACGAGTGTACACATTCACAAGTTCCCACTCGCAGTTGGACCCAATGTAAACAACCAAATCTCCATTTGCGCCTGCCCAAGACTTGCCCTCAAGCGATGCATCTTAACATCATACGTATCATTATCAAGCGGCATCAACTTTCACAGGGCGAGGCCTCCGTCGTGACAACACCAGTCATCAGGGTCACGGCGAAGAAGATAGGGGAGATCAAACCGCTCCTTGACTCTTGGGTTCCTTGTAATGATGTTATTAGTTGAGTCGAGAATGGGCTTGAACAAACCTGCCATGCTAGCCGAGGTGATGACATCGCACCGATCAATGAGTTCCTCCACCACGTCATCTTTCAAATCGGGGCAAGAATAACGGGGTCGTTTCCATCCTATTCCCTCCATGGAGAAGACGATCGAACAATGGCAGAAGAAAGCGTGAAGGGCTGAACGAAAATGGAGGAGGGAGAGGAAGAATGTGCGACAGCAGTTCCAAATCGAGAGGGAAAGGCGAAGCGTCGGAGGACGGTTGCCAGTTTGCCATAGTTCACGACGGGGCACCCTGGCCTACACGTCGGTTCGGAAATACTCCTACTACTCGTCGTCGTCTCACTAATATGTGGAATGGGACCACATGTCAACGAGACATGGTGTGTAATTTCTCGTGCAAAATGCGATCTGGCTGCGTTGGCCTGAGGTGCCGCATTAGTTATCGGCCTTTATTTATTTAATGGCGTGCCGTTTAGTTTTGAAGCACGACTAACTGGTACTGTACGCAGAGAAAATATAAACTACTCTACCACTACTCCACCTCCAGTACTAGTAGTATAAAGAAGATATATAGGCTAGAGCTTCAGCGCTTTCTTGCCAAGGGCTGCCCACTTGCTTCTCACACTACCACCCTCTCTCCAGATCTAAAAAAGACGGCCCCTCTCTCCCTCCTCACCGGTGGTCACAGATCCTCCGGGGAAGAAAAGGACGTGCAGCGTTGACGCACTCGTCGTCGGCGAGCGAGGTCACGCACTAATGACAAGGCCGTCCTCTCAGACCTAGCGCCCGCGCAGGATCGCTGCCATAGTGTGTGTAGAGGACGATGACCACGAGCGAAGCCACTTCCCGCCGACTCTCAGGTATGATACCTCTTTTCGAACCATACCCTTGTTCTATTGCCCCATCTGGCACGTCGTTGCATGTGGATCTTTTTCCACTCCACCATCTTTGCAATTTGCTATCCTCTACTCTGCTGGCCACACAGACGAAAACATAATTTGCACTATTAAAGGAAACCCTACTTCATGCAGACTAATGCATGTCTGGGTTGAATAAGGAAATGAAGGGAGACTGTACTGTCCAAGAGAGAAGGCATCGAACCCGCATCTAGGTTGAAAAGGGAAAAATCAGTAGCTAAGGAACGAGTCTCGTGTCTCTTGGTTGAAGAAGGGTAGAAAGGCATGACAACGCAATAGAGAATGACCAGGTCGATCGGTTTGTTGTCCTCACATAGGAAAATGGTGGCTAAAGAGAACAAAAATGGGACGTAATCCACATATGCTGCCTGGATATTTGTTGCTCTGGGCAACCATACCTCCCTCACCACTCTGCGTTCGTGGAGGTACATCGTACTGGTACGCCCACTGTCCGAATGGGCCTCCCATGCTCTTATTGCCAATTTTTTTGCTGTTAGTATAACGCCAGCAGTCAAGTCAAGCAATGCTACTGCTAAAGTGATGCCACATTTAACTAATGCCGCTCTCAGTCTAATGCCACAGATAAATTTAAGCAGTGCCATTTAATGTCACTGGATCATTTCAGGTTTAGCTGTTGCTTGTGGATGTATTAAAGATTTTTCAGCTAAGGCATTCTAATGCTGTTGCACAGCCAGTATACCAATGATGAAACTTGTTACTACCTTCAGATTTTTGCACTGTTAATGCTTATAGATTACATGCCTCACTTTCATGAGATAAGTTAATTTTTTTGTACAATGTCACCAAAATGCCAAGGCGCTGATGTCATTTTATTTTGGTTAAACTGCACAGACAATTATGAAGACAAGAGGAAAGGTCAAGAGTGCGCACCTCCTCCTCCGGCTGTTCTCTTGATTATCAAGAGGAAAGATCAAGTTTTTATGTTTGATCAATTATCAAGATTGGGATAGCAATTTTTAAGGTCCCCCCGAGTTCGAAATGATATTTACCTTGGAGGTACATGGTTTGCAATTTTTTTGTACTGTCATTAGTTAATAATGCTAGTTACCTTCAGACTTTTGTATTTGGTTTAATGCTCATGCACAGCTAGTATACCAATGCTGACACTTGTTACCTTTGCATTTTGTATTGTTAATTCTTATACAAACCTTCCAGTTCTAGAGTTTATTGAAATCTGTTCAGTAAAACCATTGTACTGTACCCAGTAATAAACTAACTACTCTACTATTGCACTAGCCACTGGATTAGTGTATATTTGTAGTATTCGAATGGTGCTGCATTAGCGTATGGACATAAATAAAGTGTGGCAAGCTTTCCCAGATATGTGCTCAAGAAAACTACTACCTGTTTTTCTAAATACTAGACGTTTGGGTACTTTAAATTGAACCGCGAAAACGTCTTATATTAAGGAACAGAGGGTGTAGAGTTCACTCAAATTATCCTGGTAAAGCTAGTCAGACCTTTGTTAAAATTAATGTTCATTATGTTATCGGAGGAGGTCTGTATGTTTGTCTCTAATTCCTGTCTACTACATACCCGACATCATGATGTAACGTTAAGTCATTTCCTTTTGTACAGTGTAACTAAATTGTCAAGGCGGTGATGGCATTTTTTTAGTAGAACTGCACAAAATTTGCTTAAAAGAAGAGGAAAGGTCAGGAATGGCTCAGTTTTTCAGAAAAAAAACTATGTATGCCTTCTTGACATCAGCCGCTATTGCTTTATTTATTCCTTCAGACAGGTGGTTAGAAACAGTCTTGCTACCTTTTCCCATTAAGAAATTGGAATGCTTATATTTGTGAGTCTATGCTTCAACTAGTGCCACTTTTATAGTAATCACCCTTTCAATATCTATGCAAACAGGGATGCTCGATTTTAGTGGAGCTGCACAAAAAGTCCAACTGGTTCAACATTAGGAGCATGTTTTTTTCCAAACCTTTATATCCAATTGGTGGCACTATGATCTGTTCATTACGAAGGTACATGGTTTGCTACTATCTTGCTACTCTTTTTGTACTGTCATTTGGTAGTAATACTAGTGGTTTGCATGTGAATTTATTGGCAGGGTGGACCTACATTGGAGGTGCAGGACAGGACTCAATGATTGGATGCTCAATTTTGGTTGTATCGATTTGACCTCTTCCATCACTCCGAACATGGTGTGGTATATGTTTACTAGCTGCTTGATATTTGTGCAGACAGAGATGTCTGCCCGTTGCTATTTGGCAAACAAACAAAGTGTCCGCAATTTTGGTTGAACTGCACAAGAGAATAGTATAGTCACTGCATGCAGTGCCATTTGAAAATAGACATAAAGATTCTATAGTCACTTCATGGACTAAGAAAAGTAGTACTGTACTATTTACTGGCCAACACGTGGTGCTTCATTGCTTTGGTCTGATTATACAATGGGCATCATTTTCCCTAAGTTAAAGTTTGTATTCCGAAAATAGTCTCGCGGTGTGATCAAGAGAAGACCAAATCATATTGCAGTGGATGTTCCTCCATCATGTGTGGTTCATTCTCATGGTTCCAGCTGTTGGTGAAACCACTTACGTTTGCAAGAGGAATTGTCTTTCAGTATGTACTGAATGTTGGCCAAGAGAAGCATCCATGTTAGTAGGAAGAACAGATGTTTTTTCTAGATCTTTGCTTTTGGAGCTACATATTTGTATATGATCTGTGAATCATTGAGATGCATTAACATGTTGATCTTATGTATGGGAATCGTAGTTTTAGTTGCGACGCAAGATCCAAAGTGGTTGATCTTTGCTTTTGGGGCTACATATTTTTATATGATCTGTGAATCATTGAGATGCATTAACAGTTACTTATTTCTGTTTGCTCAGTGTTTACAAGTTACTGATTGATCACTAGCTAGCCTACAAATGCGCACCTGGCAGTTTTATGTGCGACACAAGATGCAAAGTGGCAGTTTTTTGAATAAAAATGCCTACCTCTGAAGAAACTGACAAGCTACACTATCGATCCTACACGGATAAAAATGCCTACCTCTAAAGAAACTGACAAGCTACACTATCGATCCTACACGGATAAATAGCATATCACGCACGTACTACCTCCTTTCCGGTTTGCAGGGCTCATTTCAAGAAACGACCTACTCGATCCTACACGAATAAATAGCGGATCACGCGCGTACTAGTACCTCATTTCTGGTTTGCAGGGCTTAAATCAAACCTCTCACCAACCAAGGTACTCCCTCTGTCCGGGTTTATTAGTCCCGTGAGCAAAGCAGCAAGACCAAGGCATGGCAATAATTAATGGCATGCAGAAGTTTAAGCCTAATTAATTCCAGCGATTTAAGTGGCTGCATGCGTGCCCTCAGCTGCAACTCGTTGCATGCTGCTTCGCGTACTACCTGCGAGCGATTCAGAGTGCCTGCATGCAGCCGGCCATAATTAAGGCAGCTAACGGATGCGAAAAAGATACACTTTAATTGTTACGGGCTTTTTAAATCGGTGAAATCATTATTGACAAGGAGGGAGATGATTCGAGTGCACTCGTTTGACCGCCATGCCGGCGTGCGACCCAGACGGGATGGGACGGCACAGTCATAATTTCAGTTTCCCTAGTTTTCCACGGCAAGCTGGCGCGCTAAGCCATTATGCATTGAATTCCGATGACCGTCGCGCTACCTTCCCCCTATAAGTACTGTTTCCCGGCATTCTCCAATGCCACCGTGACCCAACTCGCCATATCCTCATAAGCCCCCACCAGCCGACGTCGCTCGCCACGACCGCCATGCCCCCGCCCGTCCGCAGTAGGCGACGCCGGAGGCGGTCACCGCCGGAACTAGTGTTCAGTTTTTCACCGGAAGGCAGACAAAGGGAGGAGGCATTCTATCTGTCTTTAGATGGCAATGCGCAGATCGAGAATTTCTTGGAGCGCGACCGCATGGCGGAGGAGCAGGAGTTGTTGGAGCGCGACCGCCTGGCAGAGGAGCGGCATGACGCCGATTTGCGCCACCAGCAGGACGTGGAGCAGCAGCGCACCGACGCTCTGAGTCGCAAGCAGAGCGCCCGCAACTGGGCCGACTACGTGGAGGCCGGCGCCCGGCAAATAACCCTGGAGGCTGTCGGGCACGCACGCGTTCACGACGCCGATTTTTACTACCAGCTCGTCAAGTGGGTTTCCCGCTTGGAAGCCGAAGCTTCGGTGGACCACGCCGGCCTGGAAAGGGCCAACGTGCGCGAGCAACGCGCCCTATCGCACCTCTGGCAAGTCTGAGGCGAGGCGCAGGACGCCGGTGCCGGCGTTTAGTGTGTACCGCCGGCATTGTCTAGTTAGCTAAGAGTAACTTAGTACTTGTCTAGTGGGAGTAGATAGTTAACTTGGCTATGATGGTTGTCAACGTGGAAGTTCAGTACTCTATATGTGGATCAGACCTGTTACTTTGCTCTGAATGTTGAACTTTCCGTTTGAACGTATGGAATGGGCTGTTATTTTTTTAGATGGGTTGTATTTGTCCTCCACGGGTTTAGAGGCTGACTTGTGGGCCTAGCAAGTTGACGCGTACACAATCAGGAGATGATTGTACATGGAGAGGATGACAGCACGGACCCGCCAAGGTCATGGAAGTACACAAGCAAGTGCCTCCTTATTTCAAGCCAATAAAAAAATGGCTCCTCCTAGTGGATTTCTGACATCTGGGTCCCATGCCATTGTCAACGTAGTTAGTAAATGAGAGACTTGCACAACGAGCGGCTGACACCAGGGACCCAACAGCTCGCCCAGTTATTTTTGTTTTGGGTTAATTTGATAAATGCCTCCGAGAAATGTCACTGAATTTCCAAACTTTGAAAATTGCCATTTCATGCTATTTCTAGTGGCATTTTTTGAAGTCTAGAGTGGCATTTTTCAAAGTTTGCAAACTGCAGTGGCATTTTTCAAAGTTTGCAAAAATTGCAGTGGCATTTTTCAAAGTTTGGAAATTGCAGTGGCATTTTTATGAATCGCCATAATTGGAGTGGCATTTATCTAATACGTTTTTGAGACGAAAGCAGGGTGTCAACTGGGCTGTGCGGGACACTCTGGCCTGTCTACACAGTCTTTTCTTTTATGTTTACCACAGACCAGCCCAATAGTTTTTTTTTCTTTTTGAAAATGGCTAGCCCAGTTTTTTTGTGATTTGTCAAGTAAGTCACTTTATCAGGCCTGTTGGGCTAGACGAGGAGAGCTTCATTCGGCTGGCCGAGAAAATGGCCAATCAGTAATCAGAAATGGGTTGTACATTTTTAAAACACATCAAACTGGCAATTGGTTTTAAATATCTTTTTTTCATTTCGAGATTTTAAATTGCATTGATTTTTATGCGTTGACAATTTATTTGATTTTATATTGATATACATTTATTTTTAAAATCAGTCTGAATGTGACTCGAAATTTCGGGATTAAAAACAGTTCAGACCGCACCGACATATGCAAAATTTCGTATAATTTTTTAACCGTGGCCACAATATGGGCTGTAATGCTAACAAAAAGAATGTGGGCTCCAAAAAAACCCGTAAGAATTAGCAAATGGGCTGTAAACTATTTGAAATAATGGCAGACGGGATGTATGCTGTTTTCCACAGATTTGAGGCTTTCCACAGATGGCCTGTATACTATTGGATGTCCATCCAACGGCCGTCGTGCTTCTTCAATCTCTGCTCTTCCTGCTCCAGCCGCTAAAACAAGCGCCGGCGGGACTGCCTGCTCCCTCCACCCCGCGGCTGGCTGTGCTGCCGCGCAGGCCTCACCGCCCCACCGTACTCCCATCGCTGGCCTAGCTATCCCTCTACTCACCCTCAGTCCCACACATGTTGTTATTCTCTGGCAACGGCAGATGAACCAGTAAACTCTGGTACTCCTCCGCGTGGGAAATAACTGCCGAGTATTCCCTGGCCCCGTGTCGTTCCCTTCCTAGGCCTTGCCATCGTCCACTGCCCTGGTTCTCTCGGTGTGGCCTGGTCAACATGGTCAATGAATGACATCCATTGGAAGTGGACTGTACATGGAGAGGCTGACAGCTGGGTCCATGGCCGCACGCAAGGAAATGCCTCCTTATTACGCGCAACATAATGATTCCTCCACCTAACATCTGGGACCCACCGAAAGGGCCTCTGTATTTTGCGAAAAAAACGTTACCGCCGCTGACAGCTCGGACCCACCAGCTATATCTTCGCACGCAAGGAAGTGCCTCCTTATTATGCCCCAAAAAAGAATACTCCCCCTGCTAGCTGGGACCCACTATAGTGGGCCTACTAAGTTGACGGGGACGAAGGGCTTTGTCAACTTAGTCAATATGCACGATTCTAGCTCGACTGACCGTACGATGTCCATCCAACGGCCGTAGTGCTTCTTCAACCTCTGGTCTTCTTGCTCCAGCCGCCCAAAGCAGCGCCGGTTATGCCGCCTGCTCCTGCCTCCCGTGGCCGGCTGTGCTGCCGCGGAGGCCTCACCTTCCCCATACTACTGCCACCGCTGGCCAGGACATACCTCCACTCCACTCACCCACACCCCCTGTTATTCTACGGCGATGACAGCGTAGCCGAACCAGTGAACCCTCGTACTCCTCTCTGCGTGGGCATCCACTGCCACGTCTTCCCCGGCTCCGCATCGTCCCCTTCCTAGGCCTCGCCATCGTCCACCGCCGTGATGCTCTCGGTGCGCTGTGGTCAATGTGGTCAACGACCTAATTCCATCGGAAGAATACTGTACGTGGAGAGGCTGACAGCTGGGTCCACGGCAGCCGCAAGGAAGTGCCTCCTTATTACGCCGAAAATAATTATTCCTCCACCTGACAGCAGGGACCCACCGGATGGGCCACCAGTATTTCGTGAAAAAAACGTTTGCCCCTGACTGCTGGGACCTACCCTACGGGCCACCGTATTTCGCAAAAAAAACGTTCCCCCTGCTGTCAGCTCGGACCCACCAGAAGTGCCTCCTTATTACGCGCAAAAAAATGAATACCCCCCAACTAGATGGGACCCACCTTGGTGGGAGGCTGACTTGTGTCCCTACTAAGTTGACGGGGACGGAGGGCTTTGTCAACTTAGTCAATATAAACGATTCTAGCTCCAGTGACCGTACGATGTCCATCCAACGGCCATAGTGCTTCTTCAACCTCTGGTCTTCTTGCTCCAGCCGCCCAAAGCAGCGCCGGTCGTGCCGCATGCTCTTGCCTCCCGTGGACAGATGTGCTGCCGCGGAGGCCTCACCGCCCCCTAGTATTCCCACTGCTGGCCAGGCCCTGCGGCGACGGCAGCCTCACACCGCAGCCGAACCAGTGAACCCTCGTACTCCTCTCGGCGTGGGCTTCCACTGCCGCGTCTTCCCCGGCTCCCCGTCGTCCCCTTCCTAGGCCTCGCAGTCGTCCACCGCCCTGGTGCTCTCAGCGCAGCGTGGTCAACGTGGTCAAGGAACGGCTTCCATCGGACGTGGACTGTACGTGGAGAGGCTGATAGCTGGGTCCACGGCTGCAGCAAGGAAGTGCCTCCTTATTACGCGCAAAATAATTATTCCTCCACCTAACAGCGGGGACCCACCGGACGGGCCACCATATTTTGTGAAAAAAACGTTTCCCCCCTGACTGCTAGGACCCACCAGCTACACCTTCGCATGCAAGGAAGTGCGTCCGGGCAAAAAAAAACGATTTGCCCCCCTGACTGCTGGGACCCACCAGCTACATCTTCGCACGCATGGAAGTGCGTTCGGGCAAAAAAATCGATTCGCCCCCCTGACTGCTGGGACCCACCAGCTACATCTTCGTAGGCAAGGAAGTGCCTGATAGTCAGGACCCACCTAGTCGAAGCGTATGTAGCGTTTTCATTCTGGTCGGGAACGTGTACGTACATACTGGTCGTAGTAGAGGCGCACACGTACACATACGTACAGCGGCGAGGGTGCAAGAAAGAAAATACGGCCACGTACGTACATACGGGCAGGGTCTTGAACGCCACTCATGCATACGTACATGGCTGGGTTGGAACGGAGAAACAGCGTCGTCGTCGTGTTCATGGGGAGCCAACCGGCTAGGTCGGAACAGAATGCGTGGTCATGTTCATCGGGAGGGCTTGGACGGAACAGGCGATGGAAACGAGGCCTGGCGTACCGCACAACGGAGGAAATGGCCTTGTGTTTGACCGGCCACGTTCGAAATGGGGTCCTGTTGATCGGGAGGGGCCTGGCGTACCGCAAAACGGAGGAAACAGACCTCCTACGATTGAAACAGGGGTCCTGTTGATCGGAGGGGCCTGGCGTACCGCAAAACGGACGAAACGGACCTCCTACGGTCGAAACGGGGGTCCTGTTGATCGGGAGGGGTGTGGCGTACCGCAAAACGGACGAAACGGACTTGTGTTGGAGCGCTACGTTCGAAACCGGGGGGGAGGGGTGTGGCATACTGCAAAACAGGACTCCACGGGATACTGTTCATCTCCACCGTCGACCTCCTCCAGCCTCCACGGTCTACCGTCGACCTCCTCCAGCCTCCACGGGCTCCTGTTCATCCAGCCTCCACCACACGTTACTCCACCGGCTACTGTTCAACCACCCCTCCACGGGCACCCCTCCACCGTCTACTGTTCATCCAGCCCTCCACACCATGGGGTCCTGTTCAACCACCCCTCCACGGCCACCCCT
>NC_041385.1:204971788-205059616 GCF_002162155.2 Triticum dicoccoides
AGAGGCAGCATCGATCGGCTTCAGTTAGCAGCAGTAGCGAAGGAATCGCTCCATCGGGTTCAGTTAGCAGCCATCGATCGAGCGCTCGGGTTCAGTAACGCATAGCCTATAGTGCAATCGCTCGGGTTCAGTTAGAGGCGAACGCCTCGCTCGGGTTCAGTTAGAGCCAACGTCTCACACACACGTGCGTACGTACGAGACAAACGCGCATCGGTCTCCCACCGTAACCGGCAACTCCTCGAAATTTTCCTCCCCCTCGCTTCTACCACGGTTTTTTCCGTCATGGACGGCCCAAAGAATGTCATGCAACTGCATCTCCAGCCCGCCCAGCACAAAAAGCCCATTTTCTGCCATGATTTTTTGTCATAGAAGTAGGAGCCCACCACATCTATGATGATACCAGGTTTTGTCACAATTATCGTCATAGAAGTGTCTCATGTATGACAGAAAAAAATTTCGTTCGGCCCAAAATGTCACGGATGTGTCTTTTTTTTGTAGTGAAACCCAGCTAAAATCCGAGCTTTGTCACAGTTGGCTACCCCAACAGACCTTAAACAGGTCCAAAAATTATCCGGATGTGTGGCAGCTTTAAGCCGCTTTATCTCCAGCCTAGGAGAAAAGGCATTGTCGCTGTATCGCCTCCTCCGACGCACCGAACACTTCAAGCGAACGGACGCGGCAACGGCCGGATTGGAAGAAATAAAGGCTCTTCTAGCAAGCAACCAAATCCTGGCCGCGCCAAAAGTCGGCGAACCCATGTTATTATACATATTGGCCACACACCAAGTCGTGAGCGCGGTGCTCGTCGTCGAATGAGAGGCAGATGGACACTAATTCCCGCTCCAAAAGCCGGTATACTATGTATCCACCATCCTCACACCATGCAAATCTTGGTACCCTCATTACCAAACAATAGCATATGCGGTTTTCATGGCATCCCAGAAGCTACGACACTACTTTCAAGAGTGTTCAATTATGGTGGCCTCCGAAGTACCTCTCAATGACATAATAAACAACCGTGACGCTACGGGCCGGATTGCCAAGTGGGCCATTTAGCTCCTTCCATTCGACATATCATACAAACCGTGCAGGGCCATTATATCTCAAGTATTGGTTGACTTCGTCACCGAATGGACAGAAGTCGAACTCCCTAAAGAGTACGGCACATACTCCAACTGGATCATGCACTTTGACGGCTCTAAAATGCTGGCAGGCCTAGCGGCAGGTGTTGTCCTAACATCCCCTACTAGAGAGACTGTTCAGTGTGTCCTACAAATATTGTTCATGGACTGTCGGTGTCAAAACCGGCGGATCTCAGGTAGGGTGTCCCGAACTGCGCGTCTAAGGCTAATGGTAACAGGAGGTGGGGAACACGATGTTTACCCAGGTTTGGTCCCTCTCTATGGAGGTAATACCCTACTTCCTGCTTGATTGATCTTGATGATATGAGTATTACAAGGGTTGATCTACCACGAGATCATAGAGGCTAACCCTAGAAGCTAGCCAATGATCCTGATTGTTGTTGTCCTACGGACTAAACCCTCCGGTTTATATAGACACTGGAGGGGGCTAGGGTTACACAGATTCGGTTACAGAGAAGGGAATCTACATATCTGAATTGCCAAGCTTGCCTTCCACACAAAGGAGAGTCCCACCCGGACACGGGACGAAGTCTTTAATCTTGTATCTTCATAGTCCAACAGTCCGACATAAGCATATAGTCTGGCTGTCCGAGGACCCCCTAATCCAGGACTCCCTTAGTAGCCCCTGAACTAGGCTTCAATGACGATGAGTCCGGCGCGCAGATTGCCTTCAGCATTGCAAGGCGGGTTCCTTCTCCGAATACTCCAAAGTAGTTCTTGAACACAAGAATCGTGTCCGGCTCTGCAAAACAAATTCCACATACCACCATAGAGAGTACAATATTCCACGAGTCTAATCTGCTGACAACTTTTCCATAGCGTGACATCACGCCACGGCCCGGTTATTATTTGAACCGTTTCTCCAACCTGCCACTACGCATTTCACGAGACGGTTTCATTGGCACGTCTTATCAAAGCAGTGTCCCCTTATCATGGGATTCTCATCAATACGGGCATTGGTAACCCAACTGCTCCATTAGTATGACTCCTTGGATTAGGCAAGCTCCAAACGGCCGCGCGGAGGACGCTTTACATCCATCCCCTTTAGAAAGAGGTCAAGACCCGTCCTTTTCTCTCCACGCTTGATCCTTCCCTTCCCCCACCTCGAGTTCCAATACCCAAGGCTCAGTCCAAGCGCTTCGGACCTCCAACCATGTCCAGATCCAGCCTTCAAGGCCGGTGGATGGCCTCTTATGTCATAGAGGAGGACATCACGAAGCTTAGGGAGGCTAGGTACTTGACCGCCGAAATCCTTCATAGGCTTCCTGCTCAAGGGCAGTTTATCCCTACTCCCAAACCCAACGGGAGTGTCATATTCGTCTCCCACTTCCTCCGAGGGCTAAGCTTCGGTCTTCATCCCTTTGTTAGTGGGCTCATGTTCTATTACGGACTAGATTTTCATGATCTAGCTCCAGATTCCTTCCTTCACATCTCAACGTTCATCGTTGTGTGTGAGGCCTTCCTCCAGCATTACCCCGCACTTCAGCTTATGGCTCAAGACCTTCAATGTGAAGCCAAAGATAATTGACGGGCGACACGTGAAGTGCGGAGGTGCTATAATAAGCAAAGGTGTCGATGTTTTATGGCCAAAGGGTTCCTTCTCGGAAGTTTCTGACCTATGGCAACGGGAGTGGTTTTATATGACAACACCCCGAGGTAGAAAGTGGGCAGCCGCCCCAGCCTTCCGCTCCGCTCCTCCGCCATAGCTTGCATCATGGGTCAACAAGGGGCTGGACTGGGGACCGGTTGATGACGTGCGGACATTGCAAAGCCACATTCAGGATCTCATCAAGAAGGACATCAGTCTTGTCAAAGTAATCCAAGTAATGCTAGTTCATCGGGTCCTACCATGCCAACGTCAAACTCTCCGTATGTGGGAGTTCAACCCGGAAGGACTGCAAACTGTTCAGCACTTCTTCGGCATGACGCTCAAAGGGATGTATCAATTATTCTTCGGATCACGAATAAAGTGTCCGGACACAACAGAGGATTTAGGCCTCGATTGCAACCATCCAGATACCCAAGTAAGTAACTCCAAAACCGAACATGCTGCCATCATATTTGTCACAACATTATCATGAAAAACCATCCTCGGCCAGGGCTGGATAAAAAAGGCAAAGAGGATCAGGTGTTCGGATCCTCTTCCCGAAGATTCGGCGGACCCTATATTAACCAGGATTTTGTCTCGTGCACTTTATCAAGTGCCATCAGGGAAGGACAAGGAGAGGAATGGGGAAGCCGAAGGCGGACTTCATGCTGGAGGTACGTTATGCATCGTAACTGGGGAAATTGGTACTCCCGTGTCGGAGGATGAACGGGGAGGAGAATCTAGTATCCCTTCTCCCCACGGGAAGAAAAGGGCCGCCCCCAAAGACTTGGAAGCAGAGGTCTCCAAACGAGGGAAGAAACATTTATCAGGGGGCCCTGCCCCGAAGGGCAACATTGCTGCACAGTGCCCACAGGGGGGCCAGCCGTTAACCGAGCTGTAAGTGAACAAAGGTGCTTTGTAAGCATGCCCCGTTCTTTTCCTGAGGATAATGACTGAGACGTATGTTTTGCAGTTCGGCTTATAGCCTCCCTCAATATTCATCGTCTTCGGGGGATCTTCTTCTGGAGATGATGGAGAGTGAAACGCCTCCTCCTACTTCTCCGCCTCAAGAGGCGGACGACCCTGAGGTGTCTTCTCGGAGGATCTCTCCAGTTCCACAAAGGCCAGAAGGTAACTCTTTAGCCGCCCGAGGTCCTGGGTGTTCGGCTCCTAGAGGGACAAACAGAAAAAGCCCCGGAATGTCCTATATAAGGCCGGACACATTGACGGGTCTTCTGCGGCAAGCGCCTGTCTCAGAGGCACATCATACCTTAATGGGTATGGTGGTTGAGATGATTTCGTCCGCAAAAAGCGGGTTGAATGAAGCTTTTACGAGCCTACTAAGAGGCTTTGAGGTACGCAATGTGATATGTTTTGATTGTACCATAAACGCAAGGTGCACTGTGTATAGATAGTAGCCCCTGAGACTCTGGTTGCCATCTGGACGGGGCGATCAGAGGATCAAAAATAGAAAGAATCTCAGGTAACGATGGTGCCAATTTTGTACACAGGCGGCCACAGCTTCGGCAGCTACCCGGACTGCCGAATTTGCTGAACTGAAACGGCAACTAGATGTGGCGGATGAAGACATCATGCTTGTGAATAAGTGGCTTGACGAGGCACAGGGTATGTATATTTGGGTGGTCAGCAAATATTAATAAGAGCATGATGCTGGGATTTATAATATGCTTTGACTGCAGATGGTGCTGCCGCCATGGAGACCCTTCGGGCTGAGCTTGCCCAGGCCAAGGAGCAAGCCAGGAGAAGCAATGCGGCCGCCGAGAAGGCAACTACTGAATTAAAAGCCGAACATGCTGCTCATCGCCAAAGTGAGGATAGAAAGTCCAACATGGCTCTTGAGCTACAGAATGCCGCTAGCTGATATGAGCTTCTCAAAAGGGAAAACCAAGCGAAAACGGCTGACCTAGAAAAGGCCTTATAGGCAGCGAATGAAACTCGCTCTGAGGTCCGAGCGGCTCATGAGGAGCTCCGGTAAGCCAGTGAGATCGCTGTTGGGAAGCCCTTTTTATTGCGAACTAAACTCGGTGATCCGAAGTATGCCCCTCTGGATCAATTGTGGAGTTCTCCAGACGCGTACTTGGATTTATCAAAGAGTGCCGCCGATGCCACACAGTATTTCCGAGATCAAGAAGATCATGAAGCAGAAAAATTGTTGTGGTCGTAGTTCAGTACTCCAAGGCGTCCGCTGCTGTTGAAGGAGCAAATGGCCGAATGGGCCGAGCTCCATAGGTTATCCAGGCTTGCCATGAAGGCTGTCATGGATCGCCTGTGGCCGGGGGAGCCAAGTCTGGATAGTTATTTTCGTGTTCTACCGCATATCAACGCTGTCAAGCGGTTGGCGTGCATAGAGGGTGCGCGGATGGCCCTTTCCCGTGTTAAAACATACTGGGCAAGGATGGAGGCCACCGATATTGCAGCCAGAGGTCCACCCGGGGGCCAGGACTCGCCCTACCACTATTTTGAAGAAGTCTTAGAAGGTGCCCGTTTAATAGAGGCTCAATGCTCAAAGAATATCATGTTCAAATGACATGTATCTTGATTGTAGAAACAATGCTTTTGATAATAAAGGTTATATTTATACCTTAGCCCATGAAGTATTGTAGTGCCTCCCGTGCGGCTGTTTATGTATATATGTATATAACCTGAAAGTTTGCAGTCGTCGGCTTCAGCCCCTCGCGTATAACGCGGGGGTGTTCAGTAAAAGCGCGTAATCACACTTGATCCAACGTCTTGGTCCGTTAAGGAGGTGGTAGTGCGGCGAACGAGGAAATCGGACTATATAGCTTTAACACTTTCACTTAGCCATAGGAGTTTGATGGTGGGGCTACTATAGAGCCCCTGATATGTCCGCGTTTATCCGAATACGGTGCGTTTACATACGTGACCGGAAAACCGGTCCATCGTTAATGCGGAGGAATCGCGAAGATTCCGCTGAGTCATCGAGTGGTTGACCAGTCTCTTGCTTTATCGTGACAGTCAGTTTTCGGCTTTCTCTACTGAGGTGCTCATCCGGATGAACCAGGGCACAATCGCAGTAGTTGTCCCTGTGCCACCTTAGCTGATAGAGTGGAACGTAAGGTAGCAAAACACGGGAGCCGGGCAAACCCAACTATTGACCAAAGACATGATTCGGAGCTGATGCATATAACGCCAAACTCGTGACGCCGAACACTCCTGAAGGTATTCGGACTTTACAACATATACTGGGCTGAATACAGCCCGCGATAATGAGCCTTGAATTTCAAGGTACGTGCATCAATCCGGCGTGACGAAAGAGCGCATGTGGTGGGAGCATAGATCTCAAAAACACACTGGTTGCTGCCTCTGTAATGTCTATTTTAGAACGGAGAATCATAAGCTCGCCGATAACGCCGGTATCCCTCTTGGTCATTTTAAGTGCCAGGAGGGTGTGAGACAACAAGAGACAATAGAAAAGGTTTACACAGGGTCTTAATCTAAAAAGAAACCTTTGAACGGGGCCCTGCTGCATGTCTGCGCCTTTGTCTCCGTTGTGCCATATCTTTGAAGGGTATATCACGATGGTCATCTGTAAAAAAACGAGGTGAAAGAATCTGGTGTAACCATGCGTAAAGTCGGTTTATCTTAATGAACCGTGAAAATTCAATCTCTTGAGTGTAAATAGGGTCAAGCCGAACTATGGACCTTTTACATGCGGGCAGCCTCCCGCACCTCATATGGGGGCATAACCGTTAATCAAGCTCAGGTTTATCTGAGCTGCTACAACTAGGTGTGCGTCGAACATGTCTAGCCTTGTCCGTGGTCTTGGAGACTGATGAGTTGCTCGGCTTGGGAAGGCCATTCCGTGATTCGGCTGCTAAAGCCGCCACGTACTCTTCCGTACGAAGAGAATGCTCTGTGTTTCCGCTTATTGTGATAACGCCATGTGGACTGGGCATCTTGAGTTTGAGATAAGTGTAATGAAGGACTATATTAAAATGAGCGAAGGCCGTTCTTCTGAGTAGTGCATGATAGCCGCTTCGGAATGGAGCAATGTCGAAGATTAGTTCTTCGCTTCGAAAGTTGTCGGGAGAACCGAATACAACCTCCAATGTTAAAGAGCCCGTGCAGCGGGCCTCTACGCCTGGTGAGGGAGTCCTGGACTAGGGGGTGTCCGGACAGCCGGACTATCATCGTCAGCCGGACTCCAAGACTATGAATATACAAGATTGAAGACTTCGTCCCGTGTCCGGATGGGACTTTCCTTGGTGTGGAAGGCAAGCTTGGCGATACGGATATGTAGATCTCCTACCATTGTAACCGACTCTGTGTAACCCTAGCCCTCTC
Organism: Triticum dicoccoides; assembly: GCF_002162155.2. Lineage (NCBI taxonomy): Eukaryota > Viridiplantae > Streptophyta > Magnoliopsida > Poales > Poaceae > Triticum > Triticum dicoccoides. The sequence goes on from NC_041385.1 coordinate 204,978,845, forward strand.
CAGTGTCTATATAAACCGGAGGGTTTTAGTCCGTAGGACACAACAACCATTACAACAATCATACCATAGGCTAGCTTCTAGGGTTTAGCCTCCTTGATCTCGCGGTAGATCCACTCTTGTACTACCCATATCATCAATATCAATCAAGCAGGAGTAAGGTTTTACCTCCATCGAGAGGGCCCGAACCTGGGTAAAAACATCATGTCCCTTGTCTCCTGTTACCATCCGCCTAGATGCACAGTTCGGGACCCCCTACCCGAGATCCGCCGGTTTTGACACCGACATTGGTGCTTTCATTGAGAGTTCCTCTGTGTCGTCACCGATAGGCTTGATGGCTTCTTCAATCAACAACAACACCGTCCAGGGTGAGACTTTTCTCCCTGGACAGATCTTCGTGTTCGGCGGCTTCGCACTGCGGGCCAATTCACTTGGCCATCTGGAGCAGATCGAAAGCTACGCCCCTGGCCATCAGGTCAGGTTCGGAAGCCTAAACTTCACGGCCGACATCCGCGGGGACTTGATCTTTGACGGACTCGAGCCACAGCCGAGCGTGCCGCGCTGTCATGATGGGCATGATTTAGCTCTGCCGCCGGACAGCGCCTTGGTGGCCGCACACGAATCCGCTCCGACCCCTAGTTCGGAGCCGATCGCGCAGATCGAGGACGGGTGGCTGGACACCGCCTCGGGGGCTGCGACTTCCACGGCGATGGAGCCGAGTACCGACCCTGTCCCTTATAAAGCTTGTGACTCCAAGGCATCGGACTCCTTGCCGGACTCCGAACCTCCCACGCCCCTGCCAATCGAATCTGATTGGGCACCGATCATGGAGTTCACCGCCTGCGGACATCTTCCAACACTCACCCTTTGGCGACATCCTAAATTCGCTAAAGCATCTCTCGCTATCCGGAGAGCCCTGGCCGGACTACGGCCAGGATGGTTGGGATGCGGACGACGAAGAAATTCAAAACCCACCCACCACCCACTTTGTAGCCACTGTCGACGATCTAACCGACATCCTAGACTACGACTCCGAAGACATCGACGGTATGGACGACGATGCCGGAGACGATCAAGAACCAGCGCCTACCGGGCACTGGAAGACCACCTCGTCCTACGACATATACATGGTGGACACCCCAAAAGATGGGGACGGCAAAGAAGCAGTGGAGGCAGATTCCTTAAAGAAACAACCAAAGCACCGACGTCAGCGGCGCCGCTCTAAATCCCGCCACAGCAAGAATGGAGATTCCGGCACAGGAGATAATAACACCCCAGAGAGTGCCGAAGACAACCCCCTCCAGCAAGATTCAGCGCAGGAGGATGCAGAAGCAAGCCCTCACGAGAGAGCGGCAGACGAAGAGGTCGAGGATGATAATTACATACCTCCCTCCGGAGATGAGGCAAGCCTCGACGACGACGAATTCGTCGTGCCTGAGGATCCCGTCGAACAAGAGTGTTTCAAACGCAGGCTAATGGCCACAGCAAATAGCCTAAAGAAAAAGCAGCAGCAGCTTCAAGCTGATCAAGACCTGCTGGCCGACAGATGGACCGAGGTCCTCGCGGCCAAAGAGTATGAACTCGAATGCCCCTCCAAGAGCTACCCAAAACGCAAGTTGCTCCCCCGACTAGAGGAGGAAGCATATATACCTTCATCACCAGCGCATAATATGGGAGACCGACCACCCCGTGGTCGGGACAGAGAGGCACCTAGGCCCTCCACCAAGACCGTACCCCGGAATCGCTCAAAAAGTACGAAGCCACGAGGGAACGCGCCGAATTGCGGGATATATTGGTGGACAAAGCAAGACAATCCAAATCTATCTATGGATCACGTGGGCGCCCCACGACCCACAACGAATACCGTCGCGTCGGATACAGCAACTCCGGCCGGGCCGAACACAGCAGACAACGCTCTCTTGAGCTACGTCATGACATTGCTCAATACAGAGGCGCCGCACACCCACTATGCTTCACAGACGAAGTAATGGATCATCAAATCCCTGAAGGGTTTAAACCCGTCAACATTGAATTCTACGATGGCACAACAGACCCCGCGGGTTGGATCGAAGATTATCTCCTTCATATCCATATGGCCCGCGGAGACGATCTCCACGCCATCAAGTATCTCCCACTCAAGCTTAAAGGACCAGCTCGGCATTGGCTTAACAGCTTGCCCGCAGAGTCAATTGAGTGTTGGGAGGACCTGGAAGCCGCATTCCTTGACAACTTCCAGGGCACATATGTGTGACCACTAGACGCCGATGACCTAAGCCACATAATTCAACAGCCAGACGAATCGGCCAGGCAATTTTGGACACGGTTCTTAACAAAGAAAAATCAAAGCATCGACTGTCCGGATGCAGAGGCCCTCGCAGCCTTCAAACATAACATCCGCGACGAGTGGCTAGCCCGGCACCTAGGACAAGCCGAAATCCATGGCAGCCCTCACATCACTAATGACCCGCTTCTGTGCGGGAGAGGATAGCTGGCTAGCTCGCAGCAACAACCTCAGTAAAAATGCTGGTAGTCCGGATACTAAGGACCATAACGGCAGGTCGCGTCGAAGCAAAAACAAACGCCGCGTTAACGGCGACAACAATGAGGATATGGCAGTCAACGCCGGATTCCGAGGCTCTAAACCCGGTCAGTGGAAGAAGCCATTCAAAAGAACCACTCCGGGTCCGTCCAATTTGGACCGAATACTCGACCGCTCATGCCAGATACATGGCACCCCCAAAAAACCAGCTAACCACACCAACAGATATTGTTGGGTATTTAAGCAGGCAGGCAAATTAATTGCCGAAAACAACGACAAGGGGCTGCACAGCGACGACGAGGAAGAGACCCGGCCGCCGAACATTAGAGGACAGAAGGGTTTCCCCCCACAAGTCCGGACGGTAAACATGATATACGCAACCCATATACCTAAGAGGGAGCGGAAGCGTGCACTAAGGGACGTATATGCGATGGAGCCAGTCGCCCCGAAGTTCAATCGATGGTCCTCTTGCCCGATCACTTTCGATCGAAGAGACCATCCGACCAGTATCCGCCATGGCGGATTCCCGCATTGGTTTTAGACCCAATCATCGATGGATTTCACCTCACGAGAGTCCTGATGGACGGCGGCAGTAGCCTGAACCTGCTTTATCAGGATACAGTGCGCAAGATGGGCATAGACCCCTCAAGGATTAAACCTACAAATACGACCTTCAAAGGCGTCATAGCAGGTGTTGAAGCCAATTGTAGAGGCTCAGTCACACTGGAAGTGGTCTTCGGATCCCCGGATAATTTCCGGAGCGAGGAGTTAATCTCCGACATAGTCCCTTTCCGCAGCGGCTATCACGCTCTGCTCAGACGAACCGCGTTCGCAAAATTCAACCCGGTGCCGCATTATGCATACCTCAAGCTCAAGATGCCAGGCCCTCGTGGAGTCATCAAGGTCAACGGAAATACGGAACACTACCTCCAAACGGAGGAACATACAGTGGCTCTCGCGGCAGAAGTACAGAGCAGCCTTCTAAGGCAATTTTCGAGTCCGGCCGTTAAACGACCGGACATGGCCAAACACGCCCGGAGCAACATCAATCAAGACCACCTGGCACGATCCGAGCACGCGTAGCAATGTGGCCCCAACCCCAGCCCCCGCATGATTGCAAGACCAGCTCTCCGCGTACATCATTACGCTCTGGAAATACCATGGGCATAGGGGGAGGGGCACGACCACAAAACAACCCAGAGTGCGGCTCGACCACACCAGGGGCTCCCAAGTGTGTCACTCTTTTTATTTTTTATTTTCCTTCTTTGTATACACAGGACTCCATTCACCAGAGGCCCTGTCCGGCGGCGAACCCGCCGAACTCACGATGCAACAGCCAGGGAGGGAAAAAGGCTGCGATGAACACTCAGGTGGTCTCCATTACGAGCATTAAATTTGATTATATACACCAGTCCGCAGCCCACCCCTGGAGGGGGACATGTTTAATTAGTCCAATCCCTTGCTTACCGCACTATTTGTATCATTCCGCACTCATAGCAGAATTCCTTGAATAAACAATGCAACACTTTTTGCCTATAATTGCATTACTTTACATATATGTTCATTAATGATATCTTGCACCCGTATATTTGGTACGGCCGAATACACCAGGGGCTTAGGTTCCCCGCATTATGATGTGATAAGTCCGAACACTTTCACAAGTGCGGCACCCCGAACTTATAGCATTATATGAATCGGCTCCGAATCATGTCTTGGGTCAATAGTTGGGTTTGCCCAGCTCCCATGTTTTGGTACCTTACGTTCTGTTTTGTCGGCTAAGGTAGCACTGGGAGAACCACTGCGATTGCGCCCCAGTTGAGCTGGGCGAGCTGTTGGGTTTCGTAGTAATTTCAAAAAATTTCCTACGCACACGCAAGATCATGTGATGCATAGCAACGAGGGAAGAGTATTGTCTACGTACCCAATGTAGACCGACTGCGGAAGCGATGACACGACGTAGAGGAAGTAGTCGTACGTCTTCTCGATCCAACCGATCAAGCACGGAAACTACGGCACCTCCGAGTTCGAGCACACGTTCAGCTCGATGATGATCCGCGGACTCCGATCCAGCAAAGTGTCGGGGAAGAGTTCCGTCAGCACGACGGCGTGGTGACGATCTTGATGAACTACAGCAGCAGGGCTTCGCCTAAACTCCGCTACAGTATTATCGAGGAATATGGTGGCTGGGGGCGCCGCACGCGGCTAAGGAATAGATCACGTGGATCAACTTGTTGTACCTTTGGTGCTAGCCCTGCCCCTCTATTTATATGTTGAGCCCCGGGGTCGAAACTTGGAGCAAAAGCCTCCTCAAAGTCGGTTTTGCCCGAAAGGCAAGAGTCCCACTCGGACTCCAGGACCAAACGCCACAATCCTTGGCGTCTGGCCCAGACGCCATGGGCCTCGGCATCTGGCCCAGGGCCAGACGCCAGGGTCTCCGGCGTTTGGCCCCCTGGCCTCCGCAAAACTCCTTTTGCACCGACCTAAAGCCTCATGGGCTTGACCCCTTGGCCTAACCATATCATCCAATATATGAATCTTTACGTCTCGACCATTTCGAGACTCCTCGTCATGTCCCCGATCTCATCCGGAACTCCGAACTCCTTCGGTACATCAAAACATGTAAACTCATAATATAACTGTCATCGTAACCTTAAGCGTGCGGACCCTACGGGTTCGAGAACAATGTAGACATGACCGAGACACGTCTCCGGTCAATAACCAATAGCGGGACCTGGATGCCCATATTGTCTCCTACATATTCTTCGAAGATCTTTATCGGTCAGACCGCATAACAACATACGTTGTTCCCTTTGTCATCGGTATGTTACTTGCCCGAGATTCGATTGTCGGTATCCAATAACTAGTTCAATCTCGTTACCGGCAAGTCTCTTTACTCGTTTCGTAATACATCATCTCACAACTAACATATTAGTTGTAATGCTTGCAAGGCTTATGTGATGTGTATTACCGAGAGGGCCCAGAGATACCTCTCCGACAATCGGAGTGACAAATCCTAATCTCGAAATATGCCAACCCAACATCGACCATTGGAGACACCTGTAGTACTCCTTTATAATCACCCAGTTACGTTGTGACGTTTGGTAGTACCCAAAGTGTTCCTCCGGTAAACGGGAGTTGCATAATCTCATAGTCATAGGAACATGTATAAGTTATGAAGAAAGCAATAGCAACATACTAAACGATCGGGTGCTAAGCTAATGGAATGGGTCATGTCAATCAGATCATTCTACTAATGATGTGACCTCGTTAATCAAATAACAACTCATTGTTCATGGTTAGGAAACATAACCATCTTTGATTAACGAGCTAGTCAAGTAGAGGCATACTAGTGACACTTTGTTTGTCTATATATTCACACATGTATTATGTTTCCGGTAAATACAATTCTAGAATGAATAATAAACATTTATCATGATTATAAGGAAATAAATAATAACTTTATTATTGCCTCTAGGGCATATTTCCTTCAGTCTCCCACTTGCACTAGAGTCAATAATCTAGTTCACATCGTCATGTGATTTAACACCAATATTCATATCTGTATATGATTAACACCCATAGTTCACATCATCATGTGACCAACACCCAAAGGGTTTACTAGAGTCAATAATCTAGTTCACATCGCTATGTGATTAACATCCAAAGAGTACTAAGGTGTGATCATGTTTTGCTCGTGAGAGAAGCTTAGTCAACGGGTCTGTCACATTCAGAGCCGTATGTATTTTGCAAATATTCTATGTCTACAATGCTCTGTACGGAGCTACTCTAGCTAATCGCTCCCACTTTCAATATGTATCCAGATTGAGTCTTAGAGTCATCTGGATTAGTGTAAAAGTTTGCACTGATGTAACTTTTACAACAAACTCTTTTATCACCTCCATAATCGAGAAACATCTCCTTAGTCCTTACTAAGGATATTCTTGACCAATGTCCAGTGATCTACTCCTAGATCACTATTGTACTCCCTTGCCAAATACAGAGCAAGGTATACAATAGGTCTGGTACAAAGCATAGCATACTTTATAGAACCTATGACTGAGGCATAGGGAATGACTTTTCATTCTCTTTCTATTTTCTGCTGTGGTCGGGATTTGAGTCTTACTCAATTTCATACCTTTGCAACACAGGCAAGAACTCTTTCTTTAACTGTTCCATTTTGAACTATTTCAAAATCTTGCCAAGGTATGTACTCATTGAAAAACTTATCAAGCGTCTTGATCTATCTCAATAGATCTTGATGCTCAATATATAAGTAGCTTTTTACTGAGGTCTTTTCTTTTTAAAGAACTCCTTTAAAACACTCCTTTATGATTGGCAGAAAAAATTCTACATCATTTCTGATCAACAATATGTCACTCACATATACTAATCAGAAAGGCTGTAGTGCTCCCACTCACTTTATTGTAAATACAGGCTTCATCGTAAGTCCATATAAAACTATATGCTTTGATCAACTTATCAAAGCGTATATTCCAACTCCGAGATGCTTGCACCAGTCCATAGATGGATCGCTGGAGCTTGCACATTTTGTTAGCACCTTTAGGATTGACAAAACCTTCTGGTTGCATCATATACAACTCTTCTTTAATAAATCCATTAAGGAATGCAGTTTTGACATCCATTTGCCAGATTTCATAAAATGTGGCAATTGCTAACATGATTCAGATAGACTTAAGCATCGATACGAGTGAGAAAACCTCATCGTATTCAACACCTTGAACTTGTTGAAAAACTTTTGCAACAAGTCGAGCTTGGTAGATAGTAACACTACTATCAGTGTCCGTCTTCCTCTTGAAGATCCATTTATTTAACATGGCTTTGCTGATCATCGAGCAAGTCAATCAAAGTCCATACTTTGTTGTCATACATGGATCATATCTCAGATTTTATGGCCTCAAGCCATCTCGCGGAATCTGGGCTCATCATCGCTTCCTCATAGTTCGTAGGTTCATCATGGTCTAGTAACATGACTTCCAGAACATGATTACTACACCACTCTGGTGCAGATCTTACTCAGGAAGACCTACGAGGTTCTGTAGTAACCTGATCTGAAGTTTTATGATCAATATCATTAGCTTCCTCACTAATTGGTGTATTTGTCACAGGAACTACTTTCCAATAAGGGAGCAGGTACAGTTACCTCATCAAGTTCTACTTTCCTCCCACTCACTTCTTTCGAGAGAAACTCCTTCTCCAGAAAGGATCCATTTTTAGCAACGAATATCTTGCCTCCGGATATGTGATAGAAGGTGTACCCAACAATTTCCTTTGGGTATTCTATGAAGACGCACTTCTCCGATTTGGGTTCGAGCTTATCAGGATGAAACTTTTCCACATAAGCATCGCAGCCCCAAACTTTAAGAAACGACAACTTGGGTTTCTTGCTAAACCACAGTTCATATAGTGTTGTCTCAACGGATTTAGATGGTGCCCTTTTAACGTGAATGCAGCTGTCTCTAATGCATAACCCCAAAACGACAATGGTAAATCAATAAGAGACATCATAGATCGCACCATATCCAATAAAGCGCAGTTACGACGTTCGGACACACCATAACATTGTGGTGTTCCAGGTGGCGTGAGCTATGAAACTATTCCACATTGTTTTAATTGAAGACCAAACTCGTAACTCAAATATTCGTCTCCATGATCAGATCGCAGAAACTTTATTTTTCTTGTTACGATGATTTTTCCACTTCACTCTGAAATTCTTTGAACCTTTCAATTATTTCAGACTTATGTTTCATCAAGTAGATATCCCCATATCTGCTCAAATCATCTTGTGAAGGTTAGAAAATAATGATACCTGCTGTAAGCCTTTCATCGGACCACATACATCGGTATGTATGATTTCCAACAAATCTGTTGCTTGCTTCATTGTTCCGGAGAACGGCGTTTTAGTCATCTTGCCCATAAGGCATGGTTCGCAAGCATCAAGTGATTCATAATCAAGTGATTCCAAAATCCCATCAGCATGGAGTTTCTTCATGCGCTTTACACCAATATGACCTAAACGGCAATGCCATAAATAAGTTGCACTATCATTATTAACTTTACATCTTTTGGTTTCAATATTATGAATATGTGTATCACTAAGATCGAGATCCAATGAACTATTTTCATTGGGTGTGTAACCATATAAAGTTTTATTCATGTAAACAGAACAACAATTTATTCTTTTACTTAAATGAATAACCGTATTACAATAAACATGATCAAATCATATTCATGCTCAACGCAAACACCAAATAACACTTATTTAGTTTCAACACTAATCCCGTAATTATAGGGAGTGTGCGATGATGATCATATCAATCTTGGAACCACTTCCAACACACATCGTCACTTCACCCTTAACTAGTCTCTGTTTATTCTGCAACTCCCGTTTCGAGTTACTAATCTTAGCAACTGAACTAGTATCAAATACTTAGGGTTTGCTATAAACACTAGTAAAGTACACATCAATAACATGTATATCAAATATACTTATGTTCACTTTGCCATCCTTCTTATCCGCCAATCACTTGGGGTGATTCTGTTTCCGGTGACCAGTCCCTTTGCAGTAGAAGCACTTAGTCTCAGGCTTAGGACCAGACTTGGGCTTCTTCACTTGAGCAGCAACTTGCTTGCCCTTCTTCTTGAAGTTCCCCTTCTTCCCTTTGCCCTTTTCTTGAAACTAGTGGTCTTATCAACCATCAACACTTGATGTTTTTCTTGATTTCTACCTTCATTGATTTCATCATCACGAAGAGCTTGGGAGTTGTTTCCGTTATCCCTTGCATATTATAGTTCATCACGAAGTTCTACTAACTTGGTGATGGTGACTAGAGAATTCTGTCAATCACTATCTTATCTGGAAGATTAACTTCCACTTGATTCAAGCGATTGTAGTACCCAGACAATCTGAGCACATGCTCACTAGTTGAGCGATTCTCCTCCATCTTTTAGCTATAGAACTTGTTGGAGACTTCATATCTCACAACTCGGGTATTTTCTTGAAATATTAACTTCAACTCCTGGAACATCTCATATGGTCCATGACGTTCAAAACGTCTTTGAAGTCCCGATTCTAAGCCGTTAAGCATGGTGCACTTAAACTATCAAGTAGTCATCATATTGAGCTAGCTAAACGTTCATAACGTTTGCATCTGCTCCTGCAATAGGTCTGTCACCTAGCGGTGCATCAAGGACATAATTCTTCTGTGCAGCAATGAAGATAATCCTCAGATCACGGATCCAATCCGCATCATTGCTACTAACATCTTTCAACACAATTTTCTCTAGGAACATATCAAAATAAACACAGGGAAGCAACAACGCGAGCTATTGATCTATAATTTGCAAAATACTACCAGGACTAAGTTCATGATAAATTTAAGTTCAATTAATCATATTACTTAAGAACTCCCACTTAGACAGACATCCCCCTAATCCTCTAAGTGATCACGTGATCCAAATCAACTAAACCATGTCCGATCATCACGTGAGATGGAGTAGTTTCAATGGTGAACATCACTATGTTGATCATATCTACTATATGATTCACGCTCGACCTTTCGGTCTCCGTGTTCCGAGGCCATATCTGTATATGCTAGGCTCGTCAAGTATAACCTGAGTATTCTGCGTGCGCAACTGTTTTGCACCCGTTGTATTTGAACGTAGAGCCTATCACACCCGATCATCACGTGGTGTCTCAGCACGAAGAACTTTCGCAACGGTGCATACTCAGGGAGAACACTTCTTGATAATTTAGTGAGAGATCATCTTATAATGCTACCGTCAATCAAAGCAAGATAAGATGCATAAAAAGATAAACATCACATGCAATCAATATAAGTGATATGATATGGCCATCATCATCTTGTGCTTGTGATCTCCATCTCCGAAGCACCGTCATGATCACCATCGTCACCGAAGCGACACCTTGATCTCCATCGTAGCATCGTTGTCGTCTCGCCAATCTTATGCTTCCACGACTATCGCTACCGCTTAGTGATAAAGTAAAGCATTACATCGCGATTGCATTGCATACAATAAAGCGACAACCATATGGCTCCTGCCAGTTGCCGATAACTTGGTTACAAAACATGATCATCTCATACAATAAAATTCAGCATCATGCCTTGACCATATCACATCACAACATGCCCTGCAAAAACAAGTTAGACGTCCTCTACTTTGTTGTTGCATGTTTTACGTGGCTGCTACGGGCTTAAGTAAGAACCAATCTCACCTACGCATCAAAACCACAACGATAGTTTGTCAAATAGACTCCGTTTTAACCTTCGCAAGGACCGGGCGTAGCCATACTTGGTTCAACTAAAGTTGGAGAGGCAGTCGCCTGCAAGCCATCTCTGTGCAAAGCACGTCGAGGGAACCGGTCTCGCGTAAGCGTACGCGTAAGGTTGGTCCGGGTCGTCTCGTCCAACAATACCGCCGAACCAAAGTATGACATGCTGGTAGGCAGTATGACTTGTATCGTCCACAACTCACTTGTGTTCTACTCGTGCATATAACATCAACATAAATAACCTAGGCTCGGATGCCACTATTGGGTTTCGTAGTTATTTCAAAAAATTTCCTACACACACGCAAGATCATGTGATGCATAGCAACGAGGGAAGAGTATTGTCTACGTACCCAATGTAGACCGACTGCGGAAGCGATGACACGACGTAGAGGAAGTAGTCGTACGTCTTCTTGATCCAACCGATCAAGCACCGAAACTACGGCACCTCCGAGTTCGAGCACATGTTCAGCTCGATGACGATCCCCGGACTCCGATCCAGCAAAGTGTCGGGGAAGAGTTCCGTCAGCACGACGGCGTGGTGACGATCTTGATGAACTACAGCAGCAGGGCTTCGCCTAAACTCCGCTACAGTATTATCGAGGAATATGGTGGCTGGGGGCGCCGCACACGGCTAAGGAATAGATCACGTGGATCAACTTGTTGTACCTTTGGTGCTAGCCCTGCCCCTCTATTTATATGTTGAGCCCCGGGGTCGAAACTTGGAGCAAAAGCCTCCTCAAAGTCGGTTTTGCCCGAAAGGCAAGAGTCCCACTCGGACTCCAGGACCAAACGCCACAATCCTTGGCGTCTGGCCCAGACGCCATGGGCCTCGGCGTCTGGCCCAGGGCCAGACGCCAGGGTCTCCGGCGTTTGGCCCCCTGGCCTCCGCAAAACTCCTTTTGCACCGACCTAAAGCCTCATGGGCTTGACCCCTTGGCCTAACCATATCATCCAATATATGAATCTTTACGTCTCGACCATTTCGAGACTCCTCGTCATGTCCCCGATCTCATTCGGGACTCCGAACTCCTTCGGTACATCAAAACATGTAAACTCATAATATAACTGTCATCATAACCTTAAGCGTGCGGACCCTACGGGTTCGAGAACAAAGTAGACATGACCGAGACACGTCTCCGGTCAATAACCAATAGCGGGACCTGGATGCCCATATTGTCTCCTACATATTCTACGAAGATCTTTATCGGTCAGACCGCATAACAACATACGTTGTTCCCTTTGTCATCGGTATGTTACTTGCCCGAGATTCGATCGTCGGTATCCAATAACTAGTTCAATCTCGTTACCGGCAAGTCTCTTTACTCGTTCCTTAATACATCATCTCACAACTAACATATTAGTTGTAATGCTTGCAAGGCTTTTGTGATGTGTATTACCGAGAGGGCCCAGAGATACCTCTCCGACAATCGGAGTGACAAATCCTAATCTCGAAATACGCCAACCCAACATCGACCATTGGAGACACCTGTAGTACTCCTTTATAATCACCCAGTTACGTTGTGACGTTTGGTAGTACCCAAAGTGTTCCTCCGGTAAACGGGAGTTGCATAATCACATAGTCATAGGAACATGTATAAGTTATGAAGAAAGCAATAGCAACATACTAAACGATTGGGTGCTAAGCTAATGGAATGGGTCATGTCAATCAGATCATTCTACTAATGATGTGACCTCGTTAATCAAATAACAACTCATTGTTCATGGTTAGGAAACATAACCATCTTTGATTAACGAGCTAGTCAAGTAGAGGCATACTAGTGACACTTTGTTTGTCTATATATTCACACATGTATTATGTTTCCGGTAAATACAATTCTAGCATGAATAATAAACATTTATCATGATTATAAGGAAATAAATAATAACTTTATTATTGCCTCTAGGGCATATTTCCTTCAGTCTCCCACTTGCACTAGAGTCAATAATCTAGTTCACATCGTCATGTGATTTAACACCAATATTCATATCTGTATATGATTAACACCCATAGTTCACATCATCATGTGACCAACACCCAAAGGGTTTACTAGAGTCAATAATCTAGTTCACATCGCTATGTGATTAACATCCAAAGAGTACTAAGGTGTGATCATGTTTTGCTCGTGAGAGAAGCTTAGTCAACGGGTCTGTCACATTCAGAGCCGTATGTATTTTGCAAATATTCTATGTCTACAATGCTCTGTACGGAGCTACTCTAGCTAATTGCTCCCACTTTCAATATGTATCCAGATTGAGTCTTAGAGTCATCTGGATTAGTGTAAAAGTTTGCACTGATGTAACTTTTACAACAAACTCTTTTATCACCTCCATAATCGAGAAACATCTTCTTAGTCCTTACTAAGGATATTCTTGACCAATGTCCAGTGATCTACTCCTAGATCACTATTGTACTCCCTTGCCAAATACAGAGCAAGGTATACAATAGGTCTGGTACAAAGCATAGCATACTTTATAGAACCTATGACTGAGGCATAGGGAATGACTTTTCATTCTCTTTCTATTTTCTGCTGTGGTCGGGATTTGAGTCTTACTCAATTTCATACCTTTGCAACACAGGCAAGAACTCTTTCTTTAACTGTTCCATTTTGAACTATTTCAAAATCTTGCCAAGGTATGTACTCATTGAAAATCTTATCAAGCGTCTTGATCTATCTCAATAGATCTTGATGCTCAATATATAAGTAGCTTTTTACTGAGGTCTTTTCTTTTTAAGAACTCCTTTAAAACACTCCTTTATGCTTTGCAGAAAAATTCTACATCATTTCTGATCAACAATATGTCACTCACATATACTAATCAGAAAGGCTGTAGTGCTCCCACTCACTTTATTGTAAATACAGGCTTCATCGTAAGTCCATATAAAACTATATGCTTTGATCAACTTATCAAAGCGTATATTCCAACTCCGAGATGCTTGCACCAGTCCATAGATGGATCGCTGGAGCTTGCACATTTTGTTAGCACCTTTAGGATTGACAAAACCTTCTGGTTGCATCATATACAACTCTTCTTTAATAAATCCATTAAGGAATGCAGTTTTGACATCCATTTGCCAGATTTCATAAAATGTGGCAATTGCTAACATGATTCAGATAGACTTAAGCATCGATACGAGTGAGAAAACCTCATCGTATTCAACACCTTGAACTTGTTGAAAAACTTTTGCAACAAGTCGAGCTTGGTAGATAGTAACACTACTATCAGTGTCCGTCTTCCTCTTGAAGATCCATTTATTTAACATGGCTTTGCTGATCATCGAGCAAGTCAATCAAAGTCCATACTTTGTTGTCATACATGGATCATATCTCAGATTTTATGGCCTCAAGTCATCTCGCGGAATCTGGGCTCATCATCGCTTCCTCATAGTTCGTAGGTTCATCATGGTCTAGTAACATGACTTCCAGAACATGATTACTACACCACTCTGGTGCAGATCTTACTCTGGAAGACCTACGAGGTTCTGTAGTAACTTGATCTGAAGTTTTATGATCAATATCATTAGCTTCCTCACTAATTGGTGTATTTGTCACAGGAACTGATTTCTGTGATGAACTACTTTCCAATAAGGGAGCAGGTACAGTTACCTCATCAAGTTCTACTTTCCTCCCACTCACTTCTTTCGAGAGAAACTCCTTCTCCAGAAAGGATCCATTTTTAGCAACGAATATCTTGCCTCCGGATCTGTGATAGAAGGTGTACCCAACAATTTCCTTTGGGTATTCTATGAAGACGCACTTCTCCGATTTGGGTTCGAGCTTATCAGGATGAAACTTTTCCACATAAGCATCGCAGCCCCAAACTTTAAGAAACGACAACTTGGGTTTCTTGCTAAACCACAGTTCATATAGTGTTGTCTCAACGGATTTAGATGGTGCCCTTTTAACGTGAATGCAGCTGTCTCTAATGCATAACCCCAAAACGCCAATGGTAAATCAATAAGAGACATCATAGATCGCACCATATCCAATAAAGCGCAGTTACGACGTTCGGACACACCATAACATTGTGGTGTTCCAGGTGGCGTGAGCTATGAAACTATTCCACATTGTTTTAATTGAAGACCAAACTCGTAACTCAAATATTCGTCTCCGTGATCAGATCGCAGAAACTTTATTTTTCTTGTTACGATGATTTTTCCACTTCACTCTGAAATTCTTTGAACCTTTCAATTATTTCAGACTTATGTTTCATCAAGTAGATATCCCCATATCTGCTCAAATCATCTTGTGAAGGTTAGAAAATAATGATACCTGCTGTAAGCCTTTCATCGGACCACATACATCGGTATGTATGATTTCCAACAAATCTGTTGCTTGCTTCATTGTTCCGGAGAACGGCGTTTTAGTCATCTTGCCCATAAGGCATGGTTCGCAAGCATCAAGTGATTCATAATCAAGTGATTCCAAAATCCCATCAGCATGGAGTTTCTTCATGCGCTTTACACCAATATGACCTAAACGGCAATGCCATAAATAAGTTGCACTATCATTATTAACTTTACATCTTTTGGTTTCAATATTATGAATATGTGTATCACTAAGATCGAGATCCAATGAACTATTTTCATTGGGTGTGTAACCATATAAAGTTTTATTCATGTAAACAGAACAACAATTTATTCTTTTACTTAAATGAATAACCGTATTACAATAAACATGATCAAATCATATTCATGCTCAACGCAAACACCAAATAACACTTATTTAGTTTCAACACTAATCCCGTAATTATAGGGAGTGTGCGATGATGATCATATCAATCTTGGAACCACTTCCAACACACATCGTCACTTCACCCTTAACTAGTCTCTGTTTATT
The DNA here is from genome assembly GCF_002162155.2 of Triticum dicoccoides. NCBI lineage: Eukaryota > Viridiplantae > Streptophyta > Magnoliopsida > Poales > Poaceae > Triticum > Triticum dicoccoides. The sequence continues at coordinate 204,994,530 of NC_041385.1, forward strand.
CTGCAACTCCCGTTTCGAGTTACTAATCTTAGCAACTGAACTAGTATCAAATACTTAGGGTTTGCTATAAACACTAGTAAAGTACACATCAATAACATGTATATCAAATATACTTATGTTCACTTTGCCATCCTTCTTATCCGCCAATCACTTGGGGTGATTCTGTTTCCGGTGACCAGTCCCTTTGCAGTAGAAGCACTTAGTCTCAGGCTTAGGACCAGACTTGGGCTTCTTCACTTGAGCAGCAACTTGCTTGCCCTTCTTCTTGAAGTTCCCCTTCTTCCCTTTGCCCTTTTCTTGAAACTAGTGGTCTTATCAACCATCAACACTTGATGTTTTTCTTGATTTCTACCTTCATTGATTTCATCATCACGAAGAGCTTGGGAGTTGTTTCCGTTATCCCTTGCATATTATAGTTCATCACGAAGTTCTACTAACTTGGTGATGGTGACTAGAGAATTCTGTCAATCACTATCTTATCTGGAAGATTAACTTCCACTTGATTCAAGCGATTGTAGTACCCAGACAATCTGAGCACATGCTCACTAGTTGAGCGATTCTCCTCCATCTTTTAGCTATAGAACTTGTTGGAGACTTCATATCTCACAACTCGGGTATTTTCTTGAAATATTAACTTCAACTCCTGGAACATCTCATATGGTCCATGACGTTCAAAACGTCTTTGAAGTCCCGATTCTAAGCCGTTAAGCATGGTGCACTTAAACTATCAAGTAGTCATCATATTGAGCTAGCTAAACGTTCATAACGTTTGCATCTGCTCCTGCAATAGGTCTGTCACCTAGCGGTGCATCAAGGACATAATTCTTCTGTGCAGCAATGAAGATAATCCTCAGATCACGGATCCAATCCGCATCATTGCTACTAACATCTTTCAACACAATTTTCTCTAGGAACATATCAAAATAAACACAGGGAAGCAACAACGCGAGCTATTGATCTATAATTTGCAAAATACTACCAGGACTAAGTTCATGATAAATTTAAGTTCAATTAATCATATTACTTAAGAACTCCCACTTAGATAGACATCCCCCTAATCCTCTAAGTGATCACGTGATCCAAATCAACTAAACCATGTCCGATCATCACGTGAGATGGAGTAGTTTCAATGGTGAACATCACTATGTTGATCATATCTACTATATGATTCACGCTCGACCTTTCGGTCTCCGTGTTCCGAGGCCATATCTGTATATGCTAGGCTCGTCAAGTATAACCTGAGTATTCTGCGTGCGCAACTGTTTTGCACCCGTTGTATTTGAACGTAGAGCCTATCACACCCGATCATCACGTGGTGTCTCAGCACGAAGAACTTTCGCAACGGTGCATACTCAGGGAGAACACTTCTTGATAATTTAGTGAGAGATCATCTTATAATGCTACCGTCAATCAAAGCAAGATAAGATGCATAAAAAGATAAACATCACATGCAATCAATATAAGTGATATGATATGGCCATCATCATCTTGTGCTTGTGATCTCCATCTCCGAAGCACCTTCATGATCACCATCGTCACCGGAGCGACACCTTGATCTCCATCGTAGCATCGTTGCCGTCTCGCCAATCTTATGCTTCCACGACTATCGCTACCGCTTAGTGATAAAGTAAAGCATTACATCGCGATTGCATTGCATACAATAAAGCGACAACCATATGGCTCCTGCCAGTTGCCGATAACTTGGTTACAAAACATGATCATCTCATACAATAAAATTCAGCATCATGCCTTGACCATATCACATCACAACATGCCCTGCAAAAACAAGTTAGACGTCCTCTACTTTGTTGTTGCATGTTTTACGTGGCTGCTACGGGCTTAAGTAAGAACCAATCTCACCTACGCATCAAAACCACAACGATAGTTTGTCAAATAGACTCCGTTTTAACCTTCGCAAGGACCGGGAGTAGCCATACTTGGTTCAACTAAAGTTGGAGAGGCAGTCGCCTGCAAGCCATCTCTGTGCAAAGCACGTCGAGGGAACCGGTCTCGCGTAAGCGTACGCGTAAGGTTGGTCCGGGTCGTCTCGTCCAACAATACCGCCGAACCAAAGTATGACATGCTGGTAGGCAGTATGACTTGTATCGTCCACAACTCACTTGTGTTCTACTCGTGCATATAACATCAACATAAATAACCTAGGCTCGGATGCCACTGTTGGGTTTCGTAGTAATTTCAAAAAATTTCCTATGCACACGCAAGATCATGTGATGCATAGCAACGAGGGAAGAGTATTGTCTACGTACCCAATGTAGACCGACTGCGGAAGCGATGACACGACGTAGAGGAAGTAGTCGTACGTCTTCTCGATCCAACCAATCAAGCACCGAAACTACGGCACCTCCGAGTTCGAGCACACGTTCAGCTCGATGACGATCCCCGGACTCCGATCCAGCAAAGTGTCGGGGAAGAGTTCCGTCAGCACGACGGCGTGGTGACGATCTTGATGAACTACAGCAGCAGGGCTTCGCCTAAACTCCGCTACAGTATTATCGAGGAATATGGTGGCTGGGGGCGCCGCACACGGCTAAGGAATAGATCACGTGGATCAACTTGTTGTACCTTTGGTGCTAGCCCTGCCCCTCTATTTATATGTTGAGCCCCGGGGTCGAAACTTGGAGCAAAAGCCTCCTCAAAGTCGGTTTTGCCCGAAAGGCAAGAGTCCCACTCGGACTCCAGGACCAAACGCCACAATCCTTGGCGTCTGGCCCAGACGCCATGGGCCTCGGCGTCTGGCCCAGGGCGAGACGCCAGGGTCTCCGGCGTTTGGCCCCCTGGCCTCCGCAAAACTCCTTTTGCACCGACCTAAAGCCTCATGGGCTTGACCCCTTGGCCTAACCATATCATCCAATATATGAATCTTTACGTCTCGACCATTTCGAGACTCCTCGTCATGTCCCCGATCTCATCCGGGACTCCGAACTCCTTCGGTACATCAAAACATGTAAACTCATAATATAACTGTCAACGTAACCTTAAGCGTGCGGACCCTACGGGTTCGAGAACAATGTAGACATGACCGAGACACGTCTCCGGTCAATAACCAATAGCGGGACCTGGATGCCCATATTGGCTCCTACATATTCTACGAAGATCTTTATCGGTCAGACCGCATAACAACATACGTTGTTCCCTTTGTCATCGGTATGTTACTTGCCCGAGATTCGATCGTCGGTATCCAATAACTAGTTCAATCTCGTTACCGGCAAGTCTCTTTACTCGTTCCGTAATACATCATCTCACAACTAACATATTAGTTTTAATGCTTGCAAGGCTTATGTGATGTGTATTACCGAGAGGGCCCAGAGATACCTCTCCGACAATCGGAGTGACAAATCCTAATCTCGAAATACGCCAACCCAACATCGACCATTGGAGACACTTGTAGTACTCCTTTATAATCACCCAGTTACGTTGTGACGTTTGGTAGTACCCAAAGTGTTCCTCCGGTAAACGGGAGTTGCATAATCTCATAGTCATAGGAACATGTATAAGTTATGAAGAAAGCAATAGCAACATACTAAACGATCGGGTGCTAAGCTAATGGAATGGGTCATGTCAATCAGATCATTCTACTAATGATGTGACCTCGTTAGTCAAATAACAACTCATTGTTCATGGTTAGGAAACATAACCATCTTTGATTAACGAGCTAGTCAAGTAGAGGCATACTAGTGACACTTTGTTTGTCTATATATTCACACATGTATTATGTTTCCGGTAAATACAATTCTAGCATGAATAATAAACATTTATCATGATTATAAGGAAATAAATAATAACTTTATTATTGCCTCTAGGGCATATTTCCTTCACGAGCGCCTCAGTGGAGAAAGCTAAAACTGACTGGCATGATAAGGCGAGAGACTGGTCGCTGTTCGAGAGGTCTTTTTGAGTCCCTAAAGACTTATGCCGCTTCGAGCGAAGAACCGGATAATGTCCGGCCAAGGCGTGGATAGCGCCCCGAACTCGGTCTTCCGAATACTAGGGGCTTCGCTGAAATTTAAAATTATAGAATTCTATGGCTAAGTGAGAGTCTTCAAGCATTATAAGTCCGGTTGCCTTGTTCGTTGCGTTGAGCGCCTCCCTAGATGGACCCAAAAATGGGAACAAGAGTGCTCAAGTTTATCCCGAACACCCCAGCACTCGTGGCATGGGGGCTGAAGCCGATGACTTGCCATCTCTCAAATTTTATAAATGGCCGCACAGAAGGTAATATTTTAAATCAATAAGCGTTGCTTAGCGCATATGAACAAAGTTTTCAGCGCACAGGATAACACATTGGGAGTTTACTCAATAATTACATCTCTGGAGCACTCATCCGCAATCTTGCGGGCACCCTTCAGGACAGTCTTATAGTACATCTCGGGCGTACGATACTCCTTGCCCGCTGGCGGCGCATCAGTGATAAGCCTCTCCGCATCCAGCCTGCCCGAGTGCACCTTCGCGCGGGCAAGGGCCCGACGAGCACCTTCAATACAGGCGGAGCGCTTGATCACCTCCACCCAGGGGCACGCATCCACCAGCTGCCGCACGAGGCCGAAGTAGCTCCCAGGAATGGCCTCTCCAGGCCACAGCCGGACTATGAGGCCCTTCATGGCCTGCTCGGCTACCTTGTGGAGCTCGACCACCTGCTTCAACTGGTCGCTAGGGGGCACCGGATGGCTGGCCTCAGCGTACTGAGACCAGAAGACCTTCTCCGTTGAGCTCCCCTCCTCGGCTCGGTAGAATGCGGCGGCATCGGACACACTGCAAGGCAGATCTGCAAACGCCCCTAGAGAGCTCCGAATTCGGGTAAGTATCAGGAAGTTTACATTAACATGCTTGCTTTGCATGAAAAATTCCTTACCCGCCGCTATTTTCTTCACATCCTCAACCTCCTGAAGGGTCTTATGGGCCTCGGCCTTGGCGGCTTTGGCACTTTCGAGAGCCGAGGCAAGCTCGGACTCTCGAGTCTTTGAGTCGCGCTCCAAACTCTCATGCTTTTCCATGAGAGCCTGGAGCTCTTGCCGCACCTCCGCCACCCTCGCCTCCTGCTTCTCTCGCTCTGCCCGTTCCGCGGCCGCATCGCGTTCGGCCGCGGACATAGCCTCCTTCAGGGTTGCCAACTCGTTCGTGGCCCCTGCAGTACCCACGTTATCCTTGTTATTTTTATTGCAACCTAAATCCTTTTCTGTAAGGTAACTATTCAAAGTGGTGTTACTCACCTTCTTTGTCCTCGAGCTGTTCTTGGCACGACCGAGCTCTTGCTCGGACCGCTCGAGGTCCTGCTTCAACGCACCAACCTCCGCAGTCAGTGCGGCAGAGGTCAGCAGCGCAGCCTGCAAACCCATATTGACATAATTTTTAGCAACCCTGCGTATATCTTTTTAGATCCTCAGTCCGGCTTTTCTTTCCAAACACCGAACCGAGCATCAGGGGCTACTGTCTATGCGGTATTACATTACATAATTTTAACTTCTTACCTCAAAGCCTGTTAGAAGGCTACCGCAGGCTTCGGTCAGCCCGCTCTTGGCGAGCTGAACCTTCTGAATCACCGCACTCATAATAGTGCGGTGTTCTTCCTCGATGGAAGCGCCTTTGAGCGCCTCCAACAAGTCGTCCGGCGCCTCCGGTTGGACGGGGGCCGCCGGCGTCACGGTCTTGCCCTTCTTGCGAAGGGGCCGCCTGTCGGACTCCGGAACCAGTGCGGGTTCCGGCGTGGAGTCCGGCGCAAAGTCCGGGAGGCTGCCTTGTGGCGCCTCCGGAGCCTCCTCCTGATGGGTCCCTTCCCGGGGTCCCACCTCGGCGTCTTCAGCGTTGCGGGGGGTGGAGGCAGTCGGGATGGAATCTACATCCGACGGAGCCAACGAACCGCTCGATGAAGCGGGGAGATCATCGTCGGCCGGACTGCGGGCAGTGTGCGGCATTAGAAGGACACTATGTGACACAAAAGAAATTACAAATCATTCAGGAATCCGGATACTTACGATCTTGCCGGAGGCCTGGCCCTCGAGGGCTACTCTTCATCGCCAATGTTGGCGTTGGCGGAGCTGTCCGGGGGAATAGTCCTTCCCCTCTTGGACCCTTCGGCCTCCCCTATTGGGGAAGCCTTCCTCTTATCTCTCCTTCCTCTAGGAGAGAGTCCTCTTTCTCCTCCTCGTCTTCGGGGGAGGAGTACGCCTCGGAGTCGTCGGACACCTGAAAACGGGAACTCTTTCGAGTACCCGTGGCCTCCTTCTTGGCCTTCTACTCCGGCACCACATGCGGTGCCGGAACCAGCAGCCCCGCTAGACGGGCGTCTACTGGGTTTTCTGGCATGGGAGCCGGGCAGATGATCTGCTCGGCCTTCTTCATCCAGTCCTGTCAAAGGAAAATAGAGATTGGAACCCGCGTAGGGTCAAACTACTAAAAAACAAGTGTCTCGTAAAGGGGTAGAATCACTTACCTCGTCAGATGGACGCTGCGAGCGAAATCCGCGATCTTCAGTGGCGGATGCGGGAGCTTCGGCGCCCTTGAACAGCACCCTCCAGGCGCCTTCGTACGTCGTGTCAAAGAGCCCGCTCAATGCCTGGTGCTGTGCCAGATTGAACTCCCACAATTTAAATGCTCGTTCTTGGCATGGGAGAATCCGGCGGATGAGCATGACTTGGACCACATTAACAAGCCTGAGCTTCTTGTTCACCAGCTTCTGGATACAGGCTTGGAGTCCTGTCAGCTCCTCCGAACTACCCCATAGCAAGCCCTTCTCTTTCCAGGAGGTGAGCTGCATAGGGATACCAGATCTGAACTCGGGGGCCGCCGCCCACTTAGGGTCGCGCGGCTCGGTGATGTAGAACCACCCCAATTGCCACCCCTTGACGGACTCCACAAAGGCCCCTTCGAACCAGAGGACGTTGGGCATCTTGCCCAACATGGCGCCTCCGCACTCCGCTTGAGTGCCCTTCACTACCTTCGGCTTGACATTGAAGGTCTTGAGCCACAAGCCGAAGTGCGGCTGGATGCAGAGGAAGGCCTCGCACACGACGATAAACGCCGAGATGTTGAGGATGAAGTTCGGCGCCAGATCGTGGAAATCCAGGCCGTAGTAGAACATGAGCCCCCGGACAAAGGGGTGAAGTGGAAAGCCCAGTCCGTGGAGGAAGTGGGGAAGGAATATGACCCTCTCGTGGGGCCTGGGGGTGGGGATGAGTTGCCCCTTGTCGGGCAGCCGGTGCGCGATGTCGCCGGAAAGGTATCTGGCGCTGCGCAGCTTTGTGATGTGCTCCTCCGTGATGGAGGAGGCCAACCACTTGCCTCCCGCTCCAGACATGGTCGGAGAAGGTCGATACGAGATGCACGAACTTGGGCGCTGGAGCTCGAGTGCACGGAGATGGATAAGCAAAGGAGGAAGAAGGCGTAGGTGAAAAGGTGGATCCTTATCCCCTTATATATAGGCGGACAAAGACTATGCGTCCCCACCGGCCTGGTAAAACTCGCTTATCTCCCAAGCGCCACCATCAATGGCGCGGTTGGGTTACCCATGTCCGTATTGAAAAGAATCCCGGAATAAGGGGAACACGATCTCTGCTTCGACAAGACATGCCAAGGAAACCGCTTCGCTAAACGCGCTGAGGTGGCATAATAAAAAACGATTCAAGTAAAGGCTTGGAAGTGGCTTGACGTCATGCCACGAAATACGTCAGCTGATTGATCCTGTGTACATATTATTCTCTCTATGGTGGAATGTGGAAATTATTTTGCAGAGCCGGACACTATCCTGGTGTTCACAATCTTCTATGGATTATTCGGAGGAGGAACCCGCCTTGCAATGCCGAACAATATGCACGCCGGACTCATCGTCATTGAAGCCTGGTTCAGGGGCTACTGAGGGAGTCCTGGACTAGGGGGTGTCCGGACAGCCGGACTATCATCGTCAGCCGGACTCCAAGACTATGAAGATACAAGATTGAAGACTTTGTCCCGTGTCCGGATGGGACTTTCCTTGGCGTGGAAGGCGAGCTTGGCGATACGGATATGTAGATCTCCTACCATTGGAACCGACTCCGTGTAACCCTAGCCCTCTCCGGTGTCTATATAAACTGGAGGGTTTTAGTCCGTAGGACACAACAACCATTACAACAATCATACCATAGGCTAGCTTCTAGGGTTTAGCCTCCTTGATCTCGTGGTAGATCCACTCTTGTACTACCCATATCATCAATATCAACCAAGGAGGAGTAGGGTTTTACCTCCATCGAGAGGGCCCGAACCTGGGTAAAAACATCTTGTCCCTTGTCTCCTGTTACCATCCGCCTAGACGCACAGTTCGGGACCCCCTACCCGAGATCCGCCGGTTTTGACACCGACACCTGGTATTACTCCTTTAAAGGTAGTACTGCTTTGGTTGATTCTTGACGGGTCTATCCCCATCTTGCAGACAGTGTCCTGATATATCAGATTAAGACAACTACCGCCGTTCATGAGGACTCGGGTGAGATGGTATCCGTCGATTATTGGGTCGAGCACCAAGGCAACTGAACCCCCATGACGGATACTAGTCGGATGATCCCTGCGATCGAAAGTGATCGGGCAGCCCGACCATGGGTTGAATTTGGGGGCTACAGGCTCTACATCATATACATCTCGGAGTGCATGTTTGCACTTCCTCTTTGGGATGTGGGTGGCATAAATCGTGTTCACTGTTTTGACCTCCAGTGGAAAAAAATTATGTCCCCCAGTGTTCGGCTGACGAGTTTCGTCCTCATCTTCACTTAGCGGCTCCTTCCCTTTGTGTTCGGCATTTAGCATGCCAGCCTGCTTGAAGACCCAGCATTCTTTATTGGTGTGATTTGCAGGTTTCTCGGGGGTGCCATGAATCTAACAGGACCTGTCTAGAATTTTATTTAGGCTGGACGGACCATCCCTGCTGCCTTTAAATGGCTTTTTCCGTTGACTGGGTCTAGAGCCCCTGAATCCGGCGTTTACCGTTGTATTGTCTGGTCTGTCTTCAATACTTTGACGTTTGTTTTTATTGTGTCATTGTCGGTGTCAAAACCGGCGGATCTCGGGTAGGGGGTCCCAAACTGTGCGTCTAAGGCTAATGGTAAAAGGAGACGGGGGACACAATGTTTACCCAGGTTCGGGCCCTCTCTATGGAGGTAATACCCTACTTCCTGCTTCATTGATCTTGATTATATGAGTATTACAAGAGTTGATATACCACGAGATCATAGAGGCTAAACCCTAGAAGCTAGCCTATGATTATGATTGTTCTCGTCCTACGGACTAAACCCTCCGGTTTATATAGATACCGGGGGGCTAGGGTTACACAGAGTCGGTTACGGAGAAAGGAATCTACATATCCGAATTACCAAGCTTGCCTTCCACGCAAAGGAGAGTTCCACCCGGACACGGGACGAAGTCTTCAATCTTGTATCTTCATAGTCCAACAGTCCGCCATAAGCATATAGTCCGGCTGTCCGAGGACCCCTGAGGGAGTCCTGGACTAGGGGGTGTCCGGACAGCCGGACTATCATCGTCCGCCGGACTCCAAGACTATGAAGATACAAGATTGAAGACTCCGTCCCATGTCCGGATGGGACTTTCCTTGGCGTGGAAGGCAAGCTTGGCGATACGGATATGTAGATCTCCTACAATTGTAACCGACTCTGTGTAACCCTAGCCCTCTCCGGTGCCTATATAAACCGGAGGACTTTAGTCCGTAGGACACAACATACATTACAACAATCATACCATAGGCTAGCTTCTAGGGTTTAGCCTCCTTGATCTCGTGGTAGATCCACTCTTGTACTACCCATATCATCAATATTAATCAAGCAGGACATAGGGTTTTACCTCCATCAAGAGGGCCCGAACCTGGATAAAATATCGTGTCCCTTGTCTCCTGTTACCATCCGCCTAGACGCACAGTTCGGGACCCCCTACCCGAGATCCGCCGGTTTTGACACCGACATTGGTGCTTTCATTGAGAGTTCCTCTGTGTCGTCATCGATAGGCTCGATGGCTTCTTCAATCAACAACGCTGTCCAGGGTGAGACTTTTCTCCCCGGACAGATCTTCGTATTCGGCGGCTTCGCACTGCGGGCTAATTCACTTGGCCATCTGGAGCAGATCGAAAGCTACGCCCCTGGCCGTCAGGTCAGGTTCGGGAGCCTAAACTTCACGTCCGACATCCGCGGGGACTTGATCTTCGACGGGCTCGAGCCACAGCCAAGCGTGCTGCACTGTCACGATGGGCATGATCTAGCTCTGCCGCCGAACAGTGCCTTGGTGGCCGCACAAGAATCCGCTCCGGCCCTTAGTCCGGAGCCGATCGCCCAGATCGAGTACCGGTGGTTGGACACCGCCTCGGGGGCTGCAACTTCCATGGCGATGGAGCCGAACACTAACCTTGTCCCTTGCGAAGCTCGTGACTCCGAGGCGTCGGATTCCCTGCCGGACTCCGGATCTCCCACGCCCCTGCCAATCGAATCTGATTGGGCGCCGGTTATGGAATTCACCGCCGTGGACATCTTCCAACACTCGCCCCTTGGCGACATCCTAAATTCGCTGAAACATCTCTCGCTATCCGGAGAGACCTGGACGGACTTTGGCCAGGACGGTTGGGATACGGACAATGAAGAAATTCAAAGCCCACCCACCACCCACTTTGTAGCCACTGTCGACGATCTAACCGACATGCTAGATTATGACTCCGAAGACATCGAGGGTATGGACGACGATGCCGGAGATGAACAAGAACCAGAGCCTATAGGGCACTGGAAGACCACCTCGTCATACGACGTATACATGGTGGATACCCCAAAAGGAAGCAATAACGAGGACCAACGGGGCGCGGCAGAAGATAATCCCGCCGACAAACAACCAAAACGGCAACGCAGACGCCGCCCTAAGTCCCGCCTCGACAACAACAGCACTCCTGATGACCCAGCAATACAGCAGGGCAAACCAGTGGACGACGAACACGCAGAGAAGCAACCCTCCGAACAGGACGAGTCAGATAATCAGTCCAGGCCCGGCGAAAACAACAGTCCAAACGACCTCACGCCGGACACACCGCCGGAGAATAAAAACCTTCGGAAAAGACTCGTTGCCACTGCAAGAAGTTTGAAGAAGGAAAAATGGAAGCTCAAAACAGTGGAAGATACAATAAGAATGAGGTGGAGCAAAGTGCTGAAAACCGCAGATAAATACGGCAATGGCCATCAATCAAAGAGCTACCCAAAGCGCAAGCTGCTGCCAGAATTTGACGAGGAGGCCATAGAGCCCCCACAGTCAAAAAACAAAGCGCCCGCCTGGTCGGATAGACGGCCAGATGATAGGCCAAAATCTAAAAGCGGCGCCGCACCTAAGCCGAATAATGACCCTGGAAAAATAGATGGCCCAGCCAGGTCCATTTACGGGCCAAAGAAGAGGGCCCCAGGAAGCAACGCAACACGCCAAGTGTCCGAAGATAGCGGTACACCCAAATACAGGAGTGCCGCACACCCACTATGTTTCACCAACGAGGTGCTGGATCATGATTTCCCAGCAAGATTTAAACCCATAAACATAGAGGCCTACGACGAAACAACAGACCCTGGAGTCTGGATAGAGGATTATATACTACACATACAAATGGCTAGAGGAGATGATCTCCACGCCATAAAATACTTCCCCCTCAAGCTCAAAGGGCCAGCCCGTCATTGGCTCAAAAGCCTCCCAGAAAACACTGTTGGAAGTTGGGAAGAGCTCGAGGACGCGTTTAGAGCAAACTTTCAAGGAACTTATGTCCGCCCTCCGGATGCAGATGATCTAAGTCATATAACTCAACAGCCCGGAGAGTCAGCGTGCAAATTCTGGAACAGGTTCCTCACCAAAAAGAACCAAATAGTCGACTGTCCGGACGCCGAAGCCTTAGCAGCTTTTAAACACAACGTCCGAGATGAATGGATCGCCAGACACCTCGGCCAAGAGAAGCCGAGGACAATGTCCGCGCTAACAAGACTCATGACCCGCTTTTGCGCGGGAGAGGATAGCTGGCTAGCAAGATGCAGCACCAGCGACCCAAGTACATCCGAGATCAGAGATGGAAACGGAAAATCACGGCGCAGAAAAGACCAGCGCCGGAATAAAGAGAAAAGCCCAAAGAACACGGCGGTCAACGCCGGATTCAAAACCTCGCGGCCAAACAACAAAACATCGCCTCTTAAGGATAACAACGATGAGCTATCCAACTTAAACAAAATTTTGGGTCGGATATGTCAAATCCACAGTACCCCCGGAAGGCCTGCAAACCACACCCACCGAGATTGTTGGGTTTTCAAACAGTCCGGCCGATTAAACACCGAACACAAGGGGCTCGACGCATCAAGCGAGGATGATGATAAACCCCACCAGCAGAGCACCGGAAAACAAAAGACTTTCCCACAAGAGGTTAAAGCAGTAAATTCACTTCATGTGATAATACGGAAAAACAATGTGACACCCGTTAAAATGGGTCTCGCACGGTCTAACCTAGCGGAACATAGAGATTGGACATCAAAGCCAATCACTTTCGACCACCTAGATTATTCCAGAAGCGTTCGAAATGCAGGATGGACTGCCCTGATATTGGATCCTATAATCGACGGACTGCAATTTACGCAAGTCTTGATGGACGGAGGTAGCGACTTAAACCTGTTGTATCCAAACACAATCCGCAAGCTGGGGATAGACCTTACTAAAATTTGACACAGCCGCACTTCCTTTAAAGGAGTGGCGCCAGGCCCTTACGCCAAGTGCACAGGCTCCTTATTAGTAGAAGTTGTGTTCGGGTCACTGTCGGTGTCAAAACCGGCGTATCTCGGGTAGGGGGTCCTGAACTGTGCGTCTAGGAGGATGGTAACAGGAGACGAGGGACACGATGTTTTACCCAGGTTCGGGCCCTCTTGATGGAGGTAAAACCCTACGTCCTGCTTGATTAATATTGATGATATGGGTAGTACAAGAGTGGATCTACCACGAGATCAAGGAGGCTAAACCCTAAAGCTAGCCTATGGTATGATTGTTGTAATGTATGTTGTGTCCTACGGACTAAAGCCCTCCGGTTTATATAGACACCGGAGGAGGCTAGGGTTACACAGAGTCAGTTACAATGGTAGGAGATCTACATATCCGTATTGCCAAGCTTGCCTTCCACGCCAAGGAAAGTCCCATCCGGACACGGGACGGAGTCTTCAATCTTGTATCTTCATAGTCTTGGAGTCCGGCGGACGATGATAGTCCGGCTGTCCGGACACCCCCTAGTCCAGGACTCCCTCAGTAGCCCCTGAACCAGGCTTTAATGACGATAAGTCTGGCGCGCATAATGTTCGGCATTGCAAGGCGGGTTCCTCCCTTGAGTAATCCAGGGAAGATCATGAACACCAGGATAGTGTCCGGCTCTGCAATATAAATTCCACATTCCACCGTAGAGAGAATAAAATGTACACAAGTCCAATCTGCTGACGTATTATGCGGCATGACATCACACCGCTACTAGGCTTTTACTTGAATCGTTTTTTATTATACCACCTCAGCACGTTTAGCGAAGCGGTTTCCTTGGCACGTCTTGTCGAAGCAGAGATCGTGTTCCCCTTATTCCGGGATTCCCATCAATACGGACATGGGTAACCCAACCGCACCATTGATGGTGGCGCTTGGGGGATAAGCGAGTTTTACCAGGCCGGTGGGGGACACATAGTCTTCGTCCACCTATATATAAGGGATAAGGATTTACCTTCTCACCTACGCCTTCTTCCTCCTTTGCTTATCCATCTCCGCGCACTCAAGCTCCAACGCCCAAGCTCGCGCATCTCGCCTCGACCTTCTCCGAATATGTCCGGAGCGGTAGGCAAATGGTTGGCCTCCACCATTAAGGAGGAGCACATCACCAAGCTGCGCAGCGCCGGATACCTCTCCAGCGATATCGCGCATCGGCTGCCCGACGAGGGGCAGCTCATCCCTACCCCCGGGCCCCATGAGAGGGTCGTCTTTCTTCCCCACTTCCTCCGCGAACTGGGCTTTCCACTCCACCCATTCGTCCGGGGTCTCATGTTTTACTACGGCCTGGATTTCCACGATCTGGCGCCGAACTTCATCCTCAACATCTCGGCGTTTATCGTCGTGTGCGAGGCCTTCCTCTGCATCCGGCCCCACTTCGGCCTGTGGCTCAAGACCTTCAACGTCAAGCCGAAGGTTGTGAAGGGCACGCAAGCGGAATGCGGAGGCGCCATGTTGGGTAAGTTGCCCAACGTCCTTTGGCTCGAAGGGGCCTTCGTGGACTCCGTCAAGGGGTGGCAATCGGGGTGGTTCTACATCACCGAGCCGCGTGAGCCCACATGGGCGGCGGCCCCCGAATTTAGATCTGGCATCCCCACGCAGCTCACCTCCTGGAAAGAGAAGGGCTTGCTGTGGGGCAATCCGAAGGAGCTGACGGGACTCCGAGCCTGCATCCAGAAGCTGGTGAGCAATAAGCTCGGGCTCGTCGACGTAGTCCAAGTCATGCTCATCCGCCGGATTCTCCCATGCCAAGAACGGGCATTCAATCTGTGGGAGTTTAATCTGGAACAGCACCAGGCGCTAAGCGGGCTCTTCGATACGACATATGAAGGCGCCTGGAGGGTGCTGTTTAAGGGCGCCAAAGCCCCCGCATCCGCGACAAAAGATCGCGGATTTTGCTCGCAGCATCCGGCTGACGAGGTAAGTGATTCAACCCCTTTACGAGACACTTGTGGTAATCAAATTGATTCTAAGAGGGTTTCAACCTCTCTTTTCCTTTGACAGGAATGGATGGAGAAGGCCGAGTAGCTCATCAGCCCGGCTCCCATGCCAGAAGACCCAGTGAACGCCCGTCTAGCAGGGCTGCTGGTTCCGGCACCGCACGTGGTGCCGGAGAAGAAGGCCAAGAAGGTGGCCGCAGGGACTGGAAAGAGTTCCCGCAATCAGGCGTCCGACGATGAGGCAGACTCCTCCCCCGAAGACGAGGAGGAGGAAGAAGACTCTCTCCCGGAGGAGGGAGAGAAGAAGAGGAAGGCTTCCCCAATAGGGGAGGCCGAAGGGTCCAAGAGCGGGAGAACTATCCCCCCGGACAGTTTCGCCAACACCATCGTTGGCGAGGAGGAGTGGCCTTTAAGGGCCAGGCGTCCGACAAGATCGTAAGTATCCGGATCCCTGATATGCAATTTCTTTCGTGTTGCGTAGTGTCCTTCTAATGCCGTATACTGTCCGCAGTCCGGCCGATGATGATCTCCCCGCTTCATCGAGCAGGTCGTTGGCCCCGTCGGATGTGGATTCACTTCCGACTGCCTCCACTCCCCGTGCAGACGAGAACGCCGAGGTGGGATCCCCGAGAGGGACCCATCAGGAGGAGGCTCCGGAGGCGCCGCAAGGCAGCCTCCCGAACTTTGCGCCGGACTCTATGTCGGGACCTGCAGTGGTTCCAGAGTCCGGCGGGCAGCCCCTTCGAAAGAAGGGCAAGACCGTGACACCGGCGGCCTCCGTCCAACCGGAGGCGTCGGACAACTTGTTGGAGGCGCTTAAAGGCGCTTCCATCGAGGAAGAACACCGCACTATCATGAGTGCGGTGATTCAGAAGGTTCAGCTCGCCAAGAGCGGGCTGACCGAAGCCTGCAGCAGCCTTCTAACAAGCTTTGAGGTAAGAAGTTAAAGTTATGTAATGTAATACCGCATAGACAGTAGCCCCTGATGCTTAGTTCGGTGTTCAGAAAGAAAAGCTGGACTGAGGATCTAATAAGATATACGCAGGGTTGCTTAAAATATGTCAATATGGGTTTGCAGGCTGCGCTGCTGACCTCTGCCGCACTGACTGCGGAGGTCGGTGCGTTGAAGCAGGATCTCGAGCGGTCCGAGCAAGAGCTCGGCCATGCCAAGAAACAACTCGAGGACAAAGAAGGTGAGTAACACCACTTTGAATAGTTACCTTACAGAAAAGGATTTTGGTTGCAATAAAATTAACAAGGATAATATGGGTATTGCAGGGGCCACAAATGAGGTGGCAGCCCTAAAGGAGGCTGTGTCCGTGGCCGAACGCAGTGCGGCCATGGAACGGTCCGAGCGAGAAAAGCAGGAGGCACAGGTGGCGGAAGTACGGCAAGAGCTCCAGGCTCTCATGGAGAAGCATGAGAGGTTGGAGCGTGACTCCAAGACTCGAGAGTCCGAGCTTGCCTCGGCTCTCGAAAGTGCCAAGTCCGCCAAGGCCGAGGCCCGTAAGGCCCTTCAGGAGGTTGAAGATGTAAAGAAGATAGCGGCGGGTAAGGCATTTTTCATGCAAAGCAAGCATGTTAATGTAAACTACCTTACACTTACCCGCATTCGGAGCTCTCCAGGGGCATTTGCAGATCTGCCACGTAGTGTGTCCGATGCCGCCACATTCTATCGTGGCGAGGAGGGGAGCTCGATGGAGAAGGTCTTCTGGTCTCAGTACGCTGAGGCCGGCCATCCGGTGCCCCCAAGTGACCAGCTGAAGCCGCTAGTCGAACTCCACAAGGTAGCTGAGGAGGCCATGAAGGGCCTTATAGTCCAGCTATGGCCTGGACAGGCCATGCCGGGGAGCTACTTCGGCCTCGTGCGGCGGCTGGTGGATGCGTGCCCCTGGGTGGAGGTCATCAAGCGCTCTGCCTGTATTGAAGGTGCTCGTCAGGCCCTTGCCCGCACAAAGGTGCACTGGGGCAGGCTGGATGCGGAGAAGCTTCTCACTGACCCGCCGCCACCGGGCAAGGAGTATCGTACGCCCGAGATGTATTATAAAACTGTCCTGAAGGGAGCCTGCGATATTGCGGATGAATGCCCCAGAAATGTAATCTTTGAGTAAACTTGATATGTATTATACTGTGCGCTGAAAACTTTGTTCATGTGCGCATTAAGCAACGCTTGTTTAATTTAAAATATTACCTTCTGTGCGGCTGTTTATAAAATCTGAGAGATGGCAAGTCGTTGGCTTCAGCCCCCGAGCCACGAGTGCTGGGGTGTTCGGGATAAACTTGAGCACTCTCGTTCCCATTTTTGGGTCCATCTAGGGAGGCGCTCAACACAACGAACAAGGCAACCGGACTTATAATGCTTGAACACTCTCACTTAGCCATAGAATTCTATAATTTTAAATTTCGGCGAAGCCCCTGGTATTCGGAAGACCGAATCCGGGGCGCTATCCACGCCTTCGTCGGACATTTATCCGGAACTTCGCTCGAAGCGGCGTGAGTCTTTAAGGACTCGAAAGGACCTCTCGAACAGCGACCAGTCTCTCGCCTTATCATGCCGGTTAGTTTTAGCTTTCTCCACTCAGGCGCTCGCCCGGCTGAACCGGGGCGCAATCGCAGTGGTTCTCCCAGTGCCACCTTAGCCGATAGAACGGAACGTAAGGCACCAAAACATGGGAGCCGGGCAAACCCAACTATTAACCCAAGACATGATTCGGAGCCGATTCATATAATGCTATAACTTCGGGGTGCCGCACTTATGAAAGTGTTCGGACTTATTACACCATAATGTGGGGAACATAAGCCCCTGGTGTATTAGACCGTACCAAAATATACGGGTGCAAGATGTCATGTAATGAACATATGTATATAAAAAGTAATGCAATTCCTGTCGAAAAGTGCTGCGTTATTTATTTAAAGAAGGTCTGCTATGAGTGTGGACTGATACAAATAGTGCGGTAAGCAAGGGATTTGGACTAATTAAACAGGTCCCCCTCCAGGGATGAGTTGCGGACTTGGTGTATGTAATCGAATTTAATGCTCGTAATTGAGACCATCTGAGTGTTCGTCGCAGCCTTCTTTCTTCCCTGGCTGTTGCATCATGAGTTCGGCAGGTTCGCCGCCGGACAGGGCCTCTGGTTAACGAAGTCCTGTGTACACAAAGAAGGAAAATAATAATAATAAAAGGAGGCACACTTGCGAGCCCCTGGTGTGGTCGAGCCGCACTCTGGGTCCATTGTGAACGTGCCCCTTCCCCTGCGCCCATGGTATCTCCAAAGCGTAATGATGTACGCGGAGGGTTGTTCTTGCAATCATGCGAGGGCGGGGGTTAGGGCCGCATTGCTACGCATGCTCTGATCGTGCCAGGTAGTCTTCGTTGGTATCGCTTCAGGCGCGTTTTGCTGTATCCGGCCATTTAACAGCCGGACTCGAAAATTGCCTTAGAAGGCTGCTCTGTACTTCTACTGCGAGAGCCGCTGTATGTTCCTCCGTTCGGAGGGAGCGTTCCGTATTTCCGTTGACCGTGATGACTCCCCGAGGGCTTGGCATCTTGAGCTTTAGGTTTGCATAATGCGGCACCGCGTTGAACTTTGCAAACGCGGTTCGTCCAAGCAGAGCGTGATAGCCGCTGCGAAATGGGACTATGTCGAAGATTAACTCTTCACTCCGGAAATTATCCGGGGATCCGAAGACCACTTCCAATGTGACTGAGACCGTACAATTGGCTTCCACACCTGGTATGACACCTTTAAAGGTTGTCTTTGTAGGTTTAATCCTTGAGGGGTCTATGCCCATCTTGCGCACTGTATCCTGATAAAGCAGGTTCAGGCTACTACCGCCGTCCATCAGGACTCTCGTGAGGTGAAATCCATCGACGATTGGGTCTAGAACCAATGCGGCGAATCCGCCATGGCGTATGGTGGTCGGATGGTCTCTTCGATCGAAAGTGATCGGACAAGAGGACCATGGATTGAACTTCGGGGCGACTGGCTCCATCGCATAGACGTCCCTTAGTGCGCGCTTCCTCTCCCTCTTGGGTATATGGGTTGCATAAATCATGTTCACCGTCCGCACTTGTGGGGGGAAGCCCTTCTGTCCTCTATTGTTCGGCGGTCGGGTCTCCTCCTCGTCGTCGCTGTTTAGCCCCTTGTCATTGTTTTCGGCAATTAACTTGCATGCCTTCTTGAACACCCAGCAATCTCTGTTGGTGTGATTGGCTGGCTTTTCAGGGGTGCCATGTATCTGGCATAAGCGGTCGAGTATTCGGTCCAAGTTGGACGGACCCGGAGTGGTTCTTTTGAATGGCTTCTTCCGCTGACCGGGTTTAGAGCCTCGGAATCCAGCGTTGACTGCCGTATCCTCCTTATCGTCGCCGTTAATGCGGCGTTTGTTTTTGTTTCGACGTGACCTGCCGTTATTGTCCTTAGTATCCGGACTGCCAGAATTTTTACGGAGATTGTTGCTGCAAGCTAGCCAGCTATCCTCTCCCGCGCAAAAGCAGGTCATTAATGATGTGAGGGCTGCCATGGATTTCGGCTTTTCCTGTCCCAGGTGCCGGGCTAGCCACTCGTCGCGGATGTTATGTTTGAAGGCTGCAAGGGCCTCTGCATCCGGACAGTCGACGATTTGGTTTTTCTTTGTCAAGAACCGTGTCCAGAATTGTCTGGCTGATTCGTCTGACTGCTGAATGATGTGGCTTAGGTCATCGGCGTCTGGTGGTCGCACATACGTGCCCTGGAAGTTGTCGAGGAATGCGGCTTCCAGGTCTTCCCAACACCTAATTGACTCTACGGGCAAGCTGTTGAGCCAATGCCGAGCTGGTCCTTTAAGCTTGAGTGGGAGATACTTGATGGCATGGAGATCGTCGCCGCGGGCCATATGGATGTGGAGAAGATAATCTTCGATCCAAATCGCGGGGTCTGTTGTGCCATCGTAGGATTCAATGTTTACGGGTTTAAACCCTTCAGGGATTTGATGATCCATTACTTCGTCAGTGAAGCATAGCGGGTGTGCGGCGCCTCTGTATTGAGCAATATCACGACGCAGCTCGAGAGAGCGTTGTCTGCTGTGTTCGGCCCGGCCGGGGTTATTGTATCCGGCGCGACGGTATTCGTCATGGGTCGTGGGGCACCCACGTGATCCGTAGATGGATCTGGATTGCCTTGCTTTGTCCTCCAATATATCTCGCAAGTCCGGCGCGTTCCCTCTTGGCTTCGTACTTTTGGAGCGATGCCGGGGTACGGTCTTGGTTGGGGGCCTGGATGCCTCTCTGTCACGACCACGGGGTGGTAGGTCAGCCGTATCGTGCGCTGGAGATGGAGGTATGTATGCTTCCTCCTTTAATCGGGGGAGCAGCTTGCGTCGTGGGTAACTTTTGGAGGGGCGTTCGAGTTTATACTCTTCGGCCGTGAGGACCTCGGTCCATCGATCGGCCACCAGATCCTGATCAGCTTGAAGTTGCTGCTGCTTTTTCTTTAGGCTATTTGCCGTGGCGATAAGCCTGCGTTTGAAACGCTCTTGTTCGACGGGATCCTCAGGCACGACAAATTCGTCGTCGTTGAGGCTTGCCTCGTCTTCGGAGGGAGGTGTATAGTTATAATCCTCGACCTCTTCATCTGCCGCCCTCTCGTGAGGGCTTGCTTCTGTATCCTCCTGCGCTGAGTCTTGCTGGAGGGGATTATCTTCGGCACTCTCTGGGGTATTATTATCTCCTGTGCCGGAATCTCCATTCTTGCTGTGGCGGGATTTAGAGCGGTGTCGCGGATGCCGGCGCTTGGGCTGCTTCTTTAGAGAATCTTCCTCCGCTGCTTCTTCGACGTCCCCGTCTTTTGGGGTGTCCACCATGTATATGTCGTATGACGAGGTGGTCTTCCAGTGCCCTGTAGGCGCTGGTTACTGTTCGTCTCCGGCGTCGTCGTCCATAGTGTCGATGTCTTCGGAGTCGTAGTCTAGCATGTCAGTTAGATCGTCGACAGTGGCTACAAAGTGGGTGGTGGGTGGGCTCTGAATTTCTTCGTCGTCCGTATCCCAACCATCCTGGCCATAGTCCGGCCAGGACTCTCCTGATAGCGAGAGATGCTTTAGCGAATTTAGGATGTCACCAAAGGGCGAGTGTTGGAAGATGTCCGTGGCGGTGAATTCCATAACCGGCGCCCAATCCGATTCGATTGGTAGGGGCGTGGGAGGTCCGGAGTCCGGCAAGGGGTCCGGCACCTCGGAATCACGAGTTTCGCGAGGGACAAGATTAGTGTTCGGCTCCATCACCGTGGAAGTCGAAGCTCCCGAGGTGGCGTCCATCCACCGGTCCTCCATCTGGGCGATCGGCTCCGGACTAAGGGCCGAGGCGGATTCGTGTGCGGCCACCAAGGCACTGTTCGGCGGCAGAGCTAGATCATGCCCATCGCAACAGTGCGGCGCGCTCGGCTTTGGCTCGAGCCCGTCGAAGATCAAGTCCCTGCGGGCATCGGCCGTGAAGTTTAGGCTTCCGAACCTGACCTGATGGCCAGGGGCGTAGCTTTCGATCCGCTCCAGATGGCCAAGTGAATTAGCCCGCAGTGCGAAGCCGCCGAATACGAAGATCTGTCCGGGGAGAAAAGTCTCACCCTGGACAGCGTTGTTGATTAAAGATGCCATCGGGCCTATCGGTGACGACACAGAGGAACTCTCAATGAAAGCACCAATGTCGGTGTCAAAACCGGCGGATCTCGGGTAGGGGGTCCCGAACTGTGCGTCTAGGCGGATGGTAACAAGAGACGAGGGACACGATGTTTTACCCAGGTTCGGGCCCTCTTGATGGAGGTAAAACCCTACGTCCTGCTTGATTAATATTGATGATATGGGTAGTACAAGAGTGGATCTACCATGAGATCAAGGAGGCTAAACCCTAAAGCTATCCTATGGTATGATTGTTGTAATGTATGTTGTGTCCTACGAACTAAAGCCCTCCGGTTTATATAGACACCGGAGGAGGCTAGGATTACACAGAGTCGGTTACAATGGTAGGAGATCTACATATCCGTATTGCCAAGCTTGCCTTCCACACCAAGGAAAGTCCCATCCGGACATGGGACGGAGTCTTCAATCTTGTATCTTCGTAGTCTTGGAGTCCGGCGGATGATGATAGTCCGGCTGTCAAGACACCCCCTAGTCCAGGACTCCCTCAGTCAGCGAACAACTTTCGACGTGAAAAACTAATCTTTCATGTCGTCCTATTTAAAAGTAGCTATCAAGCACTCTTGGGACGAGAAGCTTTTGTCCGCTTCAACGCCATATCACATTACGCGTCTCTTACACTTAAGATGCCCAGTCCACGTGGCATCATTTCAGTGCGAGGGTCATTTGAGACCCCGGACACGGCTAGACGAGTCCGACATAAATAAGCTAGGGGCTCCCTAGCCACACACCCCTTCACAAGGGGCTGCACGCACAAGCAACAGCGAGCTCATATAGACTCCGCTTTACTTATTTATTAATATTTTTTCCTTCGTACATATTTTTTTGCACGATATCCTTTCAAACTAAGTTCCTCTCTTTTTACAGATGAACAACGCGCACACCCGTCCAGGATAACGGCACAACGGAGACACAGGCGCAGACGTGCAGTAGGGACCCATCGCAAGGATTCTTTTCATATTAAGACCCTGCGTAAACCTTTTTTACTGTCTCTTGTTGTTATAATCCCCTGGTTTCTCATTATAACCAGAGTGGAGCCTGACGTTTTGGCATCGGCCGTGTCAGAGGACCTTGCCCGTATCTAGACACTAGGGGCTTAGGGCATTGTTCTACCCATTATTATAAAGACCGAACACCTTAGGGAGTGTTCGGCATCTTGAGTTAGGCCTTATATGCATCAGCTCCGAATCATGTCTTTGGTCAAATGTTGGGTTTGCTCGGCTCCTGTGTTTTGCTGCCTTACGTTCCGTATCATCGACTAACGCGGCACCAGGAGAACTACTGCGATTGTGCCCCAGTTCGGCTGGGCGAGCACCTCAGTAGAGAAAGCCGAAAAATGACTGTCATGATACAGCGAGAGACTGGTCAACCACTCGATCGACTACCGGAATGTTTAGAATTCCCCGCTTTGACGAAGGACCGTTTCCCGGTCAGGCACACACGCGCCCCGAATCCGGAGAAGCGCGGTGCCCCCAGGGGCTATATCGTAGCCCCACCCTCGAACTCCATTGGCTAAGTGAAAGTGATAAAGCATCATAGTCCGGATTGCCTCATTTGCTACGCTACCACCTCCTTAACAGGACTGAGACATCGGATTAAGTGTGAAAACGCGCTATTTTTTGCGAACACCCCCGCACCTTGTGCGTGGGGGCTGAAGCTGAAGACTGCCATCTTTCAGGTTATACAAACGTATACATAAACGGCCGCATAGGAGATATTTCAACACTTGGAACGCGCAAGTATAAAAAGCGGTTACATCATAATCATTGTTTTACAAAGATAAAACGTTCATTTGAACGTGACATTTTTCGAGCACTGCGACTCTATTACACGAGCACCATGCATAACTTCCCCAAAATAGTGCTCGGCAGGTAACCGGCTTTCGTCCGAACCCTGGGTTGCAATAGCGGTGGCATCCATCTCTGTCCAATGTGTCTTCACACGGGCAAGGGCCATCCGCGCACCTTCTATGCAGGCCGACCGCTTCATCTCCTTGATATGCGGCACCGCTCCAAGAAATTGCTGTAATAAGCCAAAATAGCTCGTCGCCTTGGGCCTCTCTGTCCAGACATGAGCCACGATATCAGTCATGGCATGTCCGGACAACCTGTTCAGCTCAGCCCATTCGGCCAACCGATCGGTCAGCGGAAGTGAACGATCCGGACTATGGAATTGAGACCAAAACAGCTCTTCCGTCTTGTGATCCTTCTGACTCCGAAAGTGCACAACGGCGTCCGCCGCACTTGCCGCTAAGTCCATATATGGATCCTTCGGACCCCACAGCTGGCCAAGCTGGGCATAATTCGGATCCGTAAACCGGCAACGTAGCAGAAAAGGCTTGCCAGCCACAATGTCTCCGGCCTGGCGCAGCTCCTCCTTCATAGCCCGCATTGCAGAACGGGCATCCTTGGCCCCGGCGGTGGCCTTCCCCAGGTTTTCTTGCTTTGATAGGAGCTCCTTTTCAAGAGCCTCATTGCGGTCGGTAGCATCCTTCAATTTCACGGCCAATCCGGCCATCTCTTCCCTGCTTAGGCAGTGTGCATCCCTTTCGGCTTTTAACTCCTCGGCTACCCTCGAGGCAGCCGCATCATTCCTTCTGGCTTGCTCCTTGGCTTGAGCAAGCTCGGCCCGAAGGCTCTCCACAGCAGTAGCACCATCTGCATCACAATATAAATATTGTAAGAGGCGGGCTTTGGCTCCCTTAAATAAGTGACTGCGGAGAATTCATTTACCTTGCGACTCGTCAAGTCGCCGGTTGACAAGCGCGATGTCCACATCCACCACATCAAGTTGCCACATTAACTCGACAACTCCACTAGTCCGGCTAGCCCCTGGACTATCCGCCACCTGCATAGCAAAAGAGACACTCAAATACCTGCGATTTTGATCCTCGGCACGCTGTCATTTTCGACAACCTACCGAGTCTTAGGGGCTACTATCTATACAGGGCTCACTTCTATGTGCAAAACTGTCAAAAAGGTGCGTCGTTTTTACGTACCTCGAATCCCGCCAGCAAACTCCTAACGGCATTATGCAATCCGCTCTCGGCGGACGAAATCCTTCCAATCACCATGCTCATCAATGCACAGTGATCTTCTGAGATGGACGCCCTCTCAAGTAGATCCTTCAGCTCCCCCGGCCGAACACTAGTCGGCGCCGAACTCTCCGGCTCTGCCGGGCTCGGGGATACCCTCCGTGACGACACTTCAGGCTCGTCCGCCCTGTCCGACAGCGCAGCAGATGGAGGCGTCTCGCTCTCCATCATCTCCGGACGAAGATCCCCCGAAGACGAACTC
Source organism: Triticum dicoccoides (assembly GCF_002162155.2). Taxonomy (NCBI): domain Eukaryota; kingdom Viridiplantae; phylum Streptophyta; class Magnoliopsida; order Poales; family Poaceae; genus Triticum; species Triticum dicoccoides. The sequence continues at coordinate 205,019,218 of NC_041385.1, forward strand.
ATCTGAGAAGGCCGCAGATCCGAACTGTAAGGTAAAAATTTCAGTTACCCTCAGAAGCACAAATAGGGATGTTTTCTTATTAATGAACTCCCCTTTTCCTACTCACGGCTCGCTAGAGGGCTGATCCTTTAGAGAAGATTGTACGGCCGGGGTCTCCCCGGACGCAGGACCCTCTGGTGAAGATTTCTTCCCCCGCTTAGGGGCTTTGGCCTCCGGGTCTTCGGAGGCGGTCGTCTTCTCCCCCTGGAAGGAGGGACTCTCGATCCCCCCTTCTTCAAGCGCCCCCTTGGGCGAGGTAATAGCTCCTCTATTTTCCCCATCGCCTTCTTCTACAGGCGCGACCTCCAACATCCTGACCAGCACGGGCTCCGGTGCGGTCTCTGGGAGGGGGGGCGGACACCTTATCAGCTTTGCTCGCGCTACCCACTCCTGATGAAGGATAACGGGTTAGAAGGCGAATTATAGAAAAGCAAACAAACGGAACATTCGGACACTGAGCTATTTACCTGAGTATCCGGGCGATTGCAGCTTAGGCCCGCGTCCTCGGTCAGTTCCGGACACATCGCCTGTGGTCCGAAGAACAACTTGTACATCTCCACGGGTGTCGTACCCATGAAGTGTTGGAGAATTCGTGGTCCCTCCGGATTGAACTCCCATAGCCGGAGAGGACGGCGTTTGCAGGGCAGGAGGCGCCTGATTAGCATGACCTGCATCACCACTACCAGATCGATCTCCCTCGCTTGGAGGTCTCGAATCCGGCCCTGCAATAGGGGCACGTCTTCTAACGGCCCCCAATTGAGTCCTTGGTTGACCCACGGCATCAATCATCGTGGAGGTCCCGGGCGGAATGAAGGCGGCGGCTTTTGTCTGCTGCCCTTCGGAGCGGTGATATAGAACCACTCCTGCTGCCACAAGCCGAGCTCCTCTTGGAAGGAGCCCTCGGGCCACGGGGCATCGGTCCTCCTGCTTATGGTCGCCCCGCCGCACTCTGCTTGATGCCCCCCGATCATCTTCGGCTCCACATTGAAGGTCTTCAGCCACATGCCGAAGTGGGGGGTGACACGGAGGAAGGCTTCGCAGACGATAATGAATGCGGAAATATGGAGGATGGACTCCAGAGCCAAGTCGTGGAAATCCAGCCCGTAGTAGAACATGAGCCCTCTCACGAAGGGGTCCGTCGAGAAGCCTAAACCCCGACGGAGGTGGGACACAAAGACGACGTATTCACCGGGCTCGGGAGTAGGTACGGCCTGCCCTTGAGCGGGCAACCTGTGCGAAATCTTGTAAGACAGGTACTTGGCCTCACACAGCTTTAACACGTCCTCCTCCGTGATGAAGGAGGGAATCCACCGGCCCTGAAGGTCGGAGCCGGACATTGTTGAAGGTCCGAAGCGCTTGAATCTGGGGCTCTGGGTGTTGGAACTTGGAGCAAGGAGAAGATTCGATGGAAGATTGAAGAAAAGAAACGAGCCTTGGTCCTCTTATAAAGAGGGAAAATACCAAGAGCCGTCTCCGTGACTGTTCAGGATTCACCTTCGATAGAGGAGGCATGGCAACGGGCACGGTTGGGTTACCCATGCCCGTATTGATGAGAATCCCGGAATAAGGGGAACACGATCTTTGCTTCGACAAGACGTGCCAAGGAAACCGCTTTGCTAAACGTGCTGAGGTAGTATAGTAAAAAACGATTCAAGTAAAGGCTTGGTAGTGGGGTGACGTCATGACGCAAAATACGTCAGCAGACTGAGCTTGTGTACATTTTATTCTCTCTACGGTGGAATGTGGAATTTATTTTGCAGAGCCGGACACTATCCTGGTGTTCATGATCTTCTCTGGATTATTCAAAGGAGGAACCCGCCTTGCAATGCCGAACATTATGCGCGCCGGACTTATCATCATTGAAGCCTGGTTCAGGGGCTACTGAGGGAGTCCTGGATTAGGGGGTGTCCGGACAGCCGGACTATCATCGTCTGCCGGACTCCAAGACTACAAAGATACAAGATTGAAGACTCCGTCCCGTGTCCGGATGGGACTTTCCTTGGCGTGGAAGGCAATCTTGGCGATACAGATATGTAGATCTCCTACCATTGTAACCGACTCTGTGTAACCCTAGCCCTCTCCGGTGCCTATATAAACCGGAGGGCTTTAGTCCGTGGGACACAACATACATTACAACAATCATATCATAGGCTAGCTTCTAGGGTTTAGCCTCCTTGATCTCGTGGTAGATCCACTCTTGTACTACCCATATCATCAATATTAATCAAGCAGGACGTAGGGTTTTACCTCCATCAAGAGGGCCCGAACCTGGGTAAAACATCGTGTCCCTTGTCTCCTGTTACCATCCGCCTATACGCACAGTTCGGGACCCCCTACCCGAGATCCGCCGGTTTTGACACCGACAACCCCCTAATCAAGGACTCCCTCAGTAGCCCCTGAACCAGGCTTCAATGACGATGAGTCCGGCGCGCAGATTGTCTTTGGCATTGCAAGGCAGGTTCTTCTCCGAATTCTCCAGAGTACCTGTTGTAACGAGCAGTGTACGGCTTCCCATTTAATGTTGCACTCATCATTTTTTGTACTTTAATAATGTCAGTCTCCACATGTCGAGCGAATCCGAGAAGTCAGAGCATTTTTACACTTGCCACCGTGACCATGTAAATAATCGTCTATTAAAGAGACGGGGATCCTTAGATCCAAATCACACCATCTTCCCCAAGCGAGGATTCGTCAGAGCGTGCCCGAAACCATCCCATCATGGCCGGCCACTGCAGCTCTTCCTCTCGCCCCTATAGCGCCAAGCTAGGTGATTGGGAGAAGTGTACCGTGTCCCACAGCCAATTGGTGAAATTGCAGACCCAGGGGTTTCTTCCACCTGGATATCTTGTCCCCATTCAAGCCGGATTAGCCACCTTTGACGGCAGGGAGCAAGCGGCGAGTTTTCGCAACCCATCCCGGGGGGAGCAAGTGTGCCTTGTCCCTTACTTGCTGAGGGGCATTGGATTTCCAATCCATCCGTTCCTCCACGGGCTCCTGGAGTATTATGGCTTCCAGCTGCACAACTTCACCCCTGCCTCCATCCTCCACATCGCGGGTTATGTTGCCCTTTGTGAGTTATTTCTGGGTTGCGAAGCTCATTTCGAGCTATGGAAGAGGTTGTTCTGCCTCGTCCCCTGCAATCAGGAGGGATCAATATTCCAATTGGGCGGAGCCGAAATATGGTGCATCGATGGGACCGGATACCTGTCCGGCACTCCGAAGAAGACATCCGAAGACTGGCCTTCCGAGTGGTTTTATATAGAGGACGTCTCCCTTCCTGACCCTATCCGAATGGTTCTTCCAGAGTTTACACATGCTCCATTGAAGAAGCGCCATAGCTGGCGTCCCCGGAGCCCCCAGGAGGAAGATAGCAGAGAGGTCCTTCAATTGATTGGCAGGATAAAAACGGTTGCCAAATCTGGATTGACCATAATCAAGGTTATGTCAATATGCATAATGCGTGGGGTGCAGCCACTCCATTATCGGGGGCGCCCCATGTGGCAGTTCAATGGAGAAGACGATGCCACCCGCTGCGGTCTGAAAGGTCCGGACTCCGCCACCGCTCTGGCGAAAATACTGTCTGATTTATACAAAGGAGAAGAAGAGGAGTTCATCCACATTAAGCCGTGAGATGGATTTTCCCTGTACAACCCCCCAAGCTGGGTGAGTCGCTATCTCTTACTCTACTCTATTCCTTCCCGCAGTCTTTCATTGCAAATTTTCACCTTGCTAGTCCATAACAGGAAATGCGGAAAGCCATGAGGGAGACCCACAACCCGCCTCCACAGCCAAAGGACCACAACCGGGCCCTCGACCCCGGACTCGAAGAGGAACCGGACATATTTGTGGAGTTTGACGGCAGGGTGTTTTACCAGGTGAGCTGTGACGGCACCATGGTGGCCATCATCGCCAATTATTATGGCCTCCTCCCGGCACCACGTGTAAGTAAACAGGATACTTATATTTCGGAAAGGACTCCCTCTTTCCACCTTACCCTTGATAACCCACAAGAATAGGGGATCGCAACAGGTTTCGAGGGTAGAGTATTCAACCCAAATTTATTGATTCGACACAAGGGGAGCCAAAGAATATTCTTGAGTATTAGCAGTTGAGTTGTCAATTCAACCACACCTGGATAACTTAGTATCTGCAGCAAAGTGTTTAGTAGCAAAAGTGGTATGATAGTAATAGTAACGGTAGCAAAAGTAAAGATAAATGTTTTTGGGTTTTTGTAGTAGTTGTAACAGTAGTAACGGAAAAGTAAATAAGCGAAGAACAATATATGAAAAGCTCGTAGGCAATGGATCAGTGATGGATAATTATGCCGGATGCGATTCCTCATGAAATAGTTATAACATAGGGTGATATAGAACTAGCTCCAATTCATCAATGTAATGTAGGCATGTATTCCATAAATAGTCATACGTGCTTATGGAAAAGAACTTGTATGACATCTTTTGTCCTACCCTCCCGTTTTCAGCGGGTCCTTACGGAAACTAAGGGATATTAAGGCCTCCTTTTAATAGAGAACCGGAACAAAGCATTAGCACATAGTGAATACATGAACTCCTCAAACTACGGTCATCACCGAGAAGTATCCCGATTATTGTCACTTCGGGGTTGTCGGATCATAACACATAATAGGTGACTATAGACTTGCAAGATAGGATCAAGAACACACATATATTCATGAAAACATAATAGGTTCAGATCGGAAATCATGGCACTCGGGCCCTAGTGACAAGCATTAAGCATAGCAAAGTCATAGAAACATCAATCTCAGAACATAGTGGATACTAGGGATCAAACCCTAACAAAACTAACTTGATTACATGGTAAATATCATCCAACCCATCACCGTCCAGCAAGCCTACGATGGAATTACTCACGCACGGTGGTGAGCATCATGAAATTGGTGATGGAGGATGGTTGATGATGACGACGGCGACGAATGCCCCTCTTCAGAGCCCTGAACGGACTTCAGATCGGCCCTCCCAAGAGAGATTAGGGCTTGGCGGTGGCTCCGTGTCGTAAAACACGATGAAACTTTCTCTTTTTATTTTTTTTCTCTCCGAGACGGTATATATGGAGTTGGAGTTGAGGTCGGGAGGTGTCCAGGGGGCCCACAAGATAGGAGGGCGTGCCCTAGGGGGGGCGCGTCCCCCAGTCTCATGGACAGCCCGTGGGCCCCCTGGCCTTCATTCTTTCGCCAAAAATTCTTATTAATTCTGAAAAGTGCCTTCGTGGATTTCCAGGACATTCCGAGAACTTTTATTTTCTACACATAAAACAACATCATGGCAGTTCTGCTGAAAACAGCGTCAGTCCGGGTTAGTTTCATTCAAATCATGCAAGTTAGAGTCCAAAACAGGGGCAAAAGTGTTTGGAAAAGTAGATACGTTGGAGACGTATCAACTCCCCCAAGCTTTTTGCTTGTCCTCAAGCAATTCAGTTGATAAACTAAAAGTGATAAAGAAAAACTTTTACAAACTGTATTTGCTCTTGTTGTTGTAACATGAAAAGCCAGCATTCAAGTTCCAGCAAATATTATGTACTAACCATGCTAACAATAACACATAGGTCTCACAATTACTCATATCAATAACATAATCAGCTAACGAGCTATAATAATAAAACTCCGATGCAACACTTTCTCAAAATAATCATAACATGATATAACAAAATGGTATCTCGCTAGCCCTTTCTGAGACCGCAAAGTATAAATGCAGAGCACCTTTAAAGATCAAGGACTGACTAAACATTGTAATTCATGGTAAAAGAGATCCAGTCAAGTCATACCCAATATAAACCAATAATAATGAATGCAAATGGCAGTGTGCTCTCCAGCGGGTGCTTTTTAATAAGAAGGATGATGACTCAACATAAAAGTAAATAGATAGGCCCTTCGCAGAGGGAAGAAGGGATTTGTAGAGGTGCCAGAGCTCGATTTTAAAATGGAGATTGAATAACATTTTGAGCGGCATACTTTTGCTGTCAACGCAACAACTATGAGATGGTTGTATCTTCCATACTACATGCATTATAGGCAGTTCCCAAACAGAATGGTAAAGGTTTATACTCCCCCAACCACCAACAAGCATCAATCCATGGCTTGCTCGAAACAACGAGTGCCTCCAACATACAACAGCCCTGGGGGAGTTTTGTTTAATTATTTTGATTTGCTTTGATCTTTTTGGATCATGGGACTGGGCATCTCGGTTACCGACCCTTTCTCGTGAATGAGGAGCGGAGTCCACTCCTCTTGAGAATAACCCACCTAGCATGGAAGATATAGGCAGTCCTAGTTGAAACATGAGCTGCTCGAGCATACAAAACAGAATTTCATTTGAACGTTTGGAGTTTGGCACATACAAATTTATTTGGAATGGCAGGTAAATACCGCATATAGGTAGGTATAGTGGACTCATATGGAAAAACTTTGGGGTTTAAGGAGTTTGGATGCACAAGCAGTATTCCCGCTTAGTACAGGTGAAGGCTAGCAAAAGACTGGGGAGCGACCAACTGAGAGAGCGACAACAGTCGTAAACATGCATTAAAATTAATTTACACCGAGTAAAAGCATGAGTAGGATATAATCTACCATGAACATAAATATCATGAAGGCTATGTTGATTTGATTCAACTACATGCGTGAACATGTGCCAAGTCGAGTCACTTAATACATTCAAAGGATGATACCATCCCATCATACCACATCATAATCATTCTAATAGCATGTTGGCACGCAAGGTAAACCATTATAACTCATAGCTAATCAAGCATGGCACAAGCAACTATAATATCTAAATGTCATTGCAAATATGTTTACTTCATAATAGCTAACTCAGGAACGATGAATCATCATATTTACAAAAACAAGAGAGGTCGAGTTCATACTAGCTTTTCTCATCCCAATAGGTCCATCATATATCATCATTATTGCCTTTCACTCGCACGACCGAACGATGTGTATAATAATAAGAGTGCACGTGCATTGGACTAAGCTGGAATCTGCAAGCATTCAACTCAAGAGAGAAGACAAGTAATATGGGCTCTAAGTTAAATAAACAATCATGCATATAAGAGCCACTAAGCATTTTCAATATGGTCTTCTCGACCCCTAAAAGAAAGAAAAGAAAAGAAAACTATTTACACGGGAAATCTCCCAACAAGTAAAAGAAGAACGAGAAATCTTTTTGGGTTTTCATTTTAATTTCTACTACAAGCAAGGAAATTAAACTAACTAATTTTTTTTCTTTTTTTTATCAAACACACAAGAAGAAAACTAGAAAAAGAAATTTAAACTAACATGGATAATACAATGAAAGAGTATGAGCACCGACGACTAGTGTGTGAACATGAATGTAAAGTCGGTGAGAAATACGTACTCCCCCAAGCTTAGGCTTTTGGCCTAAGTTGGTCTAATACCAATGACCGCCTGGCTGATATCCATAAGAATAGCCGGGGTAGTACTGAGATGCAGAGGCGACCGCCTCCTGAGCAGAAGTGTGTTGGCGGGCTACCTCCATTCCCCTCTCATGTTTAGTGGCTTCTTCCCTGGTGACAACATATCTTCCTTTTGTCTGATAATCAAAAAGGTAGGGAGCAGGAAGAGTAACAGGGACGACGTTGCGTCTATTATAGGTTAGTCGATAATGGAGGAATTGTTCATTCCTCTCAAGAGAATGATGATTAAACATAGCTTCCTTATCCAAATAAACAGGAGGTACAAGCATATCCCCCTCTCCTGGAGCTATATTAAGAAAATTAGCCACACGGGTTGAATAAATTCCTCCAAAGAAATCTCCCTTTTTATTATTATTATGCAACCTACGTGCAACTATTGCCCCCAAGTTATAACCTCTATAACCTGACACGGCAGTCTTGAGGACACAAAGATCAGGGGCACACATGTGACAAACTTCGTCCTTACCGTTAATGCATCTACAAATAAAGAGAGCAAAGTAATGTATAGCAGGAAAATGGATGCTCCTTATGGTAGCTTGTGTTACGTCCCTAGATTCTGCCACAGTAATACTAGCAAGAAAATCTCTAACTTCAGATTTGGGAGGATCATTAACATTACCTTACTGCGGGAGTTTGCAAGCAGTTGTGAAATCCTCAAAATCCATGGTATAAGATGTATCATAAATATCAAACATAACACTAGGAGAATTACGCGAAGAAATATATTCGAACCTCCGCATAAAGGAATCAGTCAATTGATAATATTGAGGAAACTTATCTTGTAAGAAGTCCTCCAGCTCGGCATTACGTACATATGCGTCAAATTCATCCTTGAAGCCTGCTTCAACCATAAAATCATCGGATGGCCACTCGCAAGCCCATACATTTGCGTCCCTTGGCAAATTAACATCTTGTTCACGTATAGCAATTCTTGGCCCTTTCTTTGCCGAGGAACCACCTTGGTACATTCTTCTAAGCATATTTCTTTTTCTGAAAATTTCTGAAATTTTAATAACCTCAAAATAAAAGTGAATAAAACTAAACAAGATTGATACCAACTACTCCTACAAGTGCCTAGAGCCTATATCATGCATTGGAATTGCTTGGGACCTCAAAAATTTAACATGCAAGCTCAAGAACATGGTCACCTATGCAGCAAAAATTTGCAATGAATAAAGCACTAGAACAAAAACTAATTGGACCAATGGAGGAGTCACATACCAAGCAACAATCTCCCAAAGCAGTTTTGCGAATGGAGCTTTGAGCTAAGAGATCGAAAATCGCAGCAAAACGAGCTAGAACTCGGGCTTGACCTAGATGGGGATTTTTTTGGGTAGAAGATGAAGTGTGTGGGTGCTGGCATAAGTGGAGGGGACCCACCAGGGGCCCATGAGACAGGGGGCGCGCCCTATAGGGGGGGGGCGCCCTCCTCTCTCATGGCCTGGTGCTTGCCCCTTTTGAAGTGTTTTCAGTGCCTAAAATACTCAAATATTCCAGAAAAAATCATACTAAATTTGCAGGGCATTTGGAGCACTTTTATTTTCAGACCTATTTTTTAATGCATGGATAATTCAGAAAACAGACAGATAATACTATTTTTGCTTTATTTAATCTAAATAACAGAAAGTAAAAAGAGGGTACAAAAGGTTGTGCCTTCTAGTTTCATCCATCTCGTGATCTTCAAAATGAGTCCACTAACAAGGTTGATCAAGTCTTGTTAACAAACTCATTCCGAATAACACGGAACCGGAGAAATTTCGAATAACACTAAGTTACCTCAACGGGGATATGAAAATCACAAAAATAAGAATATCATACTTTTTCTTGACAGTAGGGGGAGGAAATTCAAAACCTCCAAAAATGATAGTTGGAACTTTTTCAATAGAATTGATGCTACGAACTTGAGATTGTTTCCTCGGAAAGTGTACCGTATGCTCATTACCATTAACATGAAAAGTGACATTGCCTTTGTTGCAATCAATAACAGCCCCTGCAGTATTAATAAAAGGTCTACCAAGGATAATAGACATACTATCGTCCTCGGGAATATCAAGAATAACAAAGTCCGTTAAGATAGTGACATTTGCAACCACAACAGGCACATCCTCACAAATATTGACAGGTATAGCAGTTGATTTATCGGCCATTTGCAAAGATATTTCAGTAGGTGTCAACTTATTCAATTCAAGTCTATGATATAAAGAGAGAGGCATAACACTAACACCGGCTCCAAGATCACATAAAGCAGTTCTAACATAATTTCTTTTAATAGAGCATGGTATAGTTGGAACACCCGGATCTCCAAGTTTCTTTGGTATTCCACCCTTAAAAGTGTAATTAGCAAGCATGGTGGAAATTTCAGCTTCTGGTATCTTTATTTTATTTGTGATGATATCCTTCATATATTTAGCATAAGGATTTACTTTAAGCATATCAGTTAAGCGCATATGTAAGAAAATAGGTCTAGTCATTTCAGCAAAGCGCTCAAAATCCTCATTATCCTTTGACTTGGACGGTTTAGGAGGAAAGGGCATGGGTTTCTTAACCCATGGTTCTCTTTCTTTACAGTGCTTCCTAGCAACAAAATCTCTCTTTCATAATGTTGATTCTTTGATTGTGGGTTATCAAGATCAACAACAGGTTCAATTTCTACATCGTTGTCTTTGCTAGGTTGAGCATCAACATGAACATTATCATTTACATTATCACTAGGTTCATGTTCATCACCTGATTGTGTTTCAGCATCAGAAATAGAAATATCATTGGGATTCTCAGGTGTGTCTACAATAGGTTCACTAGAAGCATGCAAAGTTCTATCGTTTTTCTTCTTCTTCTTTTTAGAAGAATTAGGTGCCTCTAATTTATTTCTCTGAGAATCTTGCTCGATTCTCTTAGGGTGGCCTTTAGGATACAAAGGTTCCTGAGTCATTCTACCAGTTCTAGTAGCCACTCTAACAGCAAAGTCATTTTTATTATTCAATTCATCATGCAAATCATTTTGAGCTTTAAGTAGTTGCTCAGCTTGAGTAGCAACCATAGAAGCATATTTGCTAACGCGGTAAAGTTCATCTTTAACTCTAGCCAGATTATCACCTACGCGTCCTATCTCGAAAGCATTATTCTTTAACTCTCAACCAACATAAGCATTAAAACTTTCTTGCCTAGCCATAAAGTCATCAAATTCATCTAAGCAAGGGCTATGAAATTTACTAGAGGGTACTTCAACTTTATCATATCTATAGAGAGAATTTACCTTTACTACATGTGACGGGTTATCAAGACAATGTGGTTCTTCAGGCAGTAAATTAAGACCATGTATTTCTTCAATAGGAGGTAAATTCTTAACATCTTCAGCTTTAATACCTTTTTCTTTCATTGATTTCTTTGCCTCTTGCATATCTTCACTGAGAAATAAAACACCTCTCTTCTTCGGAGTGGGTTTAGGAATAGGCTCAGGAGTTGGCTCCATTGGTTCAGGAATTACTTCAGGAACTGGCTCAGGAAGAGTCCAATTATTTTCATTAGTCAACATATTATTCAATAGTATTTCAGCTTCGTCGACTGTTCTTTCCCTGAAAACACAACCAGCACAACTATCCAAGTAGTCCTTAGAAGCATCGGTTAGTCCATTATAAAAGATATCAAGTATTTCGTTTTTCTTGAGTGGATGATCAGGCAAAGCATTAAGTAACCGGAGAAGCCTCCCCCAAGCTTGTGGGAGACTCTCTTCTTTGATTTGCACAAAATTATATATTTCCCGCAAGGCAGCGTGTTTCTTATGAGCAGGGAAATATTTAGTAGAGAAGTAATAAATCATATCCTGGGGACTACGCACACAACCAGGAGCAAGAGAATTATACCAAGTCTTAGCATCACCCTTTAATGAGAACGGAAATATCTTAAGGATATATAAATAGCAAGACTTTTCATCATGAGTAAATAGGGTGGCTATATCATTCAACTTGGTAAGATGTGCCACAACAGTTTCAGATTCAAGGCCATAAAAAGGATCATATTCAACTAAAGTAATAATATCAGGATCAACAGAGAATTCATAATCTTTATCAGTAACACAGATAGGTGAAGTAGCGAAAGCGGGATCGGGTTTCATTCTAGCATTAAGAGACTGCTGCTTCCATTTAGCTAATAATTTCTTAAGATCATTTCTATCATTGCAAGCAAGAATTTCCATAGCAGCTGTTTCATGCATAACATAACCCTTAGGAACAACAGGTAAAACATAATCATTGGGGGGACCTTCATCATCACTATCATCAATAATAGGCTCTTCAATATTTTCATTCCCCCTAAATCTAGCAAGTTGTTCATCTAGAAATTCACCTAGTGGCATAGTAGTATCGTGCACAGAAGTAGTTTCATCATTCATAGAAGAAGTGGCATCATCAATAACATGCGACATATCAGAATTCATAGCAGTAGCAGGTTTAGGTGTCGCAAGCTTACTTATAACGGAAGGAGAATCTAGTGCAGAGCTAGATGGCAGTTCCTTACCTTCCCTCGTAGTTGAGGGCTAAATAGTAGTTCGATCGTCTTTCAAGTTCTTCATAGTGATCAACAGATATAAATCCCAAGTGACTCAGAGAATTGAGCTATGCTCCCCGGCAACAGCGCCAGAAATTAGTCTTGTTAACCCACAAGTATAGGGGATCGCAACAGCTTTCGAGGGTAGAGTATTCAACCCAAATTTATTGATTCGACATAAGGGGAGCCAAAGAATATTATTGAGTATTAGCAGTTGAGTTGTCAATTCAACCACACCTGGATAACTTAGTATCTACAGCAAAGTGTTTAGTAGCAAAAGTGGTATGATAGTAATAGTAACGGTAGCAAAAGTAAAGATAAATGTTTTTGGGTTTTTGTAGTAGTTGTAACAGTAGCAACGGAAAAGTAAATAAGCGAAGAACAATATATGAAAAGCTCGTAGGAAATGGATCAGTGATGGATAATTATGCCGGATGCGATTCCTCATGAAATAGTTATAACATAGGGTGATATAGAACTAGCTCCAATTCATCAATGTAATGTAGGCATGTATTCCGTAAATAGTCATACGTGCTTATGGAAAAGAACGTGTATGAAATCTTTTGTCCTACCCTCCTGTTTTCAGTGGGGTCCTTACGGAAACTAAGGGATATTAAGGCCTTCTTTTAATAGAGAACCGAAACAAAGCATTAGCACATAGTGAATACATGAACTCCTCAAACTACAGTCATCACAGAGAAGTATCTCCATTATTGTCACTTCGGGGTTGTCGGATCATAACACATAATAGGTGACTATAGACTTGCAAGATAGGATCAAGAACACACATATATTCATGAAAACATAATAGGTTCAGATCTGAAATCATGGCACTCGGGCCCTAGTGACAAGCATTAAGCATAGCAAAGTCATAGCAACATCAATCTCAGAACATAGTGGATACTAGGGATCAAACCCTAACAAAACTAACTTGATTACATGGTAAATCTCATCCAACCCATCACCGTCCAGCAAGCCTACGATGGAATTACTCACGCACGGCGGTGAGCATCATGAAATTGGTGATGGAGGATGGTTGATGATGACGACGGCGATGAATCCCCCTCTCCGGAGCCCCGAACAGACTCCAGATCAGCCCTCCCGAGAGAGATTAGGGCTTGGCGCTGCTCCATGTCATAAAACATGATGAAACTTTCTCTCTCTTTTTTCTCCCTGAGATGGTATATATAGAGTTGGAGTTGAGGTCGGGAGGTGTCCAGGGGGCCCACGAGATAGGAGGGCGCCCCCCCCCCCTCGTGGACAGCCCGTGGGCCCCCTGGCCTTCATTCTTTCGCCAAAAATTCTTATTAATTCTGAAAAGTGCCTTCCGAGAACTTTTCTTTTCTACACATAAAACAACATCATGGCAGTTCTGCTTAAAACAGCGTCAGTCCGGGTTAGTTTCATTCAAATCATGCAAGTTAGAGTCCAAAACAAGGGCAAAAGTGTTTGGAAAAGTAGATTCGTTGGAGATGTATCAACCCACCACACATATATTATGCTATAAAGGGAAATCCATCGGTGCGCCATGTCGAACCTGCAGCGACTCACCAACAAAGGGCGCCCAAGCCGGGTAGGCTTAAAAGGAAATCGAACAGGGCTGAGCCGCCATTGAAGAGGTATGATTTAAAACATGCTCCGTGATTGTCATCTTTAAAATATAACAATGTCCACTGTGTCTTGGCAGAAATAGTATTCGCCGGATTGTATCCAAGGATCCTGCCCGTTACGCCTCTACCGGTCGGACTCCAGAACCGGCCTCGAGGGTGGAGGCTAACATGGGGACAACACCGGACGGTCCTCCTACAGAGGATGCAAATAGAATATCCGCTACAAATTCCAAGGTGGAGAGCTCTATGAATCATCGGCGTCGGTGGGTCGCACTTTGCGACCCTAATTTTTCCGAAGAGGCTTTCAATGCCTTCAACTCGGGAGACGCGTACATCTGAGCTGCTCGAGATGGGCTTGCTAGAGCCACAGACCAGTATTTAAAAGATATACGGGTAAGCAAAATCTGATAATTATGTATATCAGTAGCCCCTGAGACTTGAAACAGTTGGTACAACTGATTTAAGGATCATTGTATGAATAGGTTCTTACAGAGAAGAATACCCATTTATCTCAAGAGCTGGAGGAGTGTAAAGCCCAGCTAAGGGCCAAAGCTGCCGGAATGGAGGAATCCAAGAAGGCCTCGTCTGGTAATATTTTTCTCGATCGATAAAAAACGTAATTACGTGTACCATTTGGTATTCGGCATGTTTGCAGATCTAACAATAGATTCCGCAGGCAATCCCGGAGTGAATCCGGAGATCCTACAAGAGGATAAAATACGAGCTCAACGACAACTAGAGGCTAGCGAGCGTGTACTTACACGGGTCAGGCGAGAGAAAAACGATCTCCAGGATGCCAATACCCGGCTGGGCGTGGAATTGAAAGATGTTCGGGCCCAGCTAGTGGACTCCGTGAAGGAGAATAGGAGGCTTCAACGCGGCATTTTTAGTATGTGCTCAAACGAACCTTTGTATAGTTTGGCGAAGAAACAGGCTAACAGAGTTATGTCTGTAGGTATACCGACTGGTCATCCTGAAGAGGAGATGCCTGGATCTTTAGGTGATCTTCTGCAAGAGCTTTCGCAACTGCACGAACAAGTTCGGCAGGTGATGCAGGGTATTGATAAGGCCTTGTGGCTATCCGCCTCCCTGCCAGGAAGCATGGGGGAGCTTGTACAACTACTCAAGGGAGCACGGCGGCGCTTCCAAATATGGAAGATATCTGCCTGTCGACAAGGTGCGAAGGAAGCTTTGGCCATGGTAAAAACATGGTACACCAAGCTCGATCCGAATCACATGCCCCTGGTCGGACCTATAGGGTCAGATGGGAAAGAGATTCCCGTTAGTCTGGTATATGACCAGGTAGGATTAGCCGCAAAGTATTCCCAACAGGATTGTAGGTTAGACAGCCTGTTGGATGGCATAGAAGAAGAAGTATGTGGGTCTAAGTGACTGTGTACTTCAATTGACATATTTTGTCCCTAGCCGGACTGTAAATCATTTGTCATGGCGGACCTTTTCGCTTCAGCCTCTGGACCCGACAGACCGGAGTGTTTCCGAATACCCGCTCAGTTATGTAAACCGGGGTATGTGTGGAAACCAGGCTTAGGGGTCATAATTGCTTGAACAGACAAGTACCCAACTAGCTATGTTATATTACATGGATAGTAAGAAACATCTTCCAGGGAGAATAGTTCCGTTGAGGGTTCCTTTCCCTGGGTACGCATGCATTAATGTGCATGTCCGAACTATGGGCAGAGACGTAGTATATGCAACATCTAGGGGTTTGTATTGTAATAGGTAAGAAACATCTTTAGTTCACCGACCGAATATTCCCTTAAGAACGCTAGCTTTCAGCTTCACCCAATCTGAGTTACACGTCCGGAGTACCCGGCGGTAACAATCACAGAGGTGCTCCCCTTATGCCCTAGTTGAACTAAAGGGAACGTAGGGCATAAACACAGGAGCCAAGAAACCCAGCTTGGCTAAAACTTAAGTCATATTGATGCATATAATGGTGAAGAAAAGGCACATATGGAAAAGAAACACATATGCAGTGGGCATGATGCCTGGAAGATAATTATATTAAGCTTCTATATAAGAATCCCCCAGGTATAGTGAGCGTGCATACTTAAGGATTTAGCGCGTCAAGAGTGTGTAGTTGAGTCACACTTAAAGCCTTAGATCCACAAAAAGAAAGAGAAAGGATATAAAAAAGGCGGAGGGAAGGAGACGAACACAGAGTTCTGCGCTAGGCGTGGAATCTTTGAAGTCTGGCCGCGTTCCATGGGTTCGGCTCGAGTCGATTATCTGATGCATCACGCAGGCGGTACACTCCTCTGGTGAGAACGTTATCAATGATGAAGGGACCCTCCCACTTGGGCTTGAGCTTGTCCTTTTTCTTCTCCAGTAGGCATAGAATGAGTTCGCCAACGTTATAAGTTTTGGCATGTACTTCTCTGCTTTGATATCTGCAAGCCTGTTGCTGATATAATGCGGAACGGGCTTTTGCGACGTTGCGCTCCTCCTCCAGGGCATCTAAACTGTCCTGCCGATCAAGCTCGGCTTCTCTCTCTTCATACATGCGCACTCGAGGTGACTCATGAATGATATCGCAGGGCAATACTGCCTCTGCATCGTACACCATGAAGAATGGTGTGTATCTGGTAGTGCGATTTGGCGTGGTCCGCAGCCCTCATAGTATGGAGTCGAGCTCCTTGACCCAGTGTGTGTCTGATTCCTTCAGGGATCGCACTAGTCTGGGTTTGAAGCCGCTCATAATAAGACCATTTGCTCGTTCGACTTGACCGTTTTTTTGGGGGTGATAGACGGAGGCGTAATCGAGCTTAATGCCCATGTTGCTGCACCAAGTTTTCACCTCGTCGGCTGTGAAGTTGGAGCCATTATCGATGATGATGCTGTGGGGGACACCGTAACGGTGCACGACCCCTGATATGAAGTCTATCACTGCTCCGGATTCGGCTATTTTAACTAGTTTGTCCTCTAACCATTTGGTGATTTTATCCACCATGACCAACAGGTATTTTTTCTTATGGCTTCCTCCTTTAAGGGTCCCACCATATCGAGCCCCCAGACTGGAAAGGGCCAAGTTATGGGGATTTTTTGGAGAGCGGTGGGCGGCATATGGCTTTGGTTGGCGAAGAGCTGGCAACCGACGCAATGTTGGACGAGGTCATGTGCGTCTGCTCGGGCTATCGACCAGTAGAAACCTGTACGAAAGGCCTTACTTACAAGGGCCCGAGCTGTGGCGTGGTGACCGCCGACTCCAGCATGAATTTCGGCCAAGATCTGCCACCCTTCCTCTTCGGAGATACATCTTTGAAGTACCCCGGTAGCGCTTTTCTTATAAAGCTCTCCCTCGTGGACCTTGTAGGCTTTAGAGCGCGGCACAATGCAACGTGCCTCATTTGGTCCTTGGGGAGTTCTTGCCTATTTAGGTAGGCTAAGAAGGGTTTGGTCCACGGGGCGATGACAGCCATGATTAGATGGTCTGAAGGTGTTATTTTGGTGGTGGAGCCTCTGATTATGTTAGTGTGTTCGGGATATGGGGTTGTGGTCGAATCCGGACTAGTATTGCCAGTCTCCCCTTGCCACACCACAGATGGCTTGAATTACCTTTCCAAGAAGATGTTGGGTGGGACGGGGTCGCGCTTAGCGCTGATGCATGCAAGGATATCTGCCGCTTGATTGTTTTCTCGAACCACATGATGAAATTCAAGCCCCTCGAACCGAGCCGACATTTTGAGGACGGCATTACGGTAAGCCGCCATTTCTGGGTCCTTGGCGTCGAAGTCTCCATTTATTTGAGATATTGCAAGGTTCGAATCCCCATGCACTTCTAGGCATTGGATGCCCATGCAGACCGCCATCCGAAGACCATGCAACAGAGCCTCGTATTCGGCTGCACTGTTGGAGTCTGTGCATAGTATTTGGAGTATGTATTGGACTGTATCTCCGGTGGGGGATCTCAGGACGACGCCCGCTCCCAGACCAGCCAGCATCTTAGAGCCGTCAAAGTGCATGATCCAACTGGAGTATGCGCCGTACTCTTTATGGAGTTCGGCTTTTGTCCATTCGGCGACGAAGTTAGCCAGTACTTGCGATTTAATGGCTCGCTGTGGTTTATATATAATGTCGAACGGGAGGAGCTCGATGGCCCACTTAGCAATCTGGCCAATGGCATCACGGTTATTTATTATATCATTGAGTGTTACTTTGGAGGCCACCGTGATTGAATACTCTTGAAAGTAGTGTCGTAGTTTCCGGGATGCCATGAAGACCATGTATGCTATCTTTTCATAATGTGGGTACTGTGACTTGCATGGTGTGAGGACAGTGGATATGTAGTATACCAGCTTTTGGAGCGGGAACTTATGTCCATCCTCCTCTCGTTCGACAACGAGCACTGCGCTTAAAACTTGGTGTGTTGTAGCTATATATAACAGCATGGGTTCACCAATGTTCGGTGCGGCCAGGATTGGGTTGCTGGCCAAGAGGGCGTTTATTTCTTCCAGTCCGGCTGTAGCCGCATCCATCCACTCGAAGTGTTCGGTGCATCGAAGAAGGCGATAAAGAGGTAATGCCTTTTCTCCCAATCGGGAGATAAAGCGGCTTAAGGCAGCCATGCATCCAGTTAATTTCTGGATTTGCTTGAGGTCTATTGGGGTAGCCAACTGTGATAAAGCTCGGATTTTAGCCGGGTTTGCTTCAATTCCTCTGTTGGAAACGATGAAGCCCATGAGATTTCCGGCGGGAACACCGAAAACACATTTTTCCAGATTGAGCTTGATGTCATATGTTCGAAGGTTGTCGAACATGAGCCTCAGGTCGTCTATTAAACATTTGACGTGTCTGGTCTTGATGACCACATCGCCCACGTATGCCTCAACTGTTTTGTCGATTTGTTTTTCCAGGCATGTCTGAATCATGCCTTGGTAGGTTGCACCGGCATTTTTGAGCCTGAAAGGCATGGTGTTGAAACAGAAAGGGTCGTATGGGGTGATGAATGCCGTTGCGGCTTGATCGGACTCCACCATCTTGATTTGATGCTATCCGGAGTATGCGTCGAGGAAGCACAATGAGTCGTGTCATGCGGTAGCGTCGATGATTTGATCGATGCGGGGGAGGGGGAAGGGATCCTTGGGGCAAGCCTTATTGAGGTCCTTGAAATCGACACATAGGCACCAGGATTTGTCCTTCTTTGGTACCATCACCGGGTTTGCTAGCCAGTCCGAGTGTTTTATTTCTCTGATGAATCCGGCTTCAAGTAACTTGGCTAGCTCCTCTCCCATAGCCTATCGTTTAGACTCTGAAAAGCGCCGAAGTGCCTGCTTCAATATGTTGAGGCTATGCTCGGCTATCCTGTGTGGGATCCCTGGCATATCTGAAGGGTGCTAGGCGAAGCTGTCCCAGTTCTCGCGTAAGAACGCCCGCAGTGCGGCGTTGATTGTGGGGTTAAGTTGTGCCCCGGTGGCTGCTATTTTTGTAGAGTCCGTCGGGTGGACTTGGAATTTGACAATTTCGTCTGCAGGTTTGAAAGAGGTGGACTTGGATCGCTTATCGAGTACCACGTTGTCCCTATCCACTTTGGAGCGCAATGCAGTTAATTCTTCGGCTGCGATGGCTTCGGATAATGCCTCAAGGGCCAGGGCGGCGGTTTTATTTTCGGCGCAAAGTGCTATGTCCAGATCACTGGCTAGAGTGATGATTCCATTGGGCCTGGGCATCTTGAGCTTCATGTACCCATAATGGGGTATAGCTTGGAAGCTCGCGAATGCGTCCCGCCCTAAAAGGGCGTGGTATCCACTGCTGAACAGGGCCACTTGGAATGTTATCTCTTCGGGCCTGTAATTTTCCGGCGTGCCGAATACCACATCAAGTGTGATTTTTCCCGCACATCCTGTCTCCCGACTAGGGATAATCCCTCGGAAGGTCGTGCTGCTTTGCTCAATGCGGCTCTTGTCTATTTCCATTTTGTTGAGAGTTTCCTCGTAGATGAGATTTAATCCGCTGCCGCCATCCATGAGCACTTTAGTAAGCCTGAAGCCATCCACAATTGGACTAAGGACCAAAGCGGCTGGTGCTCGGACTGTTCGGAATTGAGGTTCGTCACTGGCATTAAAGGTTATAGCCGTGTCGTTCCAGGGATATATTGCTGCAACATGGCAGACTTCGGCGAGGTTGCGGAGTGCTCTCTTGCGCCTGTTATTCAAGGCGAAAGTCTCGAAGACTGTAAACATTGTATTGTTGTTTTCTGCGGAACGATGCTCTGCGGTATTGTTAATGAGGAGATCCTGGCCGCTCTTGGCCACCTGCCGAAGTATCCAACATGCTCTAAGGCTGTGTGTTGGTACGGTATATGGTGTGGTGTGAATTTTGCATGGCCTATTGAGCCATCCCTCCAATACGGTTCCACGCCCTGTAATGGGCTTTGGTTTCTTTGTGATTGGATCGGGTGACTTGCGAGAGTGCACCCTTTTGGTTCGGACGAAGGGTTTAGTGAGAGCCGGAGGATCCCAGAATGCTGCCTGGGTTCCAAGGTGCTTTCCATCGCATAGTAATTCTATACTAAGGCCGCCAAGCCAGCGAAGTGTGATATGTCATGGCGACTTATGGCGTTAAGGATTACCTTGTCCATGCAATTGTTGCAAAAGAATGAGATTGCGTCTTCCTCGCGACAGTCCTTAACCTTGCTCATTACAAGGAGGAATCTGGCCCAAAAGTGATGTACTGTCTCTCGGGATTGTTGTCTGATGTGGGAAAGATCACTTGTATCTAGGTGGGTGGGTGGATTTAAGTCCAAACCCTGACCAGATCCGGGACCCAGAGGCTGGGGAGCTTCCGAACTTGGGAGTTTGGGTTACGGGGTGCTACCCAATTTTTCTTGCCCGCTGTCAGGTTCCAAATTAGGAGCTTGGGTCAAGTCCTCCCGCAAGCAGGTATCCAGCTCAGAGAGCTCGGAAATCCGGACATAGTTCATCCTCAAAATAGAGGAAGAGTTGCTGCATTGCTCCTCCACCACCGCTATTTGATGGGTGACCGGTGGAGAGTTAATCTCTCTTTGATCGGGTTTAAGCCCAATCCGATCATAGTCGGTAGCGACTTCCAAGGAGGCGATGCGATCCAAGAGCTCTTTCAAGGATGAAAGTTCCATCGGATCCATCTGCTCGGCGTATTCCGAGCTGACGTGGAGGCTGTTTTCGATGACCCGAGAAGTCATCGTCGGCACGGCGGCCGAACGGGCGATCATGACAAAGCTGCCTAGTCAGAGGGTTTGGCCTAAAGCCAGGGCTCCCCCCGAGGCGATGTTGTCCTTGATAACAAGGCGAGCCATCAAACCTTTTTTTTGATGTCACAGTGGAACTCTCAATGAAAGCACCAATGTCGGTGTCAAAACCGGCGGATAACTGGTAGGTGGTCCCGAACTGTGCGTCTAAGGCTAATGGTAATAGGAGGCGGGGGACACAATGTTTACCCAGGTTTGGTCCCTCTCTATGGAGGTAATACCCTACTTCCTACTTGATTGATCTTGATGATATGAGTATTACAATTGTTGATCTACCACGAGATCGTAGAGGCTAAACCCTAGAAGCTAGCCTGTGATTATGATTGTTCTCGTCCTACAAACTAAACCCTCTGGTTTATATAGACACCGGGGGGAGGGCTAGGGTTACACGGATTTAGTTACAGAGAAAGGAATCTACATATCCAAATTGCCAAGCTTGCCTTCCACGCAAAGGAGAGTCCCACCCGGACACGGGACGAAGTCTTCAAATTTTTATCTTCATAGTCCAATTGTCCGGCATAAGCATATAGTCCGGCTGTCCAAGGACCCCCTAATCCAGGACTCCCTAAGTCGTGGTTTTCCGTTGCCATCCCTGATTTCGGATGTGCCTGGATCGCTGGTGCTGCTGCGGGCCAACCAACTATCCTCGCCCACGCAAATGCGGGTCATAAGAGTTGTTAGGGCTTCCATTATCCTTGGCTTTTCCTGGCCGAGGTGTCTGGCAAGCCATTCGTCCTGGACACTGTGTTTGAAAGCTGCTAGGGCTTCGGCATCCGGACAGTCAACGATTTGGTTCTTCTTGGTGAGAAATCTGTTCCAAAGCTTACGGGCTGACCTCCGGGTTGTTGAATTATGTAACTTAAATCATCTGCATCCGGAGGTCGGACATAGGTCCCTTGAAAATTAGCCCTGAAAGCGTCCTCGAGTTCCTGCCAGCTTCCAATGGAATTTTCGGCGAGGCTTTTCAACCAGTGTCGAGCTGGTCCTTTCAACTTGAGGGGCAAGTATTTGATGGCGTGGAGATCGTCTCCACGAGCCATATGGATGTGAAGAATAAAGTCCTTAATCCAGACTGCAGGGTCTTCCATTCCGTCATATGCCTCGATGCTTACGGGGTTAAACCCCTCTAAAAATTCATGATTTAGCACCTCATCGGTGAAGCACAGGGGGTGTGCGGCGCCCCTGTACTTGGCTGTGTTGTGGCATGGGTCCGACGGCTGTAGTGTTCGGTGTTGATTCCGAGCTGGTAGTCGATCAGTATATTCGGTTTGGTGGCCGTGGTCATGCATAGGAACACGTTTCCTAGATCCATAGATGGACCTGATCACTAGCTCTTTTGTCCAGCTGCTCATGTAGATCGTGTGCTAATTTGTGTGTGGTGTCATTAGCCGCTTTGTCTCGGCCACGAGGTGGTCTGGCAGATCGGCCGTATTGTTTTTTGGCAGAATGGGCGTGATAGCCTCGTCGTCGAATTCGGGCAGCAGCTTACATTTTGGGTAGCTCTTTGTCTAGCGATCACTGTCGTATCTTTCCTCAGTGTGGAGCACTTTGTTCCATCTGTGGTTGAGCTTATCCTGCGCGGCTTTAAGCTGCTGCTTATGCTTCTTCAGGCTCCTCGCGGTGGCGATAAGTCTCTTGTGGAAGTGCTCTTGTTCCAAGTGTTTTCCTGGGATGATGTGTGCATCATCGTCCGGACTGTTCTCCTCTCCGGAGACAGGTTTATAAGTTTTGGCTTCAGCATCACTGTGATCAGACAGCGGCCCCAGACTGTGTTTGTCGTCTCCTTTCTCGTCCTGCTCCATCGCTGGGTCTGCGGGGTCATCATTATCTTTAGCATCATCCGGGGTGTTATTCTTTCTTGTGCCGGTATCGCTGTTTTTGCTATGGCAGGGTTTAGAGCGGCACCGCTGGTGTCGGCGCTTTGGTTGCTTCTCAAGAGGATTATCCTCTGTTGCATCCTTTTGATCCTCGCCATTGTTTTCTTTGGGTGTGTCCACCATATATATGTCGTACAATGAGGTGGCTGTTCAGCGCCCTGGGGCGGTGGTTCCTGTTTTTCTCCGGCATCGTCGTCCATACCGTCGATGTCTTCGGAGTCGAAATCAAGCATGTCGGTTAAGTCGTCGACAGTGGCTGTTAAGTGGGTGGTGGGTGGGTAATGAATTCCTTTGTCGTCTGCTTCCCACTCAAGCCGGATATAGTTCGGCCAAGGGTCTCGTGACAAGGAGAGAGATTTTAATGAGTTCAGCACGTCGCCCAAGGGCGAGTGCTAAAAGATGTTCGCGGAGCTGAACTCCAAGATCGGTGCCCTATTAGATCCGATGGGCGCGGATACACGTGGTTCGGAGCCTATTGCCGGAGACGAGTCCGAGGGTCCGATGACACAGACCTCATTGGAAGTGAAATCTGTGTTTGGCTCTATCGCCGCTGAGTGTGTGGCTTCCATGGCGGGTTCCATCCTCCCGTCCTCGGATGGCACGATCTGCACTGGATCTAAAGCCAGGGCAGCTGCGGGTGAGATCTCCTGAACACCGTCCAATGGCAGATCTAGGTCATGCTCATTGTGGCTCTAGGGTGCACCTGTCACGGGCTCGAATCCGTCAAAGATCAAGTCTCCATGGATGCCGGCTATGTAGTTCAGGCTTCCAAACCTGACTTGATGGCCAGGGGCGTAGCTATCAATCTGCTCCAGATGGCCCAGCGAGTTGGCCCGCAGTGCGAAGCCGCCGAATACGAAGATCTGTCCGGGGAGGAAAACCTCACCCTGGACCGCATCATTGTAGATGATTGAAGGAGCCATCAAGCCTTATGGTGACGACATAGTGGAACTCTCAATGAAAGCACCAATGTCGGTGTCAAAACCAGCGGATCTCGGGTAGGGGTCCCGAACTGTGCGTCTAAGGCTAATGGTAACAGGTGGTGGGGGACACGATGTTTACCCAGGTTCGGGCCCTCTCTATGGAGGTAATACCCTACTTCCTGCTTGATTGATCTTGATGATATGAGTATTACAAGAGTTGATCTACCACGAAATCGTAGAGGCTAACCCTAGAAGCTAGCCTATGATCCTGATTGTTGTTGTCCTACGGACTAAACCCTCCGGTTTATACCAGAGGGGGGCTAGGGTACACCGAGTCGATTACAGAGAAGGGAATCTACATATCCGAATTGCCAAGATTGCCTTCCACGCAAAGGAGAGTCCCACCCGGACACAAGACGAAGTCTTCAATCTTGTATCTTCATAGTCCAATAGTCCAGCATAAGCATATAGTCCAGCTGTCCAAGGACCCCCTAATCCAGGACTCCCTCACGAACTCCAACAATGCAGAGGAATACGAAGCCTTATTGCATGGTCTTTGGATGGCCATCTCCATGGGCATACAATGCCTAGAAGTGTGCGGGGATTCAAAGCAGGCAATATCTCAAATAAATGGAGATTTCGAAGCCAAAGATCCGAAGATGGTGGCTTACCGTAACGCCGTTCTCAAAATGTCGGCTCGGTTCGAGGGGCTGGAGTTTCACCATGTGGCTCGAGAAAGTAATCAAGCAGCGGACGTCCTTGCTCGCATCGGTGCTAAGCGCGACCCCGTCCCACCTAACATCTTTCTGGAAAGGCTTTTCAAGCCATCCATGGTGTGGCAAGGGGAGAGTGGTAATACCAATCCGGATCCGAATACAACCCCAGATTCTGAACACACCGATATGATTGGGGGCTCAGCCAACCGAAATTACACCGTCGACCCATCTCATCATGGCAGTCATCGCCCCATGGACCGAACCCTTCTTGGCCTACCTTAATAGGCGAGAGCTTCCTGAGGATCAGAATGAGGCACGCTGCATTGTGCGGCGCTCTAAATCCTACAAGGTTCACGAGGGAGAACTCTATAAGAAAAGCGCTACCGGAGTATTTCAAAGATGTATCTCCGAGGAGGAAGGGCGGCAGCTCTTGGCTGAAATTCACGCCGGTCTGGGCAGTCACCACGCCGCGGCTTGGGCCCTCGTAAGCAAGGCCTTCCGTACAGGTTTCTATTGGCCAACAGCCCAAGCAGACGCGTAGGACCTCGTCCAACATTGCATCGGATGCCAGCTTTTCGCCAACCAAAGCCATATGCCACCCACCACTCTACAAACAATCCCCATCACATGGCCTTTTGCGGTCCTGGGGATTGATATGGTCAGGCCCCTTAAAGAGGGAAGCCACAAGAAAAAATACCTATTGGTCATGGTGGATAAATTCACTAAGGGGATAGAGGCCAAACCAGTCAAAATGGCCGAAGCCGGGCCAGTGATAGATTTTATATCCGGCGTTGGACCGTTATGATGTTCCACACAGCATTATCACTGACAATGGCTCCAGTTTCACAGCCAGTGAGGTGAAAGCCTGGTGTGCTAATCTAGGCATCAAGCTCGATTATACCTCCGTATACCACCCGCAAACCAACGGTCAAGTCAAACGACCTAACGGTCTTATTATGAGCGGCATCAAACCCAGGTTAGTGCGGTCTTTGAAAGAATCAGACAAGCACTGGGTTGAGGAGCTCGACTTCGTACTCTAGGGGCTGCGGACCACGCCCAATCGTTCTACCGGATATACACCTTTCTTCATGGTGTACGGCGCAGAGGCTGTGTTATCCGGTGACATTATTCATGACTCACCTCGAGTGCGCATGTATGAAGAGAGAGAGAGGTTGAGCTGGGTCGGCAGGACAGCTTAGATGCCCTGGAGGAGGAGCGTGACATCTCTAAGGCCTGTTTCGCCTTTTATCAACAATAGGCTCGCAGATATCAAAGCAGAGAAGTATGGGCCAAGACTTATAACATTGGTGAACTCGTTCTACGCTTGCCGAAGAAGAAAAAGGACAAACTCAAGCCCAAGTGGGAGGGTCCCTTCATCAACAACGAAGTTCTCACCGGAGGAGCGTACCACCTGCGTGATGCATCAGACAACCGCCTAGAGCCGAACCCATGGAACGCGGCCAGACTCCGAAGATTATATGCCTAGCGCCAGACTCATCGTTTGTCTCCATTTTCCCTTTTTTCCTTTATTTATTTTTTCCTCTCTTTTCACTTTTATTTATTAAGCCGTAAAGCTCTTGTACGGCTCGACCGTACACCCACAAATGCATACAATTCTTAATATGTACGTCAATTATACCTGGGGGCTTCTTGTACAGAAGCTTATTATTATTACTTTCCGAGCATCTAGCTCACCATATATGTGTATTTTTCACGTATGTACCTTTTCTTCGCCATTATATGCATTGATGTGACTTAAGTTTTGGCCAAGCTGGGTTGCCTGGCTCCTGTGCTTATGCCCTACGTTCCCGTTAGTTCGGCTAGGGCATAAAGGGAGCACCTCTGCGATTGTTACTACCGGGTCATCCGGATGTGTACCTCAGACTGGGTGAAGCAGAAAGCTAGCTAGCGTTCTTAAGGGAATATTCGGTTGGTGGACTAAAGATGTTTTTACTTGTCATTTTATGAAACCCCAGATGTTATGTACGCTATGGTTTGATACGTCTCCATCGTATCTATAATTTTTTTTGTTCCATGCCAATATTCTACAACTTTCATATACTTTTGGCAACTATTTATATACTATTTTTGGGACTAACATATTGATCCAGTGCCCAGTGGCAGTTCCTGTTTGTTGCATGTTTTATGTTTCGTAGAAACCCAATATCAAACGGAGTCCAAACGGGATAAAAACGGACGGAGATTATTTTTGGAATATTTATGATTTTTGGGAAGAAAAATCAATGCGAGACAGTGCCTGAGGGGGCCACGAGGCAGGGGGCGCGCCCCTGACCCTCATGGACACCCCATAAGGCGGTTGACGCTCTTCTTTTTCTGCAAGAAAGCTAATTTTCGGAGAAAAATCTGGGTGAAGGTTTCAGTCCAATCGGAGTTACGGATCTCCGGATATAAAAGAAACGGTGAAAGTACAGAATCTGAGAACGCAAAAACAGAGAGAGACAGAGAGACAGATCCAATCTCGGAGGGGCTCTCACCCCTCCCACGCCATGGGAGCCAAGGACCAGAGGGGAAACCCTTCTCCCATCTAGGGAGAAGTTCAAGGAAGAAGAAGAAGGGGGGCTCTCTCCCCCTTTCTTCCGGTGGCACCGGAGCGCCGCCGGGGGCCATCATCATCACCGCGATCTTCACCAACACCGCCATCATCTTCACCAACATCTCCATCACCTTCTCTCATCTATATTCATGGGTCCACTCTCCCGCAACCCGCTGTACCCTCTACTTGAACATGGTGCTTTATGCTTCATATTATTATCCAATGATGTGTTGCCATCCTATGATGTCTGAGTAGATTTTTGTTGTCCTACCTGTGATTGATGAATTGATATGATTGATTTAATTTGCTTCTGGTTATGTTGCTGTCCTATTGTGCCCTCCATGTCGTGCAAGCATGAGGTATTCCCGCTGTAGGGTGTTGCAATATGTTCATGATTCGCTTATAGTGGGTTGCTTGAGTGACAGAAGCATAAACCCGAGTAAGGGGTTGTGGCGTATGGGATAAAGGGGACTTGATGCTTTAATGCTATGGTTGGGTTTCATCTTAAAATCTTTAGTAGTTGCGGATGCTTGCTAGAGTTCTAATCAGAAGTGCATATGATCCAAGAAGAGAAAGTATGTTAGCTTATGCCTCTCCCACATAAAACTTGCTATCAGTCTAGTAAAGTAGTCAATTCCTTAGGGACAATTTCACAACTCCTACCACCACTTTTCCACACTCGCTATATTTACTTTATTGCTTCTTTATCTAAACAGCCCCTACTTTTTTATTTACGTGCTCTTTATTATCTCGCAAACCTATCCAACAACACCTACAAAGTACTTCTAGTTTCATACTTGTTCTAGGTAAAGCGAATGTCAAGCGTGCGTAGAGTTGTATCGGTGGTCGATAGAACTTGAGGGAATATATTTTTTCTACCTCTAGCTCCTCGTTGGGTTCGACACTCTTACTTATCAAAGAGGCTCCAACTGATCCCCTACACTTGTGGGTTATCAAGACCTTTTTCTGGCGCCGGTTGTCGGGGAGTCATAGCGTGGGGTGAATATTCTCATGTGTGCTTGTTTGCTTTATCACTAAGTAATTTTTATTTGTTGTTCTTAGTTGTTTTCTATCTTTAGTTATGGGTAGGAAACGCTGTGGGGACCCCGACTCATAAGTCGAGATCACCGAATGCACGTGTACAGTGATCCCAGAGATCAATGCTCACTAAACACACAGAAGCTGAATAACAAGAGTCTTACATCCATACATACCGTCTTACACAAATTATGACCATTATGGCCAAGTCTTACATTGATAAAGCCTTAAGGGCTGAACATCAAATGAAACACAAGCCGCAGAAATCTTCGTCGATAAGTAGAACCCATGCCATCTGCCTTAACCCTACAGGCATTCTGACTGGGAAACGTCCTAGTTCGCATGTTCGTCTCCAAAGAACTCTTCTTCAAACTCCGGTTCTTCCATGCCTGGTCAATTAAATAACCAGTGGCAAGCCAATGAGTACTTTGAATGTACTCGCAAGCAACCCAAGTTTTGGTCCAAGATGTAACAATACATGATATGGTAAATTTTTGCAGAAAGCTAGTTTTGAGTGCAATGACAAGTTCAACAACTTGTAAGACATGCATCAAGAGAATTCAAGTAACCATGAGGACAGGTTATAGATATCAACATAAATAGAGTGAGCACCAACCCAACTCAATCATGTCAAGTCCCTTGACTTGATCCAAGTAGTTTTATCAACACACACACACGGTTTGTAAACATGTGGATGCAACCCAAGAGCGGTTACCCAACTGTCCTTGACCGTGGACACGGCTATTCGAATAGTTTTACACTCTGCAGAGGTTGCACACTTTACCCACAAGATCCGGGGAACTTCCGTGTCATCCACGACCCGCGGTACCTCAAGTACCCGGGGTAAGCACCCGATCACTACCTTTCCCTAGACGACACTAACATGGAGTCCACTCGGTTGGTAGTAACCCCCGTGCCTAACATTTCACATCATAGAGTTGTGGAACCTTGCTCCCATATTCATCACATACCACAAGCACGGGGTACCAACGGTGTGTCCGGTGCCCCATAAAAATGTTCTTGGCCGCCCTACCTGGCACGATCCCGTCCCGAGAGAGCGCATCAACAACTCTCCCGTCACTAGTAATGTGGGCTCCAAGCTAGTATTGGTCTAGGTAATCAATAATGCCCTTTCCCATATAAGGGTAGAGTGGTTGCGCATGTAAGGTTGGAATAACGGCCGCAACTTAAACCAATCCGTTTTGAAAACAACACACACTTGCCTCGGTAAACCACTTCGTTATCAAGTGGCTACCCAACTCCTCATATCCCCCGGGCATAAGTGGCACCCAATGGGGTTTTCGAAAAGTCTTTTGAAAATACTTAATCTCCTTCGCCATGCATATTCCCGTCCCTTTTTGTGTAGCACTACTTTAGCATCCTATCTACTCCCACCGGCATAACCCTCATAAGAAGGTAGGGTCATGCACTATGCAAGTATCAACGAGGAAGTACGGTGGCAAACCATCAAAGTGGTTACTACCTCATCATGATTCCGTTGCAACAACAATATGGTGCTATATGACATGCATAAAAAGGGTTTCATAGACATGGTCAAAAGGCTGCTTGCCTGGCTCAACAAAGTCTTCTGGGTCTTCAAAGTCTTCTAGTCCAACTCCTTCGTCAGCAATGTAATCTATCGTCGCAAAATAATAATGAGAAAAATAAGCCAATAATAAAACAGAAAAACCAAAGTGCTCAGAAAAATGTCAACTCATTTTTGTTAAATACTAGGGTGAAAACTAAGAAGGGGAAAATTCCTAGTTTTGGATTTGGAGTAGAAGAATAGGAGAAATGGATTTACAAAGGTATATTTAAATGCTTAAAATCACATTTAAATATTTACAGTGAAGAAAAGGTTGTGGGATTTGAATGAAAGTTGCACCATTAAATAGGTGGGATTTTTACAAGAATTTAGAAACTGGAATTATTTCATTTGGATTAATATTTAGTCCAGAGGATTTTTTGCAAGTTTGACAGAAAAGAAAAAGGATAAATGGCACTGTGCCACTGGGCCAGAAAGGCCACAGTGCAGCAGGCCCAGGGGGGAAATCGGCCCGCGCGAGGCCGCCACGTCGAAGGCGTAAAGGCGGAGTACGCCTTCAGCCGATGGGCGAACCGGTGCGCGCGTGCGTTTTTAAACCTGACGGGTGGGTCCCACCCGTTAGGGCGTGAGGCTGACGGACAGGGTCCACGGCCGTTGTCGTCTACCTCCGTCCAAAGGCAACGGCGAGCTCGCCGGCGGCGATATAGGGCACGGGGGGATGTATGGTTGGTACCGTTGACTCAGGGGGATGTCGCCGTTTGGGTGGTGGTGGAGATGGTCGCCGGAGCAGCCTGGTTCGCCGGCGACGAGGTCACACGGCGGAGGTGCTTCGGGCGTCGATGGTTCTGGCCGTTCCCGGCTGCAAAAAGAGTGGGGAAGAGAGGGGAAAGGGTCAGCGTGGCCGCGCGGTTCCAGATCGAGAGAAAACGGGGGCGGAGGAGGCCTGTACCACGCGAACGCCGACGAGCCGGGGCGGCGGGGCTCGAGCTCGATCTCGAGCTCGGGCGGCTCTGGAGATGAATGGGGGGTGCGGAAGGTTGATTAGGAGTGTGGGGGAGCGACAGGGAGTGAGAGAGGGGCTCGGGGTCGCTTTATATAGCCTGGCCAAGGTACACCGTAGGCGTGGCCTACCGTGCCCGCGGGATCGGCTCGGGTGGCCGTTAGATAGGGAATGGAGGGCTCAGGGGTGTTCGTGGGGGTGGTCTAGGGTGCTAAGAAGAGAGAGGAGGAGAGGGACGAGCTGCGGGCGGGCCACAGGAGCAGCGCGCGCATTGGCCGAGCGGAGCGGCGCTCTGGCGCGAGCTGCAGGAGAGAGAGGAGGGTGCGGGAGCAAGTGGGCAGCCTGCTAGCGTGGAGCAGACATCGAGGGGCATCGACTGGCGCGCGGGGGAGGCTCGAGGTGGTCGGGGGACGTGGCGTCAATGGTCGGGTGCCCTGCCAGGCGCTCCAGAGCGCGGCTTTGGCCGGCATCCGCGGTTTTCCTGCGTCCGCGCGCGTCCACTTGTGTCTGGCAGTGGAGGGGGCATGGGGAAAAGCTGGAGAGGGCCTTGGATGCTCGGGAAAGCTGAGGGGAGAGAAGGAGGCTGAGAGAGAGGGGGGATCTGCTGTCCAGAGAAGAAAAATGGGGTTCCCCCTCCCTTCATCATTGCTTCCTCAGGAAGGAAAGCATCCAGGTGATAGAGGGGAACTAGGAGGGGTTGTGGTAAAAAGCAGGGCTCATGGAGATTAGTGGGAGAGGCCAAAAATGGGATTTTGGGTAAAGTGGCAGAAGGTGTTTGATGCTCGTTTGGGCAAGTAGATGATTTCCGTTAGTCATGTGACTCCACAGGGTGAAATGGCACATGCATTTAGGGCCTTCCACCCATTTTGAGATCATTTGGGCAAAGTTGCCAATGCAACTTTTGTAAACCCTAGAAATTAGCATAAATGAACTTGTGTAGATCTAGTTGAGCAAATCACTTCTCCTTGATGCACCACTTTGTGTAGTGGCCTCATTTGGTCATGTGAACATGCTCACAAAAGTTGGGGTCAAGGAGAGAAAGTTGGTAGTACAAACTTGTTCAAATTTAATTCTGGTCAGAAAGGGTCTTCGGGCATTTTGGTGAACCAAAATGACTTTAATTGACACGAGGCTTTGCAAGGTGATCAAAATATGCATTTTGTGACTTGCTGGATTTTCCTTGGATTTTTGTGAAAATATTTCCTGTAGAAATATTTCAAATCCTTGAAATGGGAAGAAATGGTTTTGGGAGGTTTTGTCCAATATTTTGAGCATGACCATGTGTTGAAACTCTAATATATGGGAAATATATGCCCACTGAGTTTCCCTGATTTTTGTCAAATATTTTTAAAACAATAAAATAATTTTTCCCTATTAAAGACAATTTCTGGCCTTAAGAAAAGGCTTTTAAATAAAATAGGAAAATAGCTTTTAAAATTATATTTTTGTGGTTTATGGGAGTCCTACATCTAATAGGATTCAAATATACCTTTTGAAATATTTTTCATTCTCCAAATCAAGTACTTGCAGTGCAAACTTCAATTTAGGGGTTTTTGGAAAACTAATTTTTGAAAATACTATTTGGCCAAATTATTTTTGTAAGAAAATACTATATTGCTCTATACACATGGCATGATCATTGGGCAGAAGTTTGGGGCAAGGAGATGGAGTATATAAGGTGGAGTTGTGTTGACTTTAAAGAGCACTTAAAAAGAATCACAGAGAGAAAACCAACTCCAAATAAAAGCCAAATAATGCAAAAGTTTTTGTTGGTCCAAATTTTCATGCTTTAATAATGCAAATGAAATGTTACAAAATGTAGGGTGTGACAGACCTACCCCCCCTTACAAGAATCTCGTCCCCGAGATTCCTAAACTAGGCTT
Source organism: Triticum dicoccoides (assembly GCF_002162155.2). Classification (NCBI taxonomy): domain Eukaryota; kingdom Viridiplantae; phylum Streptophyta; class Magnoliopsida; order Poales; family Poaceae; genus Triticum; species Triticum dicoccoides. The sequence goes on from NC_041385.1 coordinate 205,051,659, forward strand.
TAAAGAGATACGGAAACTCAGATCTAAGGTAGTCTTCACGTTCCCATGTTGCTTCTGCTTTAGTGTGGTTGCTCCACTGGACCTTGAAGTACTTGATGGTGCGGCTTCGAGTGTGTTGCTCAGCCTCATCCAAAATGCATATGGGCCTCTCACGGTAGGTCAAATCAGGCTGAAGGTCAATGGCTTGGTGATTGATGTCCTTGTAAAGATCAGGCTTGACTGGAACTTGGAGGCACTTCCGGAGTTGTGACACGTGGAATACGTTGTGCACATCGGATAGTTCAGGTGGCAGTTCCAACTGGTAAGCCACTTCTCCTCGTCGTTCAGTGACCTTGAAGGGGCCGATGTATCTTGGTGCGAGCTTCCCTTTAACATGGAAACGCTGGGTTCCCTTGAGAGTGTGACCCGGAGATAGACATGGTCTCCAACTCGGAAGTTTACGTCTCTACAACGTGAGTCAGCGTAGCTCTTCTACCTTGACTTGGCAGTCTTCAAACACTCTCTGACAAGCTGTACTTGCTCTTCTGCTTCACGGAGGATAGCGGGCCCAAAGACAAGTCCTTCTCCGGTCTCTGACCAATTGAGGGGTGTGCGGCACTTCCGTCCGTATAACACCTCAAATGGTGCCATCTGAAGGCTTGACTGATAACTGTTGTTGTAAGAGAACTCGGCGAAAGGGAGGCAATCTTCCCACCTAGCTCCATATGCAAAGACACAGACTCGAAGCATATCTTCGAGTATGTGATTCACTCGTTCTGTCTGACCTCCGGTCTGTGGGTGGAAAGCAGTGTTGAAGGACAACTTGGTCCCCATGGCTTCTTGGAACTTCTTCCAAAACCTTGAGGTAAACTGGGTTCCTCGGTCTGACACAATCTCCTTGGGAACACCATGAAGGCTTACGATTCTGTTGATGTAGAGGCTGGCTAGCTGGTTTCCCTTGTAAGTCGTTTTGACAGGAATGAAATGGGCCACCTTAGTCAAATGGTCGATTATGACCCAGATGGAGTCGTGTCCCTTGTTTGACCTAGGTAGTCCAGTGATGAAATCCATTCCGACTTTATCCCATTTCCACTCGGGGACCTTGAGTGGTTGGAGCAATCCAGCAGGTCGCTGATATTCAGCCTTGACTCTTTGGCATACATCACACATTGCAACATAGGTGGCAATCTCCCTTTTCACCCGTGCCACCAAAATCTTTCCTTCAGGTCTTGATACATCTTGGTTCCTCCAGGATGGATGGAATACGGGGTGTCATGAGCTTCTTGCAAGATCAGATTCTTGAGCTCAACCTTGTTGGGCACGCAAATGCGATTCCCAAACCACACAATTCCTTGCTCATCCTCTGAGAATCCTGGGGCTTTACCTGCCTTGATCTTCCTCTTGATGCCTTCAATACTTTCGTGTCCCTTCTGAGCTTCCTTAATATCATCCATCAAGGTAGTCCTAACTTCGAGGTTGGCCAAGAATCCTGGTGCAACCAGTTCCAACCCGAAGCTTTCAAGTTCTTCATACAAGGCGGGTAGCATGTCTTTAAGCATAGCATTCAAGGAACAAGCCTTTCTACTTAATGCATCTGCTACCACATTAGCCTTTCCAGGGTGGTATTGAACACTAAGGTCATAATCCTTTATCAACTCTAGCCATCTTCTTTGCCTCATGTTCAATTCCTTTTGAGTGAAAATATACTTCAGACTTTTGTGATCCGTGTATATCTCACACCGCTTCCCTAGGAGGTAATGTTGCCATGTCTTCAGAGCATGAACCAGTGCTGCTAACTCAAGATCATGAGTAGCATAGTTCTCTTCATGAGGTCGTAGTTGCCTTGAAAGGTAAGCTATGACTCTGCCTTCTTGCATCAGAACACCTCCCAGTCCGGTTCTTGACGCATCACAATATATCACAAACTCCTTGTGTATATCTGGTGTGGCCAGAACTGGGGCGGTGGTCAGTCTCTTCTTCAGCTCCTGGAAACTCTCTTCGCACTTTGGCGTCCATTCAAACTTCTTGTCCTTCTTCAAGAGCTGAGTCATGGGTCGGGCAATGCTTGAGAATCCTTCAACGAACTTGCGGTAATATCCTGCGAGTCCGACGAAGCTTCTGACTTCCTTCACATTGCTTGGAGATTGCCATTTAGTCACGACTTCAATCTTAGCGGGATCGACCGACAATCCTTCTTCAGTCAAAACATGACCCAAGAATCCAACTTCACGCAGCCAAAATTCGCACTTGCTGAACTTGGCATACAGTTGGTGCTCTCGAAGCTTGTCTAGGACCATCCTCAAGTGTTGCTCGTGCTCCTCTTCCGTCTTCGAGAAGACAGGAATGTCATCAATGAAGACAACGACAAACTTGTCCAAATATTCCATGAAGACCTTATTCATGAGATACATGAAGTAAGCTGGGGCATTGGTCATTCCAAAGGACATGACCGTGCACTCATACAGGCCATATCTGGTTACAAATGCCGTCTTCGGAATATCTTGGGGTCTAATTTTCAGCTGGTAGTACCCAGATCTGAGGTCGATCTTGGAGAACACCTTGGCCCCATTGAGTTGATTAAACAGATCTTCAATCTTGGGAAGTGGATACTTGTTCTTGATTGTAACTTCATTGAGGGAGCGGTAGTCAATGCACAAGCGGATGGTACCGTCCTTCTTTGCCACAAACAGAACAGGTGATCCCCAAGGGGAGGCACTAGGGCGGATAAATCCCTTCCTCAACTGTTCTTCCAGTTGCTTCTTCAATTCTGCTAACTCCTCCGATCCCATTCTATAAGGCTTCTTATAGATGGGTCCTGCTCCGGGCATGAGCTCGATGATGAACTCAATGTCTCGGTCAGGAGGCATTCCCGGTAGCTCATCAGGAAAGACATTGGTGTATTCGCATACTACCGGCACTTGCTCCAATCCAACTTCAGTCAGACAGTTGACTTGGTTGGCTTGAGCAGAGGAGGGGTTGGAGGCAAATTTAACTTCGACTCCTTGCTCATTGGTCATAGTGACAGTCCGGTTGGCGCAATCTAACAAGACTTGGTGCTTGATGAGCCAATTCATTCCTAAGATCACATACAAGCCTTGTGATCTTAAGATGATAAGGTCTGCTAGGAAGTCTACCCCATTAATGATAATCCCGACTCCTTTACATCCTATCTTGGCTCTCATCTCTGCTCTAGGGGTTTGTACCACCATAGGGTTTTTCAGGGGTGTAGGGGCCATGCCACTTTTTAATGCAAACTTTTGGGTGACAAATGAATGCGTGGCTCCAAAATCAAACAAGACAATTGTAGGTGCTGAATTGACAAGGAACATACCCAACACGACGTCCGGGTCTTCCTGGGCTTCTTCTGCAGTGACATGATTCACACGACCCTTGCCGTTGTTGGGCAGGTTGCGGGGAACTTGGTTCCTTGGTGGCATTCCACGGCCTTGTCCTGGGTTCTGCGCATTGGGGCGCGGGGCGTCGGGCTTCTTGTTGGGGAAATTCTTGGAGTAGTGTCCTGGCTGACCACATCCAAAGCAAGTGACTTGGTTGGGGTTGCTGATCTTGCCAGCATTGTTATTGGGGTTGTTCTAAGCTGGCCTAGGGTTGGCATACTTCTGAGGTGGATAGTTGGTGCAGGGTGCAGGAGCTCTTGGCTGCTGATAGGTTGGCTTGACCGGGGCTGGCTGCCACGGGCGAGGCTTCTGGTTACCGGAGCTACCCTTGCTGATCATCTTGCGCTTACGGGTATCATCCAAAGCACGTCACTTGTCCTCAAGCATGAGTGCCTCGTTCACCAAATCAGGAAAGGTTGGGCAGTCACACACAACAAGCGAGTACTGCAGAGTCTGGTTAAGGCCTTCCATGAAGCGCTCTTTTTTGACAGCATCAGTGCTGACATCCTCAGGAGCATACCTTGAGAGAATACTCAACTTCTGCATGTACTCCTTGACAGTGCTACTTCCTTGCTTCAGGGCTCGGAACTCACGCTTCTTGATGTCCATGATTCCGGAAGGAATGTGGGCCTTGCGGAATTCTGCCTTGAAGTCATTCCAAGTGATGTTTTGCTCAGCATGCATGGCCTTGAATCCATCCCACCAAGCCCTGGCAGTTCCCCCGAGACAGTGGGCAGCATATGCCACCTTCTCACGGTCCTCAGTGCATCCGACTAGTGCCATCAGATCCTCAATGGTGCGGACCCAGTCGTCTGCATCCAGGGGTTCAGCAGTCTCGATGAAGGTGGGTGGTGCATGCTTCTTGAACTCCACCAACGTGGAACTTCCATTGCCGTGTCCCGCCGGCTGGCGATTAACAGCTTGAGCAATCATCTGGAGGGCTGCAGTGTTGGCTTGGCGTTCCTCTCGGAAGGCTTGGAGAAGCTGAGCCATGTCCATGTTTGGAGGAGGTGCTGGTGGTGGAGTCTGTCCTTGGGCTTGGTCCTGGCTGACTGCTGCTTCAGCAGAACCTCCGGCTTCTTGCTGCTGGGTAGAGGTACCAGTACGTGTTACAACAGGCATCCTGTTGGAGCGGTCAAGGTCTCGTGACTGGGAAAAGAAAATGAGGGAAAGCAATATAGATGGAATGCCTAGTAAGGGGGTTGGTATGACACTAATTGTTTTCATGCAAGGGCCAAAAGGGCCAAACACATTCATTAAAGTCCAAATGGGTGATGTAGTCGTTTACAAGTTCCCGAAGGAAAGCACGACGTCCATCAAACACATCAAAAGCAAACACAATACTACATGGTTTCATATGAACCATTACAAGGACTCGACTTCGCATACGGGGTACACGACCTATCCTACCTTAAGGGTTACGGACTGGCCTATCCTAGTCCTGAACGGTGTCTAAGTGGTGGAATGCTCGGTCGGGTATTCCGGCTCCTCTGGGTCTTCCTCCTCATCTTCATTTGTCTTAGTCTCTTCGTCACTTGAGGGAGTGGGGGAGTGTAGGAGCTGAACACGGCGCTGCTTCGCCAGGGGCACCGTGAAGAGGTTGCGGTAGTCTTTCGCCGTCATACGGCATGGCTGAGATGACCCCTTGGCATTCGTGATCTGGGGGGGTCACCCGCCTCGATAGGCTACAACGGGCTGTCCAGGGGGTGCACCATTCTTCTTGATCCTGTCCGCCTTTGTCTGAGCCAGGCGGAGGAGTTCCTTGGTTTCGTGGAGTTCCTTCCGAAGCTCCACCGACTCCGAGGCCAAGTGTTGTGCCAGGCTATCAGCACACAAGCTGAAGTAGGTCTAGAAACAGAGGGAAAGTCCTTCGTCCATGGGTGGAGCCGGTGCGCTGCTCTCGTCATCACCCTCCTTACGATAAGGCAGGTAACGAGTGGCTGACTCACTTGCCATCTCTGGCAGAAGATCTCGAAGGCGAGTCAACGCCTTGAGAGCAGCAGTCTCAATGGCGAGAAGTAGTGTCGCCATCTAGGGTCCCTCAAAGAACCAGCTCGTTGGGGAGTCGTTCGCCCTCATGACTACCTCCACATGATACTCCTTCTTAGTGCTGTTGATCCAGTGCTCGTGGTAGGAGAAGGTGGGGGCTCGAGTGAACTCGCACTTCCTGAGGCTATCCTCAAGAAGCACGGTAAATCCGGTGGTCAGTAAGTCCTCGGGTACGACGGCCATCTACAAAAGTGGAAGGGGAAGGGTCAATAGAGGGAATGTGACCTATGTTTGGGATACTTTCAGAAAACATAGGTATACAGGTAATTTCGTGGATAGTCTCACTCTAACTAACGTCCATGCTAACTAAGGCTTCCTACAGTCAGGATGGCTCTGGTACCAGCTATGTGGGGACCCCGACTCATAAGTCGAGATCACCGAATGCACGTGTACAGTGATCCCAGAGATCAATGCTCACTGAACACAAAGAAGCTGAATAACAAGAGTCTTACATCCATACATACTGTCTTACACAAATTATGACCATTATGGCCAAGTCTTACATTGATAAAGCCTTAAGGGTTGAACATCAGATGAAGCACAAGCAGCGGAAATCTTTGTCGATAAGAAGAACCCATGCTATCTACCTTAACCCTACAGGCATTCTGACTAGGAAACGTCCTAGTTTGCATGTTCGTCTCCAAAGAACTCTTCTTCGAACTCCGGTTCTTCCATGCCTGGTCAATTAAATAACCAGTGGCAAGCCAATGAGTACTTTGAATGTACTCGCAAGCAACCCATGTTTTGGTCCAAGATGTAACAATACATGATATGGTAATTTTTTGCAGAAAGCTAGTTTTGAGTGCAATGACATGTTCAACAACTTGTAAGACATGCATCAAGAGAATTCAAGTAACCATGAGGACAGGTTACAGATATTAACATAAATAGAGTGGGCACCAACCCAACTCAATCATGTCAAGTCCCTTGACTTGACCCAAGTAGTTTTATCAACACACACACGGTTTGTAAACATGTGGACGTAGCCCAAGAGCGGTTACCCAACTGTCCTTGACCGTGGACACGGCTATTCGAATAGTTTTACACTCTGCAGAGGTTGCACACTTTACCCACAAGATCCGGGGAAATTCCGTGTCATCCACGACCTGCGGTACCTCAAGTACCCGGGGTAAGCACCCGATCACTACCTTTCCCTAGACGACACTAACATGGAGTCCACTTGATTGGTAGTAACCCCCATGCCTAACATTTCACATCATAAAGTTGTGGAGCCTCGCTCCCATATTCATCACATACCACGAGCACGGGGTACCAACGGTGTGTCCGGTGCCCCATAAAAATGTTCTTGGCCGCCGTACCTGGCACGACCCCGTCCCGAGAGAGCGTACCAACAACTCTCCCATCACTAGTAATGTGGGCTCCAAGCTAGTATCGGTCTAGGTAATCAATAATGCCCTTTCCCATATAAGGGCAGAGTGGTTGCGCATGTAAGGTTGGAATAACGGTCGCAACTTAAACCAATCCATTTTGAAAACAACACACACTTGCCTTGGTAAACCACTTCGTCATCAAGGTGCTACCCAACTCCTCATCTCCCCCGGGCATAAGTGGCACCCGATGGGGTTTTCGAAAAGTCTTTTGAAAATACTTAGTCTCATTCGCCATGCATATTCCCGTCCCTTTTTGCGTAGCACTACTTTAGCATCCTATCTACTCCCACCGGCATAACCCTTATAAGAAGGTAGGGTCATGCACTATGCAAGTATGAACGAGGAAGTACGGTGGCAAACCATCAAAGTGGTTACTACCACATCATGATTCCGTTGCAACAACAATATGGTGCTATATGACATGCATAAAAAGGGTTTCATAGACATGGTCAAAGGGCTGCTTGCCTGGCTCAACAAAGTCTTCTGGGTCTTCAAAGTCTTCTAGTCCAACTCCTTCGTCAGCAATGCAATCTATCGTCGCAAAATAATAATGAGAAAAATAAGCCAATAATAAAACAGAAAAACCAAAGTGCTCAGAAAAATGTCAACTCATTTTTGTTAAATACTAGGGTGAAAACTAAGAAGGGGAAAATTCCTAGTTTTGGATTTGGAGTAGAAGAATAGGAGAAATGGATTTACAAAGGTATATTTAAATGCTTAAAATCACATTTAAATATTTACAGTGAAGAAAATGTTGTGGGATTTGAATGAAAGTTGCACCATTAAATAGGTGGGATTGTTACAAGAATTTAGAAACTGGAATTATTTCATTTGGATTAATATTTAGTCCAGAGGAATTTTTGCAAGTTTGACAGAAAAGAAAAAGGATAAATGGCACTGTGCCACTGGACCAGAAAGGCCACAGTGCAGCAGGCCTAGGGGGGAAATCGGCCCGCGCAAGGCCGCCACGTCGAAGGCATAAAGGCGGAGTACGCCTTCAGCCGACGGGCGAACCGGTGTGCGCGCGTGCATTTTTAAACCTGACGGGTGGGTCCCACCCCTCAGGGCGTGAGGCTGACGGACAGGGCCCACGGCCGTCGTTGTCTACCTCCGTCCAAAGGCAACGGCGAGCTCGCCGGCGGCG